>NC_143249.1:95152058-95455157 GCF_984573655.1 Nuphar pumila
AAAGACTTGGAAAATCTTGAAGAAGTGAGAATCTTGGGAAAAACCTTGAGAAAATTTATAAAGACTTGGAAAACTATGAAGAAATGAGAATCTCAGGAAAATGGGAAGAATTCCTGAGAAAAGATGAACATTTGAAAAGGAAAACACTTGTCAGAAAAACTCAGACTTTGAGAATTTTTTTAGGAAAATGAGGGAAAATCTATAGGAAGACTCATTGGAGAAGGAAATTCAGAACTTAGGAAATTGAAATCCTGAAAACATTGTCCTTGAAATCTCTGAAAATCGATTTTGATTCTTGAAAAAGATGAAAATTCCTTTTGAAAATGGATCTTAAGAAAATAACTTTTTAGGGAAAATCACAAGAAAAACTTTGATTTGGAAAATCCAACTTCGGAAATCCTCATAGTTTCTTGAGAAATCGATTCCAGGAAGTAAAGATCTCTTGAGAAAATCATGAGAAAAACAGATGATGCAGATGATTTGAATGAATGAATGCACTTTGAAAAGATTTCTGAAAAATTGGTTGGAAAAATGTGGATTAAGCCAAAATAAATCCTTCACATATTCTGACTGTGGCCATGAATATGTTCAGAGTTTACTTGAGTTAATTCGCCATATTTTAAAAAATTGGAAATATGATGTGCATTTTTTTAAAATAGCCTAAGAGTGTAGGCTCAGTGTGACTGGTAGAAAGATGATGGATCTGTGTCTCGTTCATATTCCGACTAGGGCCGTAAATATGGACTCCACCGAGTTCATCAACTCTCTAAGAGTTGGTGCACGTGCCATTCGTGTTCATCCACGGTGAATTTTGAAAGATTGAGATATATGCATCATATAATCAGGATATTACTGAAATCAAACTATATGAGATGCAACCTAATCTAAGCAGTAAAAGTAAATATTATTCTAAGGTTTACATTTGATTGTTACATTGCTAACATAAAGTAAAAAAAAAAAAATGAAATGGAGCCAAGGAATCAGCATCTTCTAGATTTTCCTGCAAAATGAGAATTAGTACAAGATAACCAAGGAAATGGACATATATATATAATATATACAAAGAAGAGATGTGCATATATATCAAAATTGCTAAATTGGTGCTAAATGATATGTAACAATGGAGGTGTATTTATATGAGAATATAGTTATATGAATGCTCATATATGGAAGTAAATGCACATGAAAGGATATATGTATATATATATAAGTATATGTATATATTTATATATATATGTTCATAACATATATATATATACATATAGGTAGATATACAATATATATACATATATATAGATATATATATACATATAATGAGAAATATATACATATAATAAAAAAAAATATACATACTAATGGAAATTACATATAATGGGTAAAATCAGAAAATACAGGTATATACAGTTTCTGTAGGGGATTTCACACAGCCGTATTTCCCAAATTATTAGGTAATTTTCGATAAAAATGGGTATGGAGCTTCCCTATATATCTATAACCAAGCATACCAAAGATGGTCTGTAAAGCCTGGATGGATATTAAAATATTCATACATGAACAGGGCCAATTATCCAGACTGGGCTCGTGCAGAAAAGAGAATGGATAAAGGATGATGGGTATACAAATCCCATGAATGTTGTTGCCTTTTTACACAATGAAAGATAGGGTTGTTGATGCTGATATCAAATGCTCTCTATACTACAACAGGGTCTAAATTTAGGATAAGGTGACTTACAGGGAAGGAAATATGATATGAAAATCAAATTACAGCTGTGAGGAGTGATTAACATTACAGACTGTGTATGAGGCTCTTTGATGTGTGTGGGGTTTATCTGTACAATAGGTGAAGCAATAACCTATGCCATTTACAACATGCGTAGAGAACAAAACTGGGTAATGGAATGAACATGGGTGGCTGGTGAATAACAAGGAATATTCGGGTAGGTAAGTAATGAAATGGAAATATTTAAATCACTATGGCACTTACAAGTAATGGAATGGGATCACACCAGTATGCAGAGGTTACCTATAATGGGTAAAACCGATACATATGATAAGAAATAACAGACTGAGGCTGAAGGGATTTCATATGTAATCTAGCTAAGATTAGATATGTGACAAAAATCAGCAATAATGACATCTGGAGACTTAAAATTGATATTACTGATAACATCACTTTGTTATTCAGCATTCTCATACAGACCAAGGTTATCACCACCAGCTATGTGGTTTCATCGGTTGCGAACATGATGCCATCCTAACACAACTAGCCAGGGAACCATGAATATTTATAGTAATCCATTAGATTGAAAACATACTACTGCCACCACCCTCAAGCGGCTTCACTAGTCTCATCATCAACAATCACTAAGAATCTACCTGAGGGATCCACAGCTAAAAAGGGGAAACTGATCTTCTTTCCAATGATGACTGTGTATTCACTGAAAACAAGGACAGTTGAAGGCAGGACATGGCATTTCATTATAAAACAGAATGTAGGAATGCAGGTTTTTTTTTATACGTATGAAGAGCCAAACAGTAAACATCTATTTAACATATTCACAGTGCATCTGCACTTAACCAATGTACAACTTCCCTTTTTCCTTTATTCAACTTGCAACCTCAAGATCTGTTGGCAGTGTGAATACAGAATACAAAACATTGAGTATTTTATACAGCCTCAATCCACTTGTCCTAATCGTGCAAGTTTCTTTAGGTTTTTTTTTTTTAGGTGTCAAACAAAAGCCTCATTAGATCATCCCGACTTTCCAAGAATCATGTTTATCATGAAGTTTGAGTGATGTACGCAGAGAACTCAATATGTTCAATGGAATATCAGAATATATCAAACTAATGTTTATATAATTGTGTTCAGCAGATCATATTTAAATTAGCAAAATCTAGCCACAAAATAAGGATTCATTTTCCAAACTTGTTCATGCATGTCTTACTAGAAGAATAATAAACTGGATTTTACAAGAACACATAATGAGTATATGCTTACATTGTTCCTGCAACACATGTGCTGATATGAGAAATATTGTTTGGAAAAAGTGAGAAATACACCCACCTTTTTTATTTCTCTTTGGGGTTTTCAGCTTGGAGGCCCTTTTGCTTAAATTGAACTTTATATATTTCTCAATTCCAGCTTAACAACATTGTAGATCCTGCTCCAATCGATTTATAGACAGCAGATATGTTCTATGCTGCTGGACTGAAGAAGACGCAGGAACACGCAGGACTTCCTCTGCTGGTGGGCTGAAGAAGACGCAGATGGTGATAAACGATGGCTGGACTGCAGAGGATGAAGGCGTTGGATGCTGTTTCTATTGTTGGGCTGAAGTGGATGGGGAAAACGTTGATGAAGGTCTTGCGGCTGAGCTGAAGTGGAGGTGAAAGGGGGAATGCTGGAGAGTTAGGGGAAAAGGAAAGGTGGGTGACAAATGTTGAATCTCTGCTACAGCTGAAGGATGATGGGCTGAAAGAGATGCAGACGTTGGCTGGGCTGAAAGAAAGTGCAGGAATGGACGTCTTGCTGAATGATGTTTCCTTTTGCAGGTGGGCTGGAGAAGATGAAGACTTGGCTGGGCTGCGGCTGAGGATGGACTGAAGGAAAAACCACCAAAACCTGCTGCTTACTCTGCTGCTGGGAAGAAGCCTCCTGCGAAAACCCAAAAAGACAAGAAAATCACGATTTTTCCTCTCCCTTCAATCGGCCCAGGCCCCCTTTTTAAAGATTTTTCTTCTCTTTCAAAAGATCCAGCTTCCTTTCCCTTTTGAAAATCCGTTACCTTCGTTGAATTTTTTTTTTAAAACTGTAGCATTAAAGGTAGCCGTTTTCAAAAGGGCGCCTCCTGCCTTTTTTTCAAAAAAATGTGTTTCATTTACCTAAGTTTTGGGTAAAATGAATTTTTTTTTTTTTGAAAATATGGCTGTGGCGCCGTTTGGGCCGTTTCCTTTTACAATTTTAAGTAAGCAAATTAATAAAAGAAATAAAATAAATAAAATAAATAAAATAAATAAAAAATGAATAATGAAATAAATGAGAGGCTTTTATGGAAATGCCACCTCAATCCACTTTTAAAATCCTTTTGAAAATAAAGTTTTGTTTTGTTTTTGCAAGTCTTTTATTTTCAATTGGGGTGCCACATGTGTGTGGGCCCACTAACTAAGATAAATAAATATTGAGGAATTAAAAAGAAAAATTTGCAAATTGGTGCGATCTCCGGGTGGGTCCCGCTTGAGAATAAGAAACTTACCTGGGAGTCTGAGTATGATGCTAGTTCAAAGGCGGGTCCCGCTCCATTTATTTGAAAATAAAAACAGGAGAAATAGCTTCTTTTTTGGAATTTTTATAATACGAAATAAAACTTTGTTTGTTTTCAAAAATTTGGAAAAATTGGTTTTTCAGGGCAGGGATATGGATAAAATAAATGTAAAAAATTTTGTAAAGAGATTTAAAATCTTTTTGCAAAAAGTTTTGAGATAAAATCTTTAAAATCAATATCCAAATATCCAGATTGTTTTTCTTGAGAAAAACTTTTGTAATTCAAAGTCCTGGGGGTAAAATGGGAAAATTGGTAATTTTGAATACCCAGGTTTTTGAAATCAATTTCGAAAAGTTTAAAAATCAAATCTGGATTGACAATTTTGAAAATCAGGAGTGCTGGATCTCAAACTGACATGCTATGCAGTGAAATGATGCAATGCTGTGCAAAAACATGTTCTATGAAATGTCACTCTGAGCTCGGACTTGGAAATTCTAGCTTTTTGTCCAGACAAAGGATTTTGAAATTTTGCAATTTGAAGATGTCTCTGAACCTAAATATAGAAATTTTGAGGCTCAAGAATGAAATTTAGGACTTTCTGCAAGGTTCAATCTTGAAAAATGACTATTTTGCCCTTCATTTTATCTGAAGAACTGAAATATGATGATTGAGGGCAATGTCAAGAAGGTGAGTGAAAATTTGGGGTGTTTACAGATGCCCCTCTTTGCTACTAAGCCGACTTACGGTCGAGCTTAGTGGCAAAGAAAAACACTCCAAATTTGGGCTATATAAAAATGCCCCAGTTAGAAGGATCTGACTGGGTAAGAAGAAGTTAGCCCGAGGAAGAGGGTAGATATGAAATGGAGAAATAAAGAGGAAAGACTCGCTCTGTGAGAGTGAAATTCAGGTTTTATACCCTTAACCTGGATGGGACAGAAAATGCTTCGTATGGAACGAAGCTCAAGTTTTAACTCTTGACCTGATTGGGGAATGGAATATCTCATAGAAATGAGACCCAGGTTTATACCCTTAACCTGATCGGGTGGAAAATGGAATACCTCTTTGGATGAGGCTCAGGTTTGTACCCTTATCCTGATCGGGCAGAAAATGGAGTGGAATCCTCGAAAGAAGAGACCATGATGGAACCTTCGGTTTTTGCACAATAAATCTGACAGGGGTTTTGCAAAAGGAAGGAAAATGGGGTCCCTAAAGCTTTGAAAAGGGGTTGATCTTGGGCGTCTCATTGCTGAGACTAAAATCAGCTTTTGAAATTGCCTTTTGCGAGAAATGATTGGTGGTTCGACCTCGAACCGAAATGGGACTGTCTATGGTGGGACAGTGGGGACACAGGGAAGTGTGCAAATCTGAGAGTTCATGCTCTCAAAGAAAGGAAGGAATCAAGTCCTTAAGAGGGATTTAAAATTGGTGTCAGGATGTATCAAGCTCTCACTTCACGTCAGGATAGCTAGAAAATATTGTCAAAATATTGAGAATTCTGTTGTTGATTCAAAGTATTTGAAAATGATGCACATTGTTGCAAAGATATTCCTTATTTTCTACCCGAAGCATTACCTCCAAACAAGGTTCACTTCGTAGAATCGAGATTCGGAATTCAAATTGATTATGATTGACCTTCTTCAAAGAAGTTATCAATTTCCTTGATATGAACAAGAAAGAGAATTTGATATTATGAAAGCAATTGACGAAAGGATATTGATAATAGAATTGCACAAATTTAAAGAAATTCTTGGCGAATTTTGGCAGTTTGATATCCTGGAAGCTTCTCTCATGATAATCTTTCTGCACTCTTTTGGGCTCTTTTGGGTTTCAGTTACATTCTCCTTCATTTTGGAGATGTTCTGACTTTTTCTCTCTTTTTTTTTTCTCTCTTGCTCTCTTTTGGGAAGGGTACGTCACAAACTCCTTCAACTTGGAGATGTTTCGATCCTTCTTTGACGATATTGGCTTCTTGGGTTAGAGATCTTTGGATGATAGCGGAAATTAAATATCTTTTGGGGGTTGTCGGGAGGTTCATCGCATTTGTCTTCATCTCGACAATGCTTTGGACTTTCCCTGGAAGGATCCGTCACAAACTCCGTCATCTTGGAGATGTTTCAAATCTTCTTTGGCCCCGGAGGTCTACTCGCTTAATTCGCCTTCATCTTAACGACAAGTGAGAGATCCCTTTTGCGGATATTTAATTGCAGCTTAGGTGATTTTTAGGAGACAGGGCTTGGATGAATTCTCTCTTTTCTAGCGCTCAGGATATTTCCACTGCCTTATCTTTATAAGAATGATCTTTTAGAGATGTGCTATTGACTGCGATCAATATCAATCATTTATGGCTTTTCAATAACATTGAATCTTCTTTTCTGACCATATCGAGGATTTATCCTTCATCCTTTTGGTTGGTCAATAAAAAGAATTTGAAGTTTGTATCTCTTTTCGCAAAAGCTTCACTCTCTTGGGAGTAATGCTCAAGGTGAAATGAGGTAAATATTTATGCAATAAAAATTCTGAAATCAACAAATAATTTGATTGACAAATTGACAACATGTTCTTGAAATCCTTGGTGAAAGAGAGTATTTGAAGTCCGGCTCAACACATCCGTGATGAAAATTCTCCTCTCTTTTTCCCCAAAAAGAGAGACTCAGGCTTAGCCCTTATCTGAATGGGAAATGAGAAATACTCCTCTCTTCCCTGAAGAGGAGGTGTTTGCAAAACGAACTTTCGAAGAGAAATTGAGCTTTCATCAAAGCTCCCTAATATTAGGCTTCACTTATGGAAAGGGGGCCGATAATAGTGAGGTCTGAAAATTGGGTCATGAAAGGAACAAGTCCATCACACTCTCCTTGCAAAGAGGGTCCTTCATGACGAAAATGGCCTAGTATGAAATTGGGGGGTTACAAGAAAAGCGATTCTCCGTCGAGCCTCTCCCTTTAAAAGGGTTCCTCGTGTGAAATTGGAAAATGTTTTGCAAACGGTTCACAAAGACGCGAGTCCCTTCAAACTCTCCCTGAAAAGGGGCTAAGTGAATGAATATGATAGCATGCAAAAAGAACGAGCTCCCTCGAACTCTCCCTAAAAAGGGTCTCTCGCAAGAGAAATGATTGAAATTGGATATTGAGATTGATTGACCCAAAGGTCGAAATTGAAAATTGGAAAATTGGTTGTTGGAAATTGAATGACCCGAAGGTCGAAATTGGATGACCTGACGGTCGAAGTTGAGAATTGGTTGACCAAAAGGTCAAAATTGTGTGACTCGAAGGTCGACATTGAGAATTGAGTGACCCAAAGGTTGAAGTTTGGAAATTGAGTGACCCGAAGGTCGAAAATTGGATATTGAGTGACCTGAAGGTCGAAAATTAGAAATTGAGTGACCCGAAGGTCGAAAATTGGAAATTGAGTGACCCGAAGGTCGAAAATTGGAAATTGAAATTGAGAATTGGGAATTGAGGTCGTCATTGGAGAATTGCCTGATTCGAAGATTTAAATTGAAATTTGGAGGGCAAAATATCAAACTTGAGCAATTGACAGACCCTGATGATTGAAATGACTTGGATCAATTAAAGGAGAATGATGAGTTCGAGTCAGAGCTCGAATAAAATATAGAGATCACGAGTCAGAACCCGGATCAACAGAAGAAAATGAAGAGTTCGAGTCTGAGCTCTAATGAATAGAGGGATCTCGAGTCGGAACCCGGATCAGCAAAAGAAAAATGAAGAGCTCGAATCTGAGCTCGAATGAGGTTGAGAGATCACGAGTCGGAACCCGGATCAACAAAAGAAAATGAAGAGCTCGAGTCAGGACTCCAGTAAATAAAGAGATCTCGAGTCGGAACCCGGATCAACAAAAGAAAATGAAGCGCTCGGATCAGAGCTCGAGTAAATAAAGAGATCTCGAGTCAGAACCCGGATCAACAAAAGAAAATGAAGTGCTCGGATCAGAGCTCGAGTAAATAAAGAGATCTCGAGTCGGAACTCAGATCAACAAAAAAAAATGAAGCGCTCGGATCAGAGCTCGAGTAAATAAAGAGGTCTCGAGTCGGAACCCGGATCAATAAAAGAAAATGAAGTGCTCGGATCAGAGCTCGAATGAGGTAATGAGATCACGAGTCGGAACCCTGATCAACAGAGAAAAATAAAGAGCTCGAGTTAGAGCTCGAATAAGATAATGAGATCACGAGTCGGAACTCGGATCAACAAAGGAGAATGAAGAGCTCGAATCAGAGCTCGAATAAAGTAAAGAGATCACGAGTCAGAACTCGGATCAACAAAGGAGGATAATTTGAATAAAAACCCGAGTACGAACTGACTCAAAAAGTTGGATTTTGAAAATGTACCCATTTGAGCACTGGATTTTGAAATAATACTAGTTTGAGCGCTGGGTTTTGGTTCAGTACTGGTGAATATTTTTCAATTTTGAATCCTTAGGAATTGTGATGAGATGGTTTGCTGAAATCCCACTACTGGCCAGATGGTTGTTAATGCAGTTGAATGCAAATTGATGCACATGAATGCACAAGTGCATGAAATGAGGAATTTGTTTATCCTGCCTGCATACAGAACAAAATTTTTAAAATGCCCCAGTGTAACTGGGAAAGAAAGTTTGATCATTATTTGAAGAAAACGGGAAGATTACAAGAGGAGAATAAATGTTTCAAGTATAAAACTTTTTCAAGTGTCGAGCATTAATGGGATCCGGCAATTCTACCCCATCGGCGTTGATGAGCCGATATGAGTTGCGGGGTAATGCTTCTTTGACGACATATGGACCTTCCCAATTTGGCGACCATTTACCGCCAGGATGATGCTTGAGATAGGCTGAGGATCGAAGCACTAACTCACTGACTTTGAATCTTCTTTCGATTACAGACTTGGCGTATTGCCTAGCTACTCTCTGGCGATAGGATTGAGCATGCTCTACTGCTTTCAGCCTTCTCTCGTCGAGCAAGTCTAACTGTACCAGTCGCTGCTGCTGATATTGATCAAGAGGTAATTGCTGGAGTGACGCAAATTTCAAAGCGGGCTTCTGAACATGTAGCGGCAATACTACTTCTGTTCCATAGACCAGTTCTGATGGAGTAGCATTAGTTGGAGTGCGAATAGTGGTCCGATAGGCCCATAGTGCATCGTGGATCTTCTCATGCCAGTCACGACCTGTTTCCATAGTTCGCTCTAAGATACAAATTAAGATCTTGTTAGTGGCCTTTGCCTGACCATTCCCTTGGGGATAATATGGAGCGGAAAAATGATGATACATCTTGAACTTTGAGCAGAATGTCTTCATCTTTTCATTCTTAAAATGACTGCCATTATCTGACACGATGTCATGTGGGATGCCGAATTGGCAGAGGATGCTCTTGTGAATAAAAGAGACCACGTGTCGGCCTTCTACTGTGCGAAGAGTGATAGCTTCTACCCACTTGGTGAAATATTCTGTTGCGGCAAGAAAGTATTTGTGGCCATTTAAAGCAGAGGGAGTGATGGGACCTACGACATCGAAGGCCCACATAGAGAACGGCCATGGAGAAACAACGGATTGCAAATAAGTTGCCGGAGCATGGATGGAAGGTGCGTGTATCTGGCATTGCACACACTTCTT
Source organism: Nuphar pumila (assembly GCF_984573655.1). Lineage (NCBI taxonomy): Eukaryota > Viridiplantae > Streptophyta > Magnoliopsida > Nymphaeales > Nymphaeaceae > Nuphar > Nuphar pumila. The sequence goes on from NC_143249.1 coordinate 95,161,928, forward strand.
CACATAATGATAACAGTCTTGTTGCATAGTTTTCCAGTAGTAACCTGCTCTTATGATCTGTTTGACAAGGGTTTGGTAGCCGACGTGGCCACCACAAATGCCTTCGTGTGCTTCTCGCACAACTTCTTTGGCTTCGTCTTCATCTAAACATCTGGAATATTCTGAACTGAATCCACGACGATAGAGGACATCTGCCAGAATGAAATATCGGGTAGACATACGCTGGATTGCTCGCTGCTATTTCTTTGAGAGTTCTGGAGGAAATTTGTTAGTTTCTATGAAAGTTTTGATGTTGTAATACCAAGGCTTCTTCTTTTGCTCAGCTTGGTTTACTTGTTCCGCTGGAAGGAAAGCAGGTTGGTCAAGTCTGTCAATTTCAAAAGAGCGACAAGATTCTCCATTTCTGATTGCCATAATGGAGCCTAAACTGGCTAAGCTATCGACCACTTGATTAAAATCTCTCTTGATATGGAAGAGCTGAAATTCTTCAAACTTGCTGACAAGAGCTGCAACAATTTTTTGATAGGGGAATAACTTCTGATCTTTCACTTGTCATTCGGCTCGAACTTGATTGACAACGAGTAATGAGTCGCCGTAAGCATGCACTCTCTTGACATTGAAGTCTAGTAGAATTTTTAGACCTTGAATCAGGGCTTCATACTCAGCCATATTGTGGGTGCATTGAAAATCTAACTTGAGAGAAAATGGAATCATCTCCTTCTCAGGAGTGATTAATAAGATCCCAATGCCTATTCCAGCCATATTCTTAGAACCATCGAAAAATAAATTCCAGACTGGAGATTGCTGGATATTGCAAATTTGCTCATCAGGGAAGTCATCTTCGGCTTTTACTTCTTCTGCTAGAGGAAAATCTGCCAATTGATCTGCAATTGCTTGACCTTTGATTGATTGCTGCGAGACATATTCTAAGTCATACTGCATCAATAAGACTTGCCATTTTGCGACCCGTCTGGTTAGAAAAGGTTGCTCTAAGATGTATTTGAGAGGATTGAGTTTAGACAGAATTTTGACCTCAGATGTCAGTAGGTAGTGTCTTAGCTTCTGACACATCCATACCAGAGCTAGGCAGGTCTTCTCTATTTGAGAGTATTTCTTTTCATAATCTACGAAAGTCTTACTCACATAATAGATGGAGTGCTCTATCAAGCTGCCTTCTTTGTATTATGCCAAGAATCCGCCGCATGCAACTTGATTGACTGAGATGTATAACAAAAGAGGTTTTCCCAATTCTGGCGGCTTCAAGATAGGAGGATTGAGAAGATACTTTTTGATTCGATCGAACGATTGCTGACATTCTGGTCCCCATTTGAACTTAACTCCTTTTCTGAGTAAGTGGTTGAAGGGCTCACATCTCATCGCCAAGTTGAAAATAAATCGCCGAATTGACTGCATGCGTCCCTGAAGGCTACGCAATTCTTTGAGATTCTTTGGGGGTGGCATATCAATGATAGCCTTTGCTTTGGCTGGGTCAACTTCAATTCCCTTTTTGCTGACCAGAAAACCCAACAATTTGCCCGATTCGACTCCAAAAACACATTTTTGCGGGTTAAGCCTTAACTTGTAAAGAATGAGTCGCTTAAACACTTGGTCAAGAGCTTCGAGGTGATCTTCTTCCTCTTTAGATTTCACGAGGATAGCATCAACATACGCGTCCATGATTTTGTGCATCTGATCGTGAAAGATAACGGCCATTGCCCGTTGATATGTTGCTCCAGCGTTCTTGAGCCCAAAAGGCATAACTGTATAACAGAAAGTGCCCCAAGGCGTAGTAAAGGAAGTTTTTGATTGGTCGCGGGCGGCCAACTTAATCTGATTGTAGCCGGAATATCCATCCATGAAGGAGAACATGGCATGTCCTGCTGTGCTGTCAATCAGAAGATCAATGCTTGGCAGTGGATAGTCATCCTTCGGAGTTGCCTTGTTGAGGTCTCTGAAGTCTATGCAAATCCTGACTTTGCCACTTTTCTTTGGGACAACGACGATATTGGCTAACCAATCTGGATAGTCAATGGGTCGGATAAATCCTGCTTTGAGCAGATCTTCAAGTCCTTCTTTGACTTGTTGTTCTATTCTGGGATCCATTTTTCTCAGCTTTTGCTTAACTGGCTTTACATCTGGCTTCAAAACGAGTCGGTGTTCGACCAATTTGGGATCTAAGCCTGGCATATCTTCATATGTCCATGCGAACACTTCTTCATGTTGCTTGAGAAAATTTGTAAGCCTTTCTTTCTCTTCCGGACTTAGACTGGTACCGATCTTGAGAATCTTGGGATCTTCCTCTGAGCCGATATTGACATCTTCAGTAGGATCTTGTACTAGAGCAGATGGTTCATCTTGCTTCTGAACTGAGGCGAACTCTGGTAATTCTTGAAGAGACGGATCAAATTCTGTATAATCATCTAACTGCTTTGCAACCTTGCTATCTCCTGTGATTGCTTTGACTCGGTGAATCGCTGCGGACTTCTGGAAAGCCTTTGGATTGAGAACGAGTTTCTTGATGGCTCGGGAAGACATTTCTGAAATTTTGGATAAGAAATTGGATTCAGGAAAAATCGTCCATCATACGACAAACAATCATTTAAAAAGAACTATGCATAAAATGACATTGAGTTATAAAATGAGGATATAGAGATAAAGGAGACAAATGGCATCCAGATAGACAAAGAAACTTGACATTTTATTGATTTGACTTGATAAAAGACATTAAGACATTTATTTTGAAAGGAATAGAAAGGAAAAGCAACAACTGATTTCTTAATGTGCCCCTTTAACAAAAACAGTCTTCTTTGTTGAGCTTCCACCGGAAAACCCTAGTCCTGCCCTATGGGGACGATGATTTTGGATCATTGGCTCGACACGACCATCTTCATTTTTGCCCAGTCCTTTAAAGGGTTGATAACCATGCTTCAGAAGTAAATCAAATCCCTTTCTTGCTTTCATGAATTGTGGAAACAATGGATGATCTTTGACAGTGTCGTAGCTGACACGACCTCCAATCTTGAAGAACTTGGGACCTCTCCATCGGGTCATGGCTACAGTGTGCAGGGATAATTCTGATGTTGCCTGGAGTATTTCTCGACTTTCTCTAAGACTGATTTCTTCCCTCTCTCTGATGCTAGGAATATCTGCAGTGAATGATGGTCGAGGGATCATAGGCTGTGGGAGCCTTTCTTCTGGGTCCTCTCCGAGCACTGTTGTAATCATTCCACCTTTGGACCATTTTACACATTGATGGAGAGTGGAAGGCACTGCATTTGCATTATGAATCCACGTCCTTCCGAGCAGCAGATTGTAGGTGGGTGGAACATTGACCACATGAAAAAGCACTGAATGCACATAATAGTTGATGAACACTTCCAGGAATATCTTCCCTTTAGCTGTTTGACCATGGTTGTCAAACCCATAGATGGTAATAAGATCTGGAATGTATTCTTCTTCCTTAATGCCTAGCGCCTTTGCGGTCATTTCGGGACATATATTGAGGCTGCTGCCTCCATCAACTAGCACATGGGGTACTGTCATTCTCCTTACCCGAACGACAATGTACAAGGCGTTATTATGAAAGGAATGAGGCTTTGGAAGGTCCTCATCCGAGAAGGTGATCGGTGCATTGGTCATGGCCGAATTCACTATTTGTGCCATGTCTTCAGGTGTGGTACTGGGCTTAACTTTGATCTTTCTGAGCAGATCATCCACTACTTGCTGATGCTTGCAGGAACTCTTGGTCAAGTCAAGAATGGAAACATTGGACAGAGCGGTCAAAGGCTTCTGACTTGAATTTTCTGGCCTGGGTTTGATGATTTGATTGAGAAAATCAGGAATTCCCTTTGGCTTGGGGGATGAATTTACAGGTGCTTCAGAAACTTTCATCTTGCCGAATGCTGAGATCAGGTCTATTTTCTTAGAAGCTGGGGCTGCTTGTCGTAGTACTGACACCTGATGCTGAACTTGTAGATCTTGTGTGAAACACTGTTTGATGTGTTCGTGAGGTAAGAAGGGTTGTTTCGATACTACTGCTGTGGTGTGTGAAGGAAAAGGCTGCTTTAAAATATCCATTTTCTCTTCTTCTTCTCCTTCTACCAATAAATTCTTGTCAATAAGATCCTGCACAATGTTCTTGAGAACGAAACAGTTCTCAGTGCTGTGTCCCACTGTTCTGTGAAACTTGCAGAATTGATCTTTCCATTTCCCCATAGGCACAGGGGGATCGGCCAGTCTAGGCAACTTGACCATCTCTTTTGACAACATGTACTCAAGCACATCTTCGAGTGATTGGTCGAGAGGAGTAAATTTTCGGTCATAGCTCCATCCTTCATGTTTAACTTTTTCATGCAATTTCGGCCCTTGGTCTTGCTGAGAAGGCTTGCTGTATTGAGGAGCGCTTCATTTTCTGATCTCCTTTATTATTGGAATTGCTTGTGCCGTAGCAGTAATCTTTCTTCTGCCCTTTGTACTGATTTTGGCTATTGTTATTGTTGTTGTTGTTATTGGCAGAGAAGGTGAAGTGAGCTTTCTTCTTCTGCTCACCTTGGGGGTTACTTTTGGAAAAAGTGAAGCCTTCATAGACTCCATTCTCTACGCTCAACTCAAGGCATTCTGCTCGCTCAGTTAATTCAATGAAGGTCCGGGACGGTGCAGTAGAGATTAATCCTCTTAATGGTTGAGAAAAGTTGTTGAGGATCAATGACAAGGCGTGCCTTTCAGATATGGGATCTCTCATTTTGTTGCAGGCTGACCTCCATCTGTGAATGAAATCTCGTGCTTTTTCATTCTCATTCTGCCTCAGACTGCAGAGATGACTTAATGTCGGGAGTGCTTCTGTGTTGAACAAGAAGTGTTCAATAAATAAATTCACCACTTTATCGAACTCCTTGAGCTCGATGGGATTGATATGCTCAGCATACCATTTAGTTGCAACTCCTTCCAAACTGCGAGGGAAACATAGGAATAGTGCTCTGTTATCTCTCTTGAATCTTGAGCACTCTGCGAAGAAAGTGGCGAGATGGGCTTTCGGGTCGCCAGAACCGTCAAACTTGATGAATTTTCTGGGAAGGTTTTCGAGATCGTCATCCCCTTCGAGGCCGTCATAGAAGTCTTCACTGGTGAAGACTTTCTTGCCCTTGTCGCGGGCTTGGAGATCCTTAACAACTCGGGCCATTTCCCTGAATTGTGACTGTAGAGGTTCTTCTGTGACCTGATTCTTTGATTTGCAGCTCTTCCTTTATTCTCGGCCACGTTTCTGAAATGCCGGAGGCATCTCATATTCTTCCTCAGTGTCTTCCATTGATTCTGATTCATCTGAAATTTCTTCTAGCTGAACCTGCTTCTTGGAAGTTTTCTTATTCTTGTGTCCGTGAAACTTTTCTCTGACTGGATTCTTCTCTGCACTAGTCCCAGCCTGTTCACTCATCATTTTGTTCATCATTTTTTGGAACATGGCATACATTTGCGGGTCTATGCCATCATCCTCTTGTTGCTGATCTTGATTCACGGGATGATCCATTTCTCCTTCTGAGGCTGAGGAGTGCTGTGGTGATGTGGTTCTTTTTCCTGACCTTGTTCGAACCATCAAATGTTGCAGATGCTCTAGAGTTGTTGTGGATGCTCTCTGCAGGGCAAAGACCTGATTAGATTATGAAGGAATTGACTTTTGGAAGAAAATATTTATTGCAAATATGGTAGACAATTTGAAGAAGATATCCCATTACTAGGGACTGAGTCGTCGCGAGAATCATGACAATTGTGTTGTCATTCTTTTAGCACGAGAAACAAACAACGAAAATGTGCCTTGTTACCTAGGCAAGGTCGTCAAACCACAATAGAAAAAGAGAGAATTTTATTGAAATGAGGAAATAGGATTTTATTGATCTTGACAAAGAGGTGGAGGACAAACAATTTGCCACCATTCACGATAATCAACAGACACTCTAGGACCAGGAAAGATTTTAAGAGAGACAAAGGAATCCCAGCCGTAGTGGGCAGAATGATATGCCCCAGACCATTATGCGGAAGTGAGATCGAATTCCGCCATAGCTCCTGATAACAGTCGGGCTTCGACGTACTGCTGTCTCTGGGAGAACTGTCGAACACATCTCTCTGGTTGGTAGTAAGTGCAGAAGAATGGTCCCAGCAACTTGAACCACTTGCCATAAGCATATGTGTATCTGGGAGGAGATAGTTGCCGATCAAAATAGTCCCAGACTACGTCATCTTCTTGAATGTTGTTGATCATAGACCGGTACTGTGCCACTGGAAGAAGTTCTTGACCATTGTATCTGAAAGAGCTTGCTTGGGCTGGAACATGCTGGAAGAACCAGGATTGAAGTGCGTAGATGCATCCTTCAACTAAAATGGATTCTCCAAGAGAGAATCGAGTCAAACCACGATATAGGAAGGTGAGCGCTGCCATGGCTATGGAGAGGCGATTGGTCTGCCGACTTCCCCATCTTCTTATAAGCTGGACTATTCTGATGTCCATGTAGTTTTGTCCATCTGGAAAGAGGGATAATCCTATAGTGCACAAAACCATTGCATTCTGAATCCTTTCTTTAGCTGTCCTGGATAGCGAACTGACTTCAACGAAGGTCCCGTACTGGCGATACAACTCGAGCAGGTCAACATATTCATTTCCGTCCAACTGGATCAGGGGCCAAGATCGATGGCCTGTCATACGAGCTAATGAATCTCGGGGGTCCAAACCCTTGACATTGATAAGGAATTGATGTTCTAATGGATCGCCTGGTTGATCGGCTGGTTCTGGTAACCCCATGATTTCTGAAAATTCATCCATTAAAACGGTCATTTCTCCCCATGGAAACCAGAATGTACATGTCTGAGGATTCCATCGCTCCGCCATTGCGTGGATCAGGTTGTCGTTGATGGTCTGCTTTCCGACGGCTGATGCCAATTCTAATCCGCACTCGCTCAAATGGTCCGGGAACATTCGGGAAAAGCTTTTGAACCAGGAATAGTACCACCGGGGAATGAAAGTTTCGGTGCTAAGGGCTCGATGTTCAGGACGACCTTGTCGCACCTCGTAGGAGATGTGACCTTCAGGAAAGATAGGATCGACTTGACTGGATGCCATCGGACTGAAAAACAGGGAAAGACTCGGAATCAGACTTTAAGAAAATGTATGAAATTTTGAAAATTTTTTCAGGCAGGATATAAAATGTAGCTGGAAATTCGAGATCCAGTAGAGTGATAGAATGGAAAGCCACCTGGAGTTTTGAAAAAAAAGGGATACTTGAGAAAATCATCCAGGGTTTGAGAAAATAAAAGGAAAAGATGAGAAATATGGGTATTTGAAAATATTTTTGGGAAAATGTAAGGAAATAGAGGTAACATACAAACAATCACATCCTGCACAAACATTCATGCACATACAGCATTCCCTAAAAGGCTGACTCTAGATGCATTATTTTAAAAACAGCTATAGGACCCTAATCCTAACTCTAAGTTCAGATCATCTTTGTCCAATTCAGTTATGCCGATATACCCGAACCGAAATTCGAGGTACGTGGCATATAATTTCTACTCCGGTTCTAAGGTAAGGTTTTCCAACATCCTTGAGCGCCTACCAATATACTTCGGACTGTGGCCCGCGGTACGTGGTAGGGGGGTGTTAACCAAAATAATTGGCCCAGTTGTGAGGCTCTGTCCCGAACTAGGGTTTTGGAAGAGAGCCCAGCAACGTGATGGCCGGGTAATGATAGGTAATGGAGGTTTGAAAAAAATGATCACATGCAAGAAATAGATGGCTCTAAACCTAGAGAGATAGATTTTGAAAACTTTGAAGAAACATACATTGTTTGCATTCAGATCCTAAATTGAGGAGAGTTGTGTTTAGACCTAAGTCTATGTGAACATGAAAATATCTCCTCAATCTGGTCCTACCAAACCATGCCTAGTCTATATGCAGTCAATGTCAGCTAGGTCAGAATCTAGGATCCTAGGTTCGCATGATATCAAAAGTAAAGAGCTGACATGTTGTGAACATAATTTCGATAATTGAACTAAGTCAAGCACAATTTAGGTCAGACAAGCACAGGTCCTATAAGACCCGCAATTTTTCAGAAAAATCTGAATAAAATTCATGAGGCATTTACCGCTAAAAATAGCATTTTTCTCAGAATGCAAAACGAATCAATTCCTGCGAGCCAGTTACACTTAGGATATTCGTCGAATTGCGAATATATCCTCAAACACTCTGGAAGCCATAACTTCCTATCTGAACGAAATCAAAGGATTCCTGCGAGCCAACTTTCTTAGTTGCATCAATACGAAGATAATGGCGTACTCAGAATTTTTCGGAAAAAAATCGCCGGAAACCCGAAATTCTTGCGGGACCCACAGAAATATTGGTGGGACCCACAGAAATATTCCTCAGAAAATATCTGGTGGGACCCACGAAAATATCTCATGGAAATATCCAAGTGGGCCCCACACCAAGGAACCTCTTGGAATTTAAAAGAAGCCAAGGGGTAAAAGGGGCATGGAAAAACCCAAGAGGAGGTGGGCTTGGGCTATAAATAGCCCTCCCCACTCTCTCTCTTCTCATAATTTCGACCCCCCCTCTCTCTCTTGCCTTCTCTCTCTCTCCTAAACCTCCCCTACCTAGCCTAGCCCACCTGACCTGGTCTGAGCCTGCCTGACCTGGTCCTAACCCACCTGACCTGGGTCTGAACCCACTTGACCTGGTCCACACCCAGTTGACTTGACTTGAACCTAGTTGGGTTTAAAGTCAAAGTCCTTTTTGGTCCAGATTCCAGTTTGGATTTCTAAATCCAGACTTAGCCTACTTGAGCTGAGTTTGAACCTGCTGAACCCAGTTGACTTGGATCGAACCCTGTTTGGTTCAAACCACTTAGGTTGAGTAGCTTGACCTGCTCTACCTCTTTCTCAACTAAGTCAGCTTCATCTGACTTAGTCTGACCTCTCGAAGGAAGGCTCGAAGCCAAAGAAGCAACCCGGAGCCGTTTCTTCCACGATTTGAAGTAAGTTCGCTTCGTTGATCCATCTCTCTCAAGTATTTGATTGTTTGTATATAGAATATACTTTCTGAAGTAGTATCTTGCTTTAGTTCTTGATTGAGCCCTTTTTGGACACTTCGGTGTTCACCCGCTCGTCTCGTAACTATCGTCGGATATATCTATGTTCAAACACGCAGTATATGCGTTTTTAAAATGGTATCTCGCCCTAGTTCTTGGTTGAGCCCTTCAGAACACTTCGGTGTTCACCCGCTCGCCTCGTAACTATCGTTGGATACGGATCTAGGTGTATATCTGCTGATTCTGCCGACGCGTCTTATATCGCACAGGCTATGTAATTTACCTTTGCCATCGCGTCGTATGATGCCAAGGCTCCCTGTTTTCTGCACTTCCGATTACTGCACTTCCGATTATGCATTTACTTACGCCGTCGCGTCGAACGATGCCAAGGCTCCTGCTTTCTGCAATGTATTTACTTACGCCGTCGCGTCGAACGATGCCAAGGCTTCTGCTTTGTTATATATGTAGAATATTTCGTTCAGTTATACACCCTGAACAATAGTATATGCATTTCTTTACGCCGCCGCTGTATAAAGCACAGGCTTCTGCTTATACTACATATATAGCGCATAAATGAGCGTTCAAATGGAGATCAACTCCAAATCGCCCATGCGATTCCTTGACCGCTCCTCGTTCAAGATTCTGCTTGACGAATGAAGCCCCTATTGGAAAGGCTTCGCTTTTTGGCAAAATGCTCTTTACGTAAAGACTAAGTCAATTACGTATGGCCTGGCTATGGCCAAGGGTTCCTGCAACCTTGATGGATGCAAAGTACGCACAACGGTGCGCATCCATTTCCCGAATTAAGCGTGGCGATTTCCTACCAAAGAGGGGAGATGCCGCTGAAATGGATAAAAGAAACGCACGCTTTCTCCGTAAAAGAGAGGAAGTGCTGCTAAAATTTCTGAAGAAGCTAAGAATAGCTCAGAAAGAACGTAGCAGGATACTCTGACATATAGCAGAGTGCTACCCAGTTCATGGTTTGCCCTCTACAACGTAAAAGGGTTCGTCGCACCACTGCCGGTAGAGCAGGGGAGGTGCTGACGAAATGGTCGGCAGAAGAGCTGCCGGGACCAATGGAACGGCATAATGATGTCCGTTGATGGAACGATGCCAGATCGGCTCGTATCTTTGTGCCTGCAAGGGCACCTTGCTCGTAAGGGCCGCTAAGCCGGAGTAGAGGTTGCGCCTTGGCTAGGTTTGGACTCGTTACGTAAAAATACGCCGAGTAGCCGATCTATTTAGATCGAGTCATATGCATGCTCATTGAGAACGGTTACACAACCAGACTCGTAAGGGCCGAAGAGCCAGAGTGTGTTGTTTCCACCCAAAGAGGTGTGATGCTCGTGGTGGCCGAAGTGCCAAAGAGCGGTGTTCTGCATGCATATGAATAAGACTTAAGGTCGCACATACCCCGCGGTTGAAGATCGTGTTAGGGGTACCCCCTCAGTAATGACTGTGTTGGGGAAGACTGAATGGGGTCGGGTACATACTCCCGTAGTGCTGAAAGCACGGGCTGCCTAAATGGCATGCAGATTCTGTCCAAGTAATTGTAAGACTGGCAGACCCCTTCAGGAATTATGCTCACTGTGGAATGACAGTGATGGTACAGCCTTGAGTGACATGTATTTTACTTTGGACCTGATAGAGTCCACGATGGCCTCTGATGTCTTTTTGCAATCGTTGTAATTTTGAAAAGATTTTTAAATGTAAAACATGTGAAAACCAGACATCAAATAATAAAAACCGGTTCTCACTAGTGAATGAGACCGGGTCGAACTCAGGGAATGGGAATATATCGTATTCAAGTACACAAGTCTAAACTAATCTTTATTGCCGAATTATGGAAATGTAAAATGTTCAGAAAAGTAAACACAACTAGCTATTACAACAAATGAATACCCTTCGCAGAGGGCGTAAAGTGCAATATTTACAAACCCACTTTAAATTCCTAAATCTAAACTAAAGAGTAAAAAGACTTTATTCTTTGTACTTCGTGTCACGTAATCGCTTCCGCTCCAGTCTGTGCTATCCTGCATAATTCAAATAAACACAAGCAGTACCAGAGATAGAAACCTATATTAACTAGCTAAATGCTAAAAACACTGACGAATATCATCAAAAGAATTCAATGACAATTAACACTACATTAACTAACACAATTAACTAAATTTCAATTCACTAACACTCAACTTTATGAAATCTAATTATTTCAATTAACGAACAGTGAAGACAATTAATCACTAACACTTTATTAACAAGCTATGCACTTACACTATTGAAAAATACAATATTAAAACATTTGAAAACTGTAAAATCAAGAATTGTAAACATCAAGGAATGACTAATGAAAAACAAACTGGAAAATTACACAGAAATAGCAAAAGAAACAAATTTGTAAAAGATATTGAATGAAGCAAAACAAGAAAAATCCTTGATTGGAAAAACAGCAAATCGACCTATGTCAACTAAAAAAAAAAATAGAAAATGAAATGTAAAACAGAAATAGGATGTTGCAAAACAGAAAATTAGAAGATATAGAAAATATGAATGTGAATTTACTAAAAAAAAACAGGATTTCATCAAAATGAAAAGAAAAGGAAATCAAAAGAAAAACTGAAAATGAATGTAAAAACCAGAAATGATCTAATTGAAAACAGAGAAAAAAACAGAAATTTAGTAAACAAAGAAATTCAAGTAGATATTCAATATCTTTCAGACTGAAAATTCACGATATATTTAATCGGATTCTTATAGAATTCAGGCATTTACTTCAGAAATCCAATATTCCCTTGCTGGATTTTAGTTGATCGTGAATCAGATGTAATGAAGCATCTTATTCTTCTGTTATGCAGATGGATATCAGATTGATCTCTGCTGGACCGTTGCAGAGTTTTTCAGAACAAGCAAGAACTTCCAGCAATGAATAGTAACTCAGACGAATTCACATTGAATCTGGACAGAAGATCACAGTTCTACAACTTTTACAAATCATTCCGGCAGCTATTTGCTGAATCAAAGTTTCCTCAGAATTTATCAGTGAATGATTGGATCAGAATTTCATTTCATCGATAAAATGATAATGAACCAGAAGTCTTTAATAACTGCCAAAGATTTCAGAAAAAAAAAAATTTCATCGGATAACATTTTGATCGATCCAGATGATCGATACTTCTTTAGAAACAAATCTTTTTTTTCTTTTTTTCTTTAAACAGAAATTAATCCACTGAATCTAGATCAGATTACCAAAACTTATTCATCAGATCAAGTATTCCGGCAGAATCCCTGTCAATCGCCGGATTCCTTCACAGATTTTTTTTTCTTTTTATGTTTTCTCTTTTTTTTCCAAATTAAAATTCAAACATCATGAAGATTATCATTCAGAAAGAAAAAGAAGAAGAAGAAGAAGATGAAGACTTACCGTGATAAAGAAGAAGTTGAAGAAGAGGTGGCGGCCTCCTCCACCACCGTTGTCACCGGACTGAAGATCCACCACTGCTGCCGGCTGGAATGTAGATAGAGAAAGAGGAAGAAATAGAAATTAGGAAAAAGAGAGCCACCGGCAATGGTGGAGAAAGGATAGAAGAGAGGAATTAGAGGGAAAGAGGGGAAAGAAAGCTTCAGGCGTGAATGGAAGGAGGCGCCCTTTCTTTCCCTGTATTTGGGGTTTTTAAAAACAACAAACCTTTGAAACCGGCTGGAACCGGTTCAAAACAGTTTTATTTTTGAAAAAGCAAACCGGTTGAACCGGTTTGAGTTTATTTTTGAAATTTTCAAAAATCAAAAACTATATACCAGTTTATTATAAAATTTTCAAAGATTTAAAAACAAAACTTATTTATGAAGAACTAAAAAAAACTATTCTAAATTTTTTTCTCTTTTTTTTAAAAAAACAAATACTTAAAATGAAAAAATATTTTTTTATATTATTTTTTTTTATTTCATTTTTAATTGCAAACTAAAACTAAACTACTATAAATATAACAAAAACTAAAATATGCATAAAAATGTAAAATAAAACTATTTTTCATGCCTTTTCTATTTTTAAATCATTTTAGCACATTTACTCAAAAACTAACATAAAATTGGGTTTTTGAAACATTATTTTATAAAATCATGCATATTTAAATGTTAATAAACCCTGAATTATATGCATGATCAAATACCCCCATGCTTATGTTTTGCTAGTCCTCGAGCAAACTAGAAAAATGCAAGAAATCAAACTATCACCTAACTCACTTTCGTAGGAATCACGGTTGCATTTAGCTCATGCAACAAGCCCTTTCAACCCCTGGGTTACCCCAGTGGACGAGTAAGGTCTCGTGAGGGTTTGCAGTGATGCTACCCACAAACATCTCTGTCATGTATGCATAATATTACACATCCTCACAATCAATAGATAATCAAAGACTTTGTTTTCACAAATATTTCCTATTATTTCAAAATCGAAATATAATTAGAGTCTTTTATATACCACCACAAAAAAGAATTTCTTTCACTTTTCTAAATATCACAATTATTTATGTTTTATTCTTAGAAAATCCAATAAAAACATATTATTGTTTACTTATCGTCACTCATATGTTTTCTGCACAGGTTTTCTCAATCACACTTCTAAGCATTGAACTTTTCTTTCTTTTTAAGCTCTTTTCTCGATTTTTTCATTTTTTCACGCTTTTTCTTTTTTGCGCACTTATTCTTCTCTTATAGCTTGCGTGTGGTCTGCTTTTATGCCTTGTGCAATGTCAATATCTTCTATACTTTTTCAATACATACCAAAAGATATCAACTAAGACATAAAAGTGACTTCCTTCATTCACCTTTATAACTTGAGAGTCAAATATTTCAACTTGTATCTGTTCTCAGTTACTTAGGATCACGAAGTTTTCCACTCTCCTTTATGAAAATGGACTTAAAAGTTTCAACTTACATCTAAGTTCCATCTACTAAGAATTGTGGAATTATCCAAACAACCTAACGCATGCTTTTTCTCACTTTTTGAGCTCATTTTTATGCTTTTGTTCATTTGCTTAGTTTTTCAAAAATAGCACTGTGCATATTCATATTTATGATTCAAAATAAATTCTAACATGTATTTATCATCAGTTCTTTGAAATCCGCATAAACAACCATAATTTTTTAGATTTATGTCAGAAAAATTTTTCGTGGGGCTTAAAAATCCTCTAAAAACATCAGATTTGAAATAACATTCATATAAGTTCAAACTCTTTCTTTAAAAATCTACTTTTCATGAGAGATATGTAAACATGTGCAAGAACGTAAACAAAAATATCAAGGTGTGCATTCTACACCCTCCCCCATGATTATATGACACTGTCCCAGTGGCACTCCCCCATGCTTGAATGAAACTAAGTGAATGCACATGAGAGAATTAAATGAGGGAAAGAGTAGAATAACCTGACATGAATTAAAAATGCACATTCTATGAATGTAATGAATGCAATGTATACATGACAAAACCTGAAACTCATGAAAATAAAACCAAATAAAATCTACAAATCCTAACAAATGTAAAACTGTACAGAATATGGGTTGCCTCCCATAAAGCGCTAAGTTTCACGTCCCCAGCCAGACGGATCCCTGGAAAAACCTTCATCGTCCATGAGATCAATGGACATGAAGTCAGACTCAACTGGGCTCTATGAAGAAAAGAGTGTCATCTGTGACACTACGCACTGTGTTTCCATCCCTTCTACCTCCAAATATAGTATCATGACTCTCTGAGAGACTGGTCAAGAATCGAGAGTCTAGGATCGACTGAGTATCAATGAATGCTACTTCAGACAAGTGGTGAATATGATCAGGCTTGACTTGGTCAAGCACCTTCTGCATCTGCACCTCTTGCTTACTAAAAACAATCGGTGATCCTAAAGGCTGAGAAAATGGGGCTCTATATGATGAAAATGTATGATGTGAGTAAGGCCCCTTCTGTTGAGGTATCATGGAGATCGACTCGTCAGTAGAAATGATATGAGGTTCATGAGTCGATTCCTGAGTGGAGTGACATGCCTTCCCATACTGAAGGGATGTAACAGATTTGACTTGCTCATGATGTGAATCGGTGGGTTGCAAATCAAATGACATGGAATTCTCTCCCTTTGAGACAATAGACTGACTATGAAGGTTCCCCTGACTTTGTCTACTCAATGTTTGAGCTAACTGTCCCATTTGAGTCTCTAGCTTGGCTATTGACTGCGTATGGGAACACAGAGTGACCTTGATATCAGAAAAAACTTCTAACATCTTCTCTTGAAATAATGAACTTGGAATGGGCTCCTGAGGAGAAGGTAGACAATACTGGGGATGAACCTGTGGAAATATAGGATGCGAGTAACCTTGTGAAGGGTTACTGGGTCTATACTGTGTCTGGGAGGGCTGATGGGATGGGGAACTGAACTGGTTTCGCCAAACTATGTTATATGAAGATGTAAATGAATCGGGCATGGGTTTAGCTAAACCTTGGGCAACATTCACCTGTTCCTGAACGAATTCAGGATATAATGGCGCTGCCGGACAATCTGAAACACAGTGTGCAGGGCTAGCACATAGCTCGCACACTCTTTCTACTTGATTTCTCGAAGAATTGGCTAGGAATTGATCTAACTTCCTAGTCAACTGGTCAACCTTGGTACGCAATTCTAATTCGGACCCAACTTCGGAAATCCCAACCTTCCTAGGACCACTAGACAGAGATGTAGTCCTATCGAGCCGTGAAGACAAGTTATGATGCATCGTGTTTTCACTCAAGGTCTCGAATAGAGACCACGCCTCGTCCTCACTTTTGAGCATAAAAGTGCCCCCACAAGACGAATCAACCATTTGACGATGCTTTTCAGTAAGCCCGTCATAAAAATACTGCAACAACTGCCAACGAGGCACCTGGTGATGGGGACACTTGCGGAGAAGATCTTTCAATCTCTCCCAAGACTCGTGAAATTGTTCTCCCTCAATTTGAGAAAAACTGGTTATAGCTTTACGAAACTTATTCGTTTTACTAATTGGGAAATATTTTTTTAAAAATTCTTTTTGCATTCCTTCCCAAGTAGTAATACGAACCGTCTCAAGAGATTTTAACCAGTGCTTGGCTTTATCTTTGAGAGAGAACGGAAACAAAGTTAACCTCATAGCGTCGTCTCCAAAATTATTGATTCGCACAGTCGAGCAAATCTCAAGGAATTCGTCGAGATGACGATATGGGTCTTCATTGCTAAGGCCATAAAACGAAGGTAACATTTGAATCACACTGGCCTTAATCTCAAAATGGCTCGCTCCTACATCAGGTCTCGTAATGCAGGAGGTGGGAGTATACGTATTTGGCATAAAGTACTCCCTCAAAGGACGGATCAAATGATGATCGTCAGCCATTGCGTACACCTTAGAGTAGACCGGTGTAGCACACGTCCTAACTCTGGGTTTTCTACCTAACTAACGCACTAAGCGGCCAAACCACGCAAACCACAAAGCGAGTAAACTAAAAACAACACAAAAACTAAACAAACACCACGCAGTTACACATAACAGAGATTATGCAAAGAAATATGAAATCTATGTGTACGGTACCAATCGTACACAGTCACCTCTAAGGGGATCCTAATAGGTGGGCTGTGCAGAAAAGTAAGCTCGTCTCTAAGATATGCACATACGTGGTTCTAAACCTAAATGCACACAAACACTAGGCAATAAAGTGAATACTAATATTACGCCGTTCCCCGGCAACGGCGCCAAAAATTTGATGTCTTTTTGCAATCGTTGTAATTTTGAAAAGATTTTTAAATGTAAAACATGTGAAAACCAGACATCAAATAATAAAAAACGGTTCTCACTAGTGAATGAGACCGGGTCGAACTCAGGGAACGGGAATATATCATATTCAAGTACACAAGTCTAAACTAATCTTTATTGCCGAATTATGGAAATGTAAAATGTTCAGAAAAGTAAACACAACTAGCTATTACAACAAATGAATACCCTTCGCAGAGGGCGTAAAGTGCAATATTTACAAACCCACTTTAAATTCCTAAATCTAAACTAAAGAGTAAAAAGACTTTATTCTTTGTACTTCGTGTCACGTAATCGCTTCCGCTCCAGTCTGTGCTATCCTGCATAATTCAAATAAACACAAGCAGTACCAGAGATAGAAACCTATATTAACTAGCTAAATGCTAAAAACACTGACGAATATCATCAAAAGAATTCAATGACAATTAACACTACATTAACTAACACAATTAACTAAATTTCAATTCACTAACACTCAACTTTATGAAATCTAATTATTTCAATTAACGAACAGTGAAGACAATTAATCACTAACACTTTATTAACAAGCTATGCACTTACACTATTGAAAAATACAATATTAAAACATTTGAAAACAGTAAAATCAAGAATTGTAAACATCAAGGAATGACTAATGAAAAACAAACTGGAAAATTACACAGAAATAGCAAAAGAAACAAATTTGTAAAAGATATTGAATGAAGCAAAACAAGAAAAATCCTTGATTGGAAAAACAGCAAATCGACCTATGTCAACTAAAAAAAAAAAAATAGAAAATGAAATGTAAAACAGAAATAGGATGTTGCAAAACAGAAAATTAGAAGATATAGAAAATATGAATGTGAATTTACTAAAAAAAAACAGGATTTCATCAAAATGAAAAGAAAAGGAAATCAAAAGAAAAACTGAAAATGAATGTAAAAACCAGAAATGATCTAATTGAAAACAGAGAAAAAAACAGAAATTTAGTAAACAAAGAAATTCAAGTAGATATTTAATATCTTTCAGACTGAAAATTCACGATATATTTAATCGGATTCTTATAGAATTCAGGCATTTACTTCAGAAATCCAATATTCCCTTGCTGGATTTTAGTTGATCGTGAATCAGATGTAATGAAGCATCTTATTCTTCTGTTATGCAGATGGATATCAGATTGATCTCTGCTGGACCGTTGCAGAGTTTTTCAGAACAAGCAAGAACTTCAAGCAATGAATAGTAACTCAAACGAATTCACATTGAATCTGGACAGAAGATCACAGTTCTACAACTTTTACAAATCATTCCGGCAGCTATTTGCTGAATCAAAGTTTCCTCAGAATTTATCAGTGAATGATTGGATCAGAATTTCATTTCATCGATAAAATGATAATGAACCAGAAGTCTTTAATAACTGCCAAAGATTTCAGAAAAAAAAAAATTTCATCGGATAACATTTTGATCGATCCAGATGATCGATACTTCTTTAGAAACAAATCTTTTTTTTCTTTTTTTCTTTAAACAGAAATTAATCCACTGAATCTAGATCAGATTACCAAAACTTATTCATCAGATCAAGTATTCCGGCAGAATTCAATCGCCGGATTCCTTCACAGATTTTTTTTTCTTTTTATGTTTTCTCTTTTTTTTTTCCAAATTAAAATTCAAACATCATGAAGATTATCATTCAGAAAGAAAAAGAAGAAGAAGAAGAAGAAGAAGAAGAAGAAGATGAAGACTTACCGTGATGAAGAAGAAGTTGAAGAAGAGGTGGCGGCCTCCTCCACCACCGTTGTCACCGGACTGAAGATCCACCACTGCTGCCGGCTGGAATGTAGATAGAGAAAGAGGAAGAAATAGAAATTAGGAAAAAGAGAGCCACCGGCAATGGTGGAGAGAGGATAGAAGAGAGGAATTAGAGGGAAAGAGGGGAAAGAAAGCTTCAGGCGTGAATGGAAGGAGGCGCCCTTTCTTTCCCTGTATTTGGGGTTTTTAAAAACAACAAACCTTTGAAACCGGCTGGAACCGGTTCAAAACAGTTTTATTTTTGAAAAAGCAAACCGGTTGAACCGGTTTGTGTTTATTTTTGAAATTTTCAAAAATCAAAAACTATATACCAGTTTATTATAAAATTTTCAAAGATTTAAAAACAAAACTTATTTATGAAGAACTAAAAAAAACTATTCTAAATTTTTCTCTCTTTTTTTTAAAAAAGCAAATACTTAAAATGAAAAAATATTTTTTTATATTATTTTTTTTTATTTCATTTTTAATTGCAAACTAAAACTAAACTACTATAAATATAACAAAAACTAAAATATGCATAAAAATGTAAAATAAAACTATTTTTCATGCCTTTTCTATTTTTAAATCATTTTAGCACATTTACTCAAAAACTAACATAAAATTGGGTTTTTGAAACATTATTTTATAAAATCATGCATATTTAAATGTTAATAAACCCTGAATTATATGCATGATCAGCCTCAGTCACTCTTGGGTTTTGGGGTCGTGGTTATCCTTAAGATCTAAGGATTGAACCCAACTACTGCAAGTAGAGGATGCATCCGAATATGGGCCTAGTAGGGTTCTCCCAGTTGAAACACACTGCCCTACTATGGATAGGGTCAACAGGCCTCTGGGGTATCTAAAATACATAGAATAATCAACCCCCAGAACGTCGCGTTGATGCCCGGACAATAGCTCTACCTGCGTACCAAAGGCGGGAGCGGTTAATTATCGAAACAATGCATTAGCTTAGGTTCAGCGATGCTTTGAATGTATGAGTGGATGACGTGTTGAGTCAGTCCTGCATAACCTTTGTGAATGTGTCATGTTCGGTATACTACTGGACCGACTGGGCAAAGACCCGTGTTGTATCCGCACGACTAAGCGAAGCTCGAGGAGTTGTCCTTAGATGCGTGGGATACGGATGTGCCAAGTATGAAGACTTGAGCTAAACATCACTTTGAGACCCGGTAGAGGTCATGGCTAAGTCATGGAGACTTAAGCGGCTATTCAAATCACAGCCTTGAAAAGGCTTGCTCTAAGTCATGAGGACTTGAGCGGATGCTCAACTCATAGCCCTGAGGAGGCTCTTGCGATATACGCTAAGTCTTGGAGGCTTGAGCGTCGTTATTGCGCATTGCGACCCTGAGTGGTCATTATTGTATTTGAGTTGAATGGATGTATGACTACATGCTTACCAGACCATCAGTGGTTCTGACCCCGTTTAATGGGGATTTCAGGTGTTGGACCTGCGTGGCGATATGCGGAGCATGGCGGCATCGAGTTCCAGAGTTTCTCTAGACAGAGTTGTACTGCTTCCTTTTATTGAACCTACACTGCTTTCCTAAGCAGTAGTGTTGTAATAAACATATGTTTTCGATAAAATGGAACACTTTGGTGGTCAATGAGTTGCTTGGCCACATACCTGCAACGTGCTCGGAGTTTTCTAAAACTAACGACTCATTATCGTCTGATTCCGCTGCTAAAAGCTTTTCTAAGTTCCGCTGCAAAGAAAAAAAAAAGAAATTCATGAAAATTTTAAACTTAGCTTTGTTTTGGAAATCCGGGGCGTTACAGAATTGGTATCAGAGCATGAGTCTGAGAAACCTGGTTCAAGATCCGTCATAGTCCCGATATCGCACTGTAAGTATATGTTTTTATACTTTTGTTCTGATCTGGGTGCATCTTTGTATAGATGGCAACTCATGACTCCCGAGAATATTGCTATCGTTGCAAGGTCATGCACGATGAGTGAATATGCCCGTACGAAGTCCAAGACTGCCAGTATTGTGGCGAAGAAGGGCATTCCGCCAATGAATGCCAAATGAAACATACCGCCAATATGGGTCGGCGGGGATCGCTTGGTCTTAGGGATGAGACCTCGCGTGTTAGTGGGCCACATTACTCCAGTAGAGGGAGTAGCCGTACCCCAGCAACTTCAGATGAACTACCATCTCTGGTAGGGTTTGACATGAACTTCCTTGAGGGATTCGGTCAATCGCAAGGCTATCAACAGGCATCACGTACGCCTAGCTTGCACAGTCGGGATGAGGGATGCAACAACTCCGTCTATAATCCCATTATGATTTCGGATTCCTCGGATCATAGTGCCGTTATATGGGGGAACAGAGCGGCTTCACCAACGCCGAGTCTGAATGGCCAGGAAGAGGGATACAACCCCTATCATCCCGTTATGGTATCGAATTCCCCGAGCCATGATGCCACTGAATGGGCAAGTGGACCGGCATCACTAATCTACCCACAAGATTCGCTTGAGAGCGCGGAAGTGCCGCCCAAGCCGAAACTGGTTGTGCCTGCACCAAGGCAATGTGGAAGCAAACGATACTTCGGGTTGTTTGGGTCAAGAAAGAAATCCAGTTCCTAGAAGAGACTGGTAGTGTGTTGGAGTCAATAGACTCACGTATATAGTTTCTCCACGCCTAAAAGTATGCCAGTGCGGCATGACATTTTGTCTAAGGCGATGCTTGTGTAAATGTGATGTATATTAAGTAAATGAAACTTTGCTTCAATATATACATTGAGAAACTAAAAACAAGTGCTTGTGTGTGCATAGATAAATGGCTCCTACAACGAGGAGGACCATGCCGAGCGAGGAGTCCCATACTCAAGGATTCCTGCTAGAAACGCTCAACAACCTGGTTACAGCCATCCGTGAAACGAGGCCAGAACCAGTTGCACCACGAAACGAGCACCTAGGAGGAATGACTTATGAGAAGTTCTTCAAGCTTGATCCGCCAGTTTTCATTGGCAGAGCCGATCCTAAGCTCGCGGAGAGTTGGATCGAAGAGACAGAACGTGCCTTCTTAGTACTGGGAGCACCAGAGGAAAAGAAGACTAACTTTGGCACGTATCGGTTGAAAGACAATGCACGGAAGTGGTGGGATACCACTAAACTTATCCAGTTCTCACAAGTCGAAGTCATTCCTTGGACTGACTTTCGGAGGACTTTTATGGATAACTACTTCCCGTTGCATTCCAGAAACAAGAAAAAGATGGAGTTTCTGGAGTTGGAACAGGGCGGTATGAGTCTAATGGACTATACCACCAAATTTCAGAATCTAGAGCGCTACTGCTCTCGATTGTTCGAAACAGACCAAGAAAGGGCCGACAAATATGTGAATGGTCTGCGCGAAGGGCTGCGATCTCGAGTGATAACAAGCATGCCTTCGACCTTTCAGGCTGCGGTAGCAGCGGCTTCAAAAATCCAAGAGGATTGGGCGCGATCTAAAGTGATCATAGCAAAGAAGCCCATAGTGAATGGTGGGAATCGTAAAAGGACGTTCCCAAGTGGCCAGGGTTCACGACAACCCTTTCAAAAGAAGAAGTTCCAAGGAGGGAACAACACTCAACAAGTCGTGAGGCCAAGACAGAACCCAACTCCGAATGGTAAGCAGTCCAACTTCAGCTGCCCAAGGTGTCGTATGAACCACCCTGGAAAGCCATGTCCTCGTGACATTGGTGGGTGCTTATATTGTGGCAAGATGGGCCACTTTATAAGGGATTGCGCCAAGAAGGCTGCAGATGAACAGAGGAGTAATGCCGGATCTGCCGGACCCTCTCGACCTGCACCACAACGTTCTCAGTTTCAACGACCTCCACCTAGAATAGAACAAAGGCCTGCTGCAGGTCGTGTATATGCTGTAACGACTGAACAAGTTGAAAATGGTGACCTGATTGAAGGCACCGTACCTGTTAATGGACATGCAGCTTACGTCTTGTTTGATTGTGGTGCTACTCATATGCTTATCTCTGACGATTTCACCGAACAACTCCACGCTTCGGTGCAACCGATTGATAAAATGATCAAAGTGTATAACCCGTTGGGTTCACGCACCAAATGTATCCGGTGTGTGAAAAATTTGGATATTGAGATAGCAGGGCAACACTTGCCTACTGATGCCATCCTGATCGATATGATACAGTACGATGTCATTCTGGGAATGAATTGGTTGGCTCAGAATTGTAAAACCCGCAAAATTTCAATAATTATCAAACTAAATAAAGGATAAAATCCTTTGAAATAAATACGATAAAATGATATAGATTCGATCCAAATGGATCTTGAATCCAAACTGGATCCAATATCTGGATTCGAATACGACGAATGGATTCATATCCTGGATGGATCCGAAACCCAATTATAATCCAATTGGATCTTAAGGGATCCAAATGGGGTCGAACCACAATCAAGATCCAGAAACGTAGTTAGAAAGTTCAGAAGATCTAAAATATAATTTTTATCCAACTCGTATTTTGAGATTCGTCGAAAACCAGTTTATATATAAAAGAATTTAGTTGCAAGAAGGAGAAACTAAAGAAGAGTTGGCGCAGTGGTCAGGACAATGGACTCACAGGGTAGAGGTCTCAAGTTCAAATCCCTTGAGTGCTAAAACATTTTTACTAAAGAAAACATTTTATTAACTTAAGTGATTCTGCCATAACGAGGTTAAATGTAATTTGGTTGCACGAATTTACAACGAAAAATAGTGTAGCACAAGTGGTGGGGCTCGTTACCCCGTAGGTTGATGACCCCGGTTCAAAACCCCTTGTGCATGGATTCTTCCTTTTTGCACAAAAAGGGGATAATGTAGGAAAAAAAAAACTGCTATCTCATAACCACCTCCCACCAAAAACGTGTGGGAGTTGGTTTGAACTCCACTTTTTTCAAGAAATAAGGAAAAACCCACCAAATGGAGGAGGGTACCAATAAAGCAAACAACAAAAGTAGTTAGAGAAACTTGTGTTGAAGGTAAGTGGGGGCAATTTAGGAAATGTATACACCCACCAAAAACGTGGGATGAGGGTTGAGAATTGAATATTTGAAACTCCCCTAAGAAGGGGGGGAATTAAATGAGAACATTAATTATGATGGGGAGCCACACGAGACTACCCATCTCTCTCTCTCTCTCTCTCTCTCTCTCTCTCTTGTGTACAACCACCATTGTTGGAAGGTGAAAGTTTTCTTCTTCATGACCAAGTGTGCTCCAACGTGGGAAAAAAAAAAACCACCATCGTTGTCGGTCAAAGCTTCGAACGAGGTAAGGAGTATTATATTTTATTTGTGCAAGTGTTCGATGTCCTGTAGCACAACCTTGTTGCAGCACCCCCTTGTTGCAGCACCACCAAGGTTGTTTGCGACAACACCATCGACTTATGCAGACCATAAGATTATTGAGGCCACTTGTGTTTGGGGTTGAGCCACCTATCCGTCTATATGATGGAACGCAGTGGTCCTGCCAATGGTTTTGGCCATGATGGGCATTGAGTAAGCTGGGTCTTACTGCTACACGCTTATACCCGAGTCAGCACTGTGAGTGGGCGTTGATTTGGTTACGCTATATGTATGGGCGTGCACCTGTATGCCAATCACTATGATGGAGTTAAGCATTCAGCAGTATATGCAAGCTGGTTTGCATATTTTGTAATGAATACAGACCAAGACAATTCTGGAAAAAAAAAAAAACGTTAGGTAGAATCTTACCTACGCACAACCTTATGCATGCTGAACATTATAAAATTTCATATATAAAAAAAAAATTAAAACAATAACAGGCTGAAGGGAGCCGTCACATGCCATCGTGTAACCTTATTGATGCTGGTGTAAAACTGCTATACATATAATAGATATATATATATATACAAGAGTACCAGGATAGAAATATATAGATCTTCAGGTTTGTAAGTTCAGAAATTTATATATTAGAAATATAGCACAAACAACTTGTTTCATCCCTGTTGTATCATGCTAATGCACAGGTCGATTATGGTAGTTCTTGTTTAATGAAATCTGCAATTTAGGAAAGCATTAAAGAGGTTTATATGTGTATGACATAGCATTAATTAAATGCTTCTTTTTCTTCACCTATGGCTGAACGTTGGACTGTCATAAAGGTTCTTGTTTTCAATCAAAGAAAATTATGTGCATAGATGTAATTGTAAAAGCATGTATATTAGCTCCTTGTTGTAACATGCATTGTGGTGATTACGTTACCACCATTTAACATGAGAAGTGAAGATTTCTTTTATGCTGTGTAGGACAACCAACATATATAGTTAAGTTGGATTGGCATCAGCCATACAACTATCCACCTCGAAGGGGTGTGACTGATGATATTAAAATATATATATATATAGTTATCTACCTATACTATTGTTGTTAAAATCGGTTCTGTACATAGGTGCAGGGAGATCGGGCTGGTTCGCTTGTTCCTTGTTGGAGTGAACCCAACCCACTGTGGGGTTAAATCGGATGGTGGCTCCTACCATCGTGTGGGGATAGTAGGCTAAATTAGTAGTATTTCAGCATTGGTGATGAAATTGGCCATGCCAAAGTAGGACTGGAACACCAATCTTTTGTGACGTGTTGGGCTGAATACCCATGCTAAATTTTCAATAGGTATGGGTGTGCCATAGTTAGCAGTGCCCATACCAGGTTTTGGGCTGGGGTCGTTTTGACTCCAGTCTGGTTCGGCTCATACCATGGCCGCAATACTGAATGGACCATGTGGGCAGTAGGCATCTGGAATATGGTTAGGTATGGTGCAGCCACAGCGTCTAACTCTTCTCAAACCGGTAGTTGTAGCCTTGTACCAGTGAGGGTGATAACCATACCAAGTGGTCCAACTCCTTCTGAACCAGTGGCGTTAAAGAGGTTACATGTTTCGGGTCTCCTACATCATGGTGGTAACTATAAGACCACCTCTAGTCAATGGTTCATGGTGCTGGAGCGTGCCTAAGGTTTTACCAAATCATGCAGGAGCCTGTAAAATATATATATATATATATATATATATATATATATATATATATATATATATATATATATATATATATTAAGCCACGTGGGTGGCTTGGTACGCGGGAGGCAAGTGCATACACCCTTGCTCCTAACTTAGATGATGACTGTGGGCTCCGAGTCAAGCCTTATTCCGAGAGATACTATCTTGATGGTGTTCATGGCACCCTGACAAAAAAAAAAAATATAAGAACATATGATGTGTGTGAACCCCAATGCGGGTTCGGGATTTTTAGAATCCTCTGTGGTGCAACGACTCGCACGGGAAAATAATTGAGAAATCAAATATGAGGCTCTGGGTATACCTAAAAGAAGGTATATGTTACCGGACCCCTCGTAGTGTGATAGCTCGCACTTGGTTATAAAGGAAATTGTAAAATGAAATATAAAACCTTTGAGACTCTGGGTATACCTGAAAGACGGTATATGTTACCGGATTCTTCGGGCTCTGGGTACACCTGAAAGATGGTGTATGTTACTGGACCCATGATCTACCTCGGAGAGGGTAGGTGGTACAAGCTTCGTGGACATTCTTGTTTTCGTGAGAGCTAGGCGTCTCACTGGGTCCCCAGTCCACGAAGTTAGGGGACCAGGACTACCAGTGCGTCCTAGGTGGTAGATCCAAGTCTTCTGCAGAAGTACAGGGTGCATCCTAATTTTTGTTCTAGCCACTGGGGAGTTCTCTCTCGGTCACTGACCGTCCCCTTTGGATATCCGTACGGCTAGTCATACGGGTTATTAAAAAAAAAAAAAAAACACCCGTATGGTCTCGGTCCGCTACGAGGTCTATGCCTATGCGTACCCACAGGGTAAGAGTAAGATAAACATTAAATATATTAAGTTAAATGAAATACTCATTCTTGAGGAATCGTGAATTGTTGATATGTCTTTCGTAAAACTTGTAGAATCTACAGATTATGCTAATGTGAATAATTGTATCTTTAGTTCAGTCATCTTTTGCACTACATCATGAATTAGAAAGTATAATCATTTTCTTAGAATGATATAAATTTCTATGCTGGTTATATCTGTAGTTGTTGCACATACTTGTACACAGGACACTGAGCACCACATATAAATATAATGCTTCTTACGCAGACAGGGGAGTCTGACCCCTTCTGAATTAATATTTTTCAGGAAACCAATAAAGATGGGCAATTGCAGTCGTCGTTGTGGATGGGCCATGAGACCATATCTTCTTTGGATGTCCTGAGGAACTCTGTCTTCAATAAATTCATTAAATTTGTCATTTATGACTTGTAAAATTTCAAGGCAAGGTTTTAATTCGCCTAATATTATTGAGTCTGTATTATCACCTGTAACTTGCCCAAATTATTTGACTGATGGATTAATAAAACATTTCCGTTGTGGTTTTAGAAAAAAAAAAAATATTCCAAAATTTTCAAGTTAAATATTTGGGGCGTTACAACTATGGTATCAGAGCAGGACAAGAATATATGGTTCACGACCTTCCAGCGACCCTGCAAGAGCTCTGTAAGTATATAGTATATGAATTATGTTTTTATTTCCTGAAGAAATTGATTTATTGTGTGAAAATCGAGAACGTAGATATATTGCTAGGAACATCATTTGATATATGTTGTGATCAAGATAAGCGAGAGACATAAGTTAGTTTGTTGTTCTAATAGATGGCCTGGGAAGCTAGGTGTGACGATCTTCTCGAATCACTAAACAAGCTAACTAGTCTTCGGAGAACGAATAAACACGGAAGGTCAACCTCGATAGTAATTGCATCAACAACCACAAATGTTAAGTCAGAATAAAGGACGAAGAGTCTTTAGAGAATAGACTAGACTTAAAGATTTTATTATCCATGTTGTCG
Source organism: Nuphar pumila (assembly GCF_984573655.1). Classification (NCBI taxonomy): domain Eukaryota; kingdom Viridiplantae; phylum Streptophyta; class Magnoliopsida; order Nymphaeales; family Nymphaeaceae; genus Nuphar; species Nuphar pumila. Next base: position 95,189,445 of record NC_143249.1, read on the forward strand.
AGAGCCAAGATGAATATCTGGTTTAAATATTCAATGGAATGATTTTAAGTTTAATACTTGGACTTGTCTAATCTAGAATTCTATACAAGATCATAACAAATACTATCAGGAATATAGGGTCTAACGACTCAAGTTTCGATACACAATGAATATTGAATCATAGTTGACCCAATTGATATATAGAGGTTATATGTATATATATATCACTTTCTAATGGTGAAGGCTATGCCATTAGGGGCTTCAAATAGGGAATTTCGCTTCACTAAATAGGACCCTAATACGAGATGCAGGGTTTATACTTCAATTGGTTTTGAAGTATCATCTAATATAACACACATAGTTAGATACTCCAATCCATTTCATTGGTCTTTTCAACGAATTTCGCGGACGAAATTCCTTTTTTAGGGGGAAAGGATGTAAAACCCGCAAAATTTCAATAATTATCAAACTAAATAAAGGATAAAATCCTTTGAAATAAATACGATAAAATGATATAGATTCGATCCAAATGGATCTTGAATCCAAACTGGATCCAATATCTGGATTCGAATACGACGAATGGATTCATATCCTGGATGGATCCGAAACCCAATTATAATCCAATTGGATCTTAAGGGATCCAAATGGGGTCGAACCACAATCAAGATCCAGAAACGTAGTTAGAAAGTTCAGAAGATCTAAAATATAATTTTTATCCAACTCGTATTTTGAGATTCGTCGAAAACCAGTTTATATATAAAAGAATTTAGTTGCAAGAAGGAGAAACTAAAGAAGAGTTGGCGCAGTGGTCAGGACAATGGACTCACAGGGTAGAGGTCTCAAGTTCAAATCCCTTGAGTGCTAAAACATTTTTACTAAAGAAAACATTTTATTAACTTAAGTGATTCCGCCATAACGAGGTTAAATATAATTTGGTTGCACGAATTTACAACGAAAAATAGTGTAGCACAAGTGGTGGGGCTCGTTACCCCGTAGGTTGATGACCCCGGTTCAAAACCCCTTGTGCATGGATTCTTCCTTTTTGCACAAAAAGGGGATAATGTAGGAAAAAAAAAAATTTGCTATCTCATAACCACCTCCCACCAAAAACGTGTGGGAGTTGGTTTGAACTCCACTTTTTTCAAGAAATAAGGAAAATCCCACCAAATGGGGGAGGGTACCAATAAAGCAAACAACAAAAGTAGTTAGAGAAACTTGTGTTGAAGGTAAGTGGGGGCAATTTAGGAAATGTATACACCCACCAAAAACGTGGGATGAGGGTTGACAATTGAATATTTGAAACTCCCCTAAGAAGGGGGGGAATTAAATGAGAACATTAATTATGATGGGGAGCCACACGAGACTACCCATCTCTCTCTCTCTCTCTCTCTCTCTCTTGTGTACAACCACCATTGTTGGAAGGTGAAAGTTTTCTTCTTCGTGACCAAGTGTGCTCCAATGTGGGGAAAAAAAAAACCACCATCGTTGTCGGTCAAAGCTTCGAACGAGGTAAGGAGTATTATATTTTATTTGTGCAAGTGTTCGATGTCCTGTAGCACAACCTTGTTGCAGCACCCCCTTGTTGCAGCACCACCAAGGTTGTTTGCGACAACACCATCGACTTATGCAGACCATAAGATTATTGAGGCCACTTGTGTTTGGGGTTGAGCCACCTATCCGTCTATATGATGGAACGCAGTGGTCCTGCCAATGGTTTTGGCCATGATGGGCATTGAGTAAGCTGGGTCTTACTGCTACACGCTTATACCCGAGTCAGCACTGTGAGTGGGCGTTGATTTGGTTACGCTATATGTATGGGCGTGCACCTGTATGCCAATCACTATGATGGAGTTAAGCATTCAGCAGTATATGCAAGCTGGTTTGCATATTTTGTAATGAATACAGACCAAGACAATTCTGGAAAAAAAAAAAAACGTTAGGTAGAATCTTACCTACGCACAACCTTATGCATGCTGAACATTATAAAATTTCATATATAAAAAAAAAATTAAAACAATAACAGGCTGAAGGGAGCCGTCACATGCCATCGTGTAACCTTATTGATGCTGGTGTAAAACTGCTATACATATAATAGATATATATATATACAAGAGTACCAGGATAGAAATATATAGATCTTCAGGTTTGTAAGTTCAGAAATTTATATATTAGAAATATAGCACAAACAACTTGTTTCATCCCTGTTGTGTCATGCTAATGCACAGGTTGATTACGGTAGTTCTTGTTTAATGAAATCTGCAATTTAGGAAAGCATTAAAGAGGTTTATATGTGTATGACATAGCATTAATTAAATGCTTCTTTTTCTTCACCTATGGCTGAACGTTGGACTGTCATAAAGTTTCTTGTTTTCAATCAAAGAAAATTATGTGCATAGATGTAATTGTAAAAGCATGTATATTAGCTCCTTGTTGTAACATGCATTGTGGTGATTACGTTACCACCACTTAACATGAGAAGTGAAGATTTCTTTTATGCTGTGTAGGACAACCAACATATATAGTTAAGTTGGATTGGCATCAGCCATACAACTATCCCCCTCGAAGGGGTGTGACTGATGATATTAAAATATATATATATATAGTTATCTACCTATACTATTGTTGTTAAAATCGGTTCTGTACATAGGTGCAGGGAGATCGGGCTGGTTCGCTTGTTCCTTGTTGGAGTGAACCCAACCCACTGTGGGGTTAAATCGGATGGTGGCTCCTACCATCGTGTGGGGATAGTAGGCTAAATTAGTAGTATTTCAGCATTGGTGATGAAATTGGCCATGCCAAAGTAGGACTGGAACACCAATCTTTTGTGACGTGTTGGGCTGAATACCCATGCTAAATTTTCAATAGGTATGGGTGTGCCATAGTTAGCAGTGCCCATACCAGGTTTTGGGCTGGGGTCGTTTTGACTCCAGTCTGGTTCGGCTCATACCATGGCCGCAATACTGAATGGACCATGTGGGCAGTAGGCATCCGGAATATGGTTAGGTATGGTGCAGCCACAGCATCTAACTCTTCTCAAACCGGTAGTTGTAGCCTTGTACCAGTGAGGGTGATAACCATACCAAGTGGTCCAACTCCTTTTGAACCAGTGGCGTTAAAGAGGTTACATGTTTCGGGTCTCCTACATCATGGTGGTAACTATAAGACCACCTCTAGTCAATGGTTCATGGTGCTGGAGCGTGCCTAAGGTTTTACCAAATCATGCAGGAGCCTGTAAAATATATATATATATATTAAGCCGCGTGGGTGGCTTGGTACGCGGGAGGCAAGTGCATACACCCTTGCTCCTAACTTAGATGATGACTGTGGGCTCCGAGTCAAGCCTTATTCCGAGAGATACTATCTTGATGGTGTTCATGGCACCCTGACAAAAAAAAAAATATAAGAACATATGATGTGTGTGAACCCCAATGCGGGTTCGGGATTTTTAGAATCCTCTGTGGTGCAACGACTCGCACGGGAAAATAATTGAGAAATCAAATATGAGGCTCTGGATATACCTAAAAGAAGGTATATGTTACCGGACCCCTCGTAGTGTGATAGCTCGCACTTGGTTATAAAGAAAATTGTAAAATGAAATATAAAACCTTTGAGGCTCTGGGTATACCTGAAAGACGGTATATGTTACCGGATTCTTCGGGCTCTGGGTACACCTGAAAGATGGTGTATGTTACTGGACCCATGATCTACCTCGAAGAGGGTAGGTGGTACAAGCTTCGTGGACATTCTTGTTTTCGTGAGAGCTAGGCGTCTCACTGGGTCCCCAATCCACGAAGTTAGGGGATCAGGACTACCAGTGCGTCCTAGGTGGTAGATCCAAGTCTTCTGCAGAAGTACAGGGTGCATCCTAATTTTTGTTCTAGCCACTGGGGAGTTCTCTCTCGGTCACTGACCGTCCCCTTTGGATATCCGTACGGCTAGTCATACGGGTTATTAAAAAAAAAAAAAAAACACCCGTATGGTCTCGGTCCACTACGAGGTCTATGCCTGTGCGTACCCACAGGGTAAGAGTAAGATAAACATTAAATATATTAAGTTAAATGAAATACTCATTCTTGAGGAATCGTGAATTGTTGATATGTCTTTCGTAAAACTTGTAGAATCTACAGATTATGCTAATGTGAATAATTGTATCTTTAGTTCAGTCATCTTTTGCACTATATCATGAATTAGAAAGTATAATCATTTTCTTAGAATGATATAAATTTCTATGCTGGTTATATCTGTAGTTGTTGCACATACTTGTACACAGGACACTGAGCACCACATATAAATATAATGCTTCTTACGCAGACAGAGGAGTCTGACCCCTTCTGAATTAATATTTTTCAGGAAACCAATAAAGATGGGCAATTGCAGTCGTCGTTGTGGATGGGCCATGAGACCATATCTTCTTTGGATGTCCTGAGGAACTCTGTCTTCAATAAATTCATTAAATTTGTCATTTATGACTTGTAAAATTTCAAGGCAAGGTTTTAATTCGCCTAATATTATTGAGTCTGTATTATCATCTGTAACTTGCCCAAATTATTTGACTGATGGATTAATAAAACATTTCCGTTGTGGTTTTAGAAAAAAAAAATTATTCCAAAATTTTCAAGTTAAATATTTGGGGCGTTACAAGAATAATGCCAAGATTCTGTGCCGCGAGGGCAGGGTAATTCTATCTCGACCCGGATTGCCTAAGATGGAATACCGGTTATCCAAACATGTTCCACAGAAAAGGCTCATATCAGCACTTAAGGTACAAAAATACCTTAGGAAGGGTTGTGTGGCCTTCTTGTTGAGTCTCTCGGTGGAAAAATCCAATGACCAACCCCTTGAGAGTTTGGAAGTGGTGCGGGAGTTTCCCGATGTGTTTCCTGAGAAATTGCCAGGACTTCCGCCACTTCGTGAGGTTGAATTTGGAATTCAATCCTTACCTGGAACAACGCCGATATCCAAAGCCCCGTATCGAATGGCGCCAGCTGAACTCAGTGAGTTGAAGTGTCGGTTGGAAGAACTGATGGAACAAGGGTTCATCCGTCCTAGTGTATCACCGTGGGGAGCCCCGGTGCTGTTTGTAAAGAAGAAGGATGGATCCCTTCGGTTATGCATCGATTATCGGATGCTTAACCAGGCAACTGTTAAAAATAAGTACCCGTTGCCTCGGATTGAGGACTTATTCGATCAACTCAAAACAGCGAGGGTGTTCTCCAAGATCGACCTCAGGTCTGGATACCATCAGCTCAGAGTAAAGGAAGAGGATATACCTAAGACTGCCTTCAGAACGAGATATGGCCATTATGAGTTCGTAGTAATGCCCTTCGGACTCACTAATGCGCCTGCTGCCTTTATGGATCTAATGAACCAGATATTCAGACCATATTTGGATAGCTTTGTCATCGTCTTTATTGATGACATTCTCGTATATTCTGAGAACAAGGAACAACACATGGAGCACTTGAAAATCGTCTTGAAAACCCTTCAAGATAACCAACTCTATGCTAAGTTTTCAAAATGTGAATTCTGGCTAGATAAAGTGATGTTCCTTGGTCATGTGATCTCAAAAGATGGAATCGCAGTGGATCCTGCGAAGGTGGAAGCTGTGATGGACTGGAAGCAGCCAGAAAATATCACTGAGGTCCGTAGCTTCCTTGGACTTGCCGGATATTATCGGAAGTTCATACAAGACTTCTCCCGAATCGCCGTACCGATGACGAAATTGCTTAAAAAGGGAGTGAAGTTCGAATGGACTGACCAGTGTAAGGAGTGCTTTGAGGTTCTCAAACAGAGGCTTACCACTGCCCCTGTCCTTACCTTACCTTCTGGTCAGGGAGGCTTCGTTGCTTATACCGATGCCTCGGGAACAGGTCTGGGTTGTGTGTTGATGCAGCATGGCAAAGTAATCGCCTATGCGTCACGACAGTTGAGAGTCCATGAGAAAAATTATCCAACCCACGATCTTGAGTTTGCCGCGGTAGTGTTCGCACTTAAAATTTGGCGACACTACCTTTATGGAGAGAAATTTGAGGTCATGTCGGACCATAAAAGCCTAAAATACCTCTTTTCTCAAAAAGAACTCAATATGCGGCAACGGCGATGGCTGGAATTCCTCAAAGACTATGAATTCACGTTTTCCTATCACCCTGGAAAGGCGAATGTTGTAGCAGATGCCCTTAGTCGCAAGACTGTTGGAGCTCTGGCCAGCCTAACCGGACAATGGAAGTTGATGGAGGATTTCGTCAAGTGGAAGCCATTTTTGGCTGATTCTGGTAGAATCCAAATGTCATGTTTGACGATCCACATTGAGTTCCTCGATCGCATCGTAGCCGAACAGTTCAAGGATCCCCAGTACTTGGAATTGAAAGCTCGTGCTGAAAAAGATGATACTTTCTTCCATTTGAAAGAAGATGGAGGAATATGGATGGAAGAAAGGATTTGGGTTCCAAATAACCCTGAGCTAAGACAGGAAGTACTCCAGGAGGCTCATAATAGCAAGTACACCATTCACCCTGGAGGTACAAAGGTGTTCCGAGATTTGCAGAGGAAGTACTGGTGGAGGGGTATGAAACGTGATGTGGCTACGTTTGTCTCGAAGTGTTTGATCTGCCAGCAAGTTAAGATCGAACATCAGCGACCTGGTGGAAAGATGCAACGGATCGAGATTCCAGAATGGAAATGGGAAGGCATTACGATGGATTTCATCGTTGGATTGCCTCGATCCAAGAGACAACATGACTCAATATGGGTGATCGTGGACAGACTCACCAAGTCTGCTCACTTCCTGCCAATCAACACTCGATACTCAACTGAACGATTGACGGAGATCTACATTCGGGAAATCGTTAGACTCCATGGAGTGCCGATTTCGATCATATCTGATCGTGACCCGAAGTTCACCTCTCACTTTTGGGAGCAGCTTCAGAAAGCCCTGGGGACGAAACTCAAGTTCAGTACAGCATTCCATCCCCAAACAGATGGGCAATCAGAACGAACCATACAGACTCTTGAAGATATGCTAAGAGCCTGTATGCTGGAATGGAAAGGTGATTGGGATTCCCACCTAGCGTTGGCTGAATTTGCTTATAATAATAGCCACCACGCTAGTATTGGGATGTCGCCGTATGAAGCCTTGTATGGACGGCCCTGTAGATCACCAATCCATTGGGGTGAAGTGGGTGAGCGAACCTTGGACTCGCCCATTGTGTTGCAGCATTATACTGAGCAAGTCCACATGGTCAGAAAGAAGCTACTGACTGCTCAGAGTCGACAGAAGAGCTACGCCGATCAGCGGCGTAGGGAACTCGCTTTTGCGGTTGGAGATAAGGTTTTTATCAAGGTCTCTCCAACCAAGAGTGAGTTTCGTTTTGGAAAGAAGGGGAAGCTCAGCCCCAGATTCGTTGGTCCCTTCGAGGTTTTGAGCCAAATCGGAGAGACTGCGTACCGTGTAGAATTGCCACCGCAATACGCGCAAATACATGATGTATTTCACGTATCAATGCTTAGAAAGTACGTTCATGATCCTTCTCACGTCATTCAACATGAAGACATTGACATCCGAGAAGATATGACGGTAGAAGAAAGGCCAGTGGAGATCATGGACCGCCGGGAGCAAGTGCTAAGGACGAAGGTCATTCCACTTGTTAAAGTGAGGTGGCAGCATCATGGAATCGACGATTGCACTTGAGAGCCCGAGTCGGATATGCGGGATAAATATCCTGAACTCTTCACCTTGTACTCTTAGCTGAATTTCGCGGACGAAATTCCTTTAAGGGGGTAATGATGTAAGACCCGCAATTTTTCAGAAAAATCTGAATAAAATTCATGAGGCATTTACCGCTAAAAATGGCATTTTTCTCAGAATGCGAAACGAATCAATTCCTGCGAGCCAGTTACACTTAGGATATTCGTCGAATTGCGAATATATCCTCAAACACTCTGGAAGCCATAACTTCCTATCTGAACGAAATCAAAGGATTCCTGCGAGCCAACTTTCTTAGTTGCATCAATACGAAGATAATGGCGTACTCAAAATTTTTCGGAAAAAAATCGCCGGAAACCCGAAATTCTTGCGGGACCCACAGAAATATTGGTGGGACCCACAGAAATATTCCTCAGAAAATATCTGGTGGGACCCACGAAAATATCTCATGGAAATATCCAAGTGGGCCCCACACCAAGGAACCTCTTGGAATTTAAATAAGCCAAGGGGTAAAAGGGGCATGGAAAAACCCAAGAGGAGGTGGGCTTGGGCTATAAATAGCCCTCCCCACTCTCTCTCTTCTCATAATTTCGACCCCCCCTCTCTCTCTTGCCTTCTCTCTCTCTCCTAAACCTCCCCTACCTAGCCTAGCCCACCTGACGTGGTCTGAGCCTGCCTGACTTAGCCTGAGCCTGCCTGACCTGGTCCTAACCCACCTGACCTGGGTCTGAACCCACTTGACCTGGTCCACACCCAGTTGACTTGACTTGAACCTAGTTGGGTTTAAAGTCAAAGTCAAAGTCCTTTTTGGTCCAGATTTTGGTTTGGATTTCTAAACCCAGACTTAGCCTACTTGAGCTGAGTTCGAACCTGCTGAACCCAGTTGACTTGGATCGAACCCTGTTTGGTTCAAACCACTTAGGTTGAGTAGCTTGACCTACTCTACCTCTTTCTCAACTAAGTCAGCTTCATCTGACTTAGTCTGACCTCTCGAAGGAAGGCTCGAAGCCAAAGAAGCAACCCGGAGCCGTTTCTTCCACGATTTGAAGTAAGTTCGCTTCGTTGATCCATCTCTCTCAAGTATTTGATTGTTTGTATATAGAATATACTTTCTGAAGTAGTATCTTGCTTTAGTTCTTGATTGAGCCCTTTTTGGACACTTCGGTGTTCACCCGCTCGTCTCGTAACTATCGTCGGATATATCTATGTTCAAACACGCAGTATATGCGTTTTTAAAATGGTATCTCGCCCTAGTTCTTGGTTGAGCCCTTCAGAACACTTCGGTGTTCACCCGCTCGCCTCGTAACTATCGTTGGATACGGATCTAGGTGTATATCTGTTGATTCTGCCGACGCGTCTTATATCGCACAGGCTATGTAATTTACCTTTGCCGTCGCGTCGTATGATGCCAAGGCTCCCTGTTTTCTGCACTTCCGATTACTGCACTTCCGATTATGCATTTACTTACGCCATCGCGTCGAACGATGCCAAGGCTCCTGCTTTCTGCAATGTATTTACTTACGCCGTCGCGTCGAACGATGCCAAGGCTTCTGCTTTGTTATATATGTAGAATATTTCGTTCAGTTACACACCCTGAACAATAGTATATGCATTTCTTTACGCCGCCGCTGTATAAAGCACAGGCTTCTGCTTATACTACATATATAGCGCATAAATGAGCGTTCAAATAGAGATCAACTCCAAATCGCCCATGCGATTCCTTGACCGCTACTCGTTCAAGATTCTGCTTGACGAATGAAGCCCCTATTGGAAAGGCTTCTCTTTTTGGCAAAATGCTCTTTACGTAAAGACTAAGTCAATTACGTATGGCCTGGCTATGGCCAAGGGTTCCTGCAACCTTGATGGATGCAAAGTACGCACAACGGTGCGCATCCATTTCCCGAATTAAGCGTGGCGATTTCCTACCAAAGAGGGGAGATGCCACTGAAATGGATAAAAGAAACGCACGCTTTCTCCGTAAAAGAGAGGAAGTGCTGCTGAAATTTCTGAAGAAGCTAAGAATAGCTCAGAAAGAACGTAGCAGGATACTCTGACATATAGCAGAGTGCTACCCAGTTCATGGTTTGCCCTCTACAACGTAGAAGGATTCGTCGCACCACTGCCAGTAGAGCAGGGGAGGTGCTGACGAAATGGTCGGCAGAAGAGCTGCCGGGACCAATGGAACGGCATAATGATGTCCGTTGATGGAACGATGCCAGATCGGCTCGTATCCTTGTGCCTGCAAGGGCACCTTGCTCGTAAGGGCCGCTAAGCCGGAGTAGAGGTTGCGCCTTGGCTAGGTTTGGACTCGTTGCGTAAAAATACGCCGAGTAGCCGATCTATTTAGATCGAGTCATATGCATGCTCATTGAGAACGGTTACACAACCAGACTCGTAAGGGCCGAAGAGCCAGAGTGTGTTTTTTCCACCCAAAGAGGTGTGATGCTCGTGGTGGCCGAAGTGCCAAAGAGCGGTGTTCTGCATGCATATGAATAAGACTTAAGGTCGCACATACCCCGGGGTTGAAGATCGTGTTAGGGGTACCCCCTCAGTAATGACTGTGTTGCGGAAGACTGAATGGGGTCGGGTACATACTCCCGTAGTGCTGAAAGCACAGGCTGCCTAAATGGCATGCAGATTCTGTCCAAGTAATTGTAAGACTGGCAGACCCCTTCAACAATTATGCTCACTGTGGAATGACAGTGATGGTACAGCTTTGAGTGACATGTATTTTACTTTGGACCTGATAGAGTCCACGATGGCCTCAGTCACTCATGGGTTTTGGGGTCGTGGTTATCCTTAAGATCTAAGGATTGAACCCAACTACTGCAAGTAGAGGATGCATCCGAATATGGGCCTAGTAGGGTTCTCCCAGTTGAAACACACTGCCCTACTATGGATAGGGTCAACAGGCCTCTGGGGTATCTAAAATACATAGAATAATCAACCCCCAGAACGTCGCGTTGATGCTCGGACAATAGCTCTACCTGCGTACCAAAGGCGGGAGCGGTTAATTATCGAAACATTGCATTAGCTTAGGTTCAGCGATGCTTTGAATGTATGAGTGGATGACGTGTTGAGTCAGTCCTGCATAACCTTTGTGAATGTGTCATGTTCGGTATACTACTGGACCGACTGGGCAAAGACCCGTGTTGTATCCGCACGACTAAGCGAAGCTCGAGGAGTTGTCCTTAGATGCGTGGGATACGGATGTGCCAAGTATGAAGACTTGAGCTAAACATCACTTTGAGACCCGGTAGAGGTCATGGCTAAGTCATGGAGACTTAAGCGGCTATTCAAATCACAGCCCTGAAAAGGCTTGCTCTAAGTCATGAGGACTTGAGCGGATGCTCAACTCATAGCCCTGAGGAGGCTCTTGCGATATACGCTAAGTCTTGGAGGCTTGAGCGTCGTTATTGCGCATTGCGACCCTGAGTGGTCATTATTGTATTTGAGTTGAATGGATGTATGACTGCATGCTTACCAGACCATCAGTGGTTCTGACCCCGTTTAATGGGGATTTCAGGTGTTGGACCTGCGTGGCGATATGCGGAGCATGGCGGCATCGAGTTCCAGAGTTTCTCTAGACAGAGTTGTACTGCTTCCTTTTATTGAACCTACACTGCTTTCCTAAGCAGTAGTGTTGTAATAAACATATGTTTTCGATAAAATGGAACACTTTGGTGGTCAATGAGTTGCTTGGCCACATACCTGCAACGTGCTCGGAGTTTTCTAAAACTGACGACTCATTATCGTCTGATTCCGCTGCTGAAAGCTTTTCTAAGTTCCGCTGCAAAGAAAAAAAAAAGAAATTCATGAAAATTTTAAACTTAGCTTTGTTTTGGAAATCCGGGGCGTTACAGGTCCCATCACGGTCGCCAAACCTGTTATCGTCGCAAAATTTTTCCCGTCTTCCCTTCCTTGCGGAAGAGAGAGGAAAACGCTTTCGCGATTCAAACTTGACCGAATTTTAGAAATTGTTTTGAAATACTCGCCTCTGTTTTGAAAATTGCAGGAAAATCCATGGGATGGGGCTCGACCTGTCGGTACGAGGTTCGACCGTTCCTGCCGCCTTTAACAGGGGTAATCGAACCAAGGACCAAAATTATGCTTGACTTAGTGAAATTATCGAAATTGTATTCTATCCTAAATGCACAGAGAATTCAGGCATGTGCTATGAGATTTTTGGAAAATGTAAATTGGAAAATATGATGTATGCTTAGAAAACATTTGGAGTTGAGAATTTTTCAGGAAAAGATGGAAATCAATCTCTCAGGAAACTCAGACGAAGAAGGTTTGAAATCTCGAGAAAGTTTATAAAGACTTGGAAAATCTTGAAGAAGTGAGAATCTCGGGAAAAACCTTGAGAAAATTTATAAAGACTTGGAAAACTATGAATAAATGAGAATCTCAGGAAAATGGGAAGAATTCCTGAGAAAAGATGAACATTTGAAAAGAAAAACACTTGTCAGAAAAACTCAGACTTTTAGAATTTTTTTAGGAAAATGAGGGAAAATCTATAGGAAGACTCATTGGAGAAGGAAATTCAGAACTTAGGAAATTGAAATCCTGAAAACATTGTCCTTGAAATCTCTGAAAATCGATTTTGATTCTTGAAAAAGATGAAAATTCCTTTTCAAAATGGATCTTAAGAAAATAACTTTTTAGGGAAAATCACAAGAAAAACTTTGATTTGGAAAATCCAACTTCGGAAATCCTCATAGTTTCTTGAGAAATCGATTCCAGGAAGTGAAGATCTCTTGAGAAAATCATGAGAAAAACAGATGATGCAGATGATTTGAATGAATGAATGCACTTTGAATAGATTTCTGAAAAATTGGTTGGAAAAATGTGGATTAAGCCAAAATAAATCCTTCACATATTCTGACTGTGGCCATGAATATGTTCAGAGTTTACTTGAGTTAATTCGCCATATTTTGAAAAATTGGAAATATGATGTGCATTTTTTTAAAATAGCCTAAGAGTGTAGGCTCAGTGTGACTGGTAGAAAGATGATGGATCTGGGTCTCGTTCATATTCCGACTAGGGCCGTAAATATGGACTCCACCGAGTTTATCAACTCTCTAAGAGTTGGTGCACGTGCCATTCGTGTTCATCCACGGTGAATTTTGAAAGATTGAGATATATGCATCATATAATCAGGATATTACTGAAATCAAACTATATGAGATGCAACCTAATCTAAGCAGTAAAAGTAAATATTATTCCAAGGTTTACATTTGATTGTTACATTGCTAACATAAAGTAAAAAAAAAAAAATGAAATGGAGCCAAGGAATCAGCATCATCTAGATTTTCCTGCAAAATGAGAATTAGTACAAGATAACCAAGGAAAGAGACATATATATATAATATATACAAAGAAGAGATGTGCATATATATCAAAATTGCTAAATTGGTGCTAAATGATATGTAACAATGGAGGTGTATTTATATGAGAATATAGTTATATGAATGCTCATATATGGAAGTAAATGCACATAAAAGGATATATGTATATATATATAAGTATATGTATATATTTATATATATATGTTCATAACATATATATATATACATATATATGTATACATATAGGTAGATATACAATATATATACATATATATAGATATATATATACATATAATAAGAAATATATACATATAATAAAAAAAAATATACATACTAATGGAAATTACATATAATGGGTAAAATCAGAAAATACAGGTATATACAGTTTCTGTAGGGGATTTCACACAGCCGTATTTCCCAAATTACAAGGTAATGTTCGATAAAAATGGGTATGGATCTTCCCTATATATCTATAACCAAGCATACCAAAGATGGTCTGTAAAGCCTGGATGGATATTAAAATATTCATACATGAACAGGGCCAATTATCCAGACTGGGCTCCTGCAGAAAAGAGAATGGATAAAGGATGATGGGTATACAAATCCCATGAATGCTGTTGCCTTTATACACAATGAAAGATATGGTTGTTGATGCTGATATCAAATGCTCTCTATACTACAACAGGGTCTAAATTTAGGATAAGGTGACTTACAGGGAAGGAAATATGATATGAAAATCAAATTACAGCTGTGAGGAGTGATTAACATTACAGGCTGTGTATGAGGCTCTTTGATGTGTGTGGGGTTTATCTATACAATAGGTGAAGCAATAACCTATGCCATTTACAACATGCGTAGAGAACAAAACTGGGTAATGGAATGAACATGGGTGGCTGGTGAATAACAAGGAATATTCGGGTAGGTAAGTAATGAAATGGAAATATTTAAATCACTATGGCACTTACAAGTAATGGAATGGGATCACACCAGTATGCAGAGGTTACCTATAATGGGTAAAACCGATACATATGATAAGAAATAACAGACTGAGGCTGAAGGGATTTCATATGTAATCTAGCTAACATTAGATATGTGACAAAAATCAGCAATAATGACATCTGGAGACTTAAAATTGATATTACTGATAACATCACTTTGCTATTCAGCATTCTCATACAGACCATGGTTATCACCACCAGCTATGTGGTTTCATCGGCTGCGAACATGATGCCATCCTAACACAACTAACCAGGGAACCATGAATATTTATAGTAATCCATTAGATTGAAAACATACTACTGCCACCACCCTCAAGCGGCTTCACTAGTCTCATCATCAACAATCACTAAAAATCTACCTGAGGGATCCACAGCTAAAAAGGGGAAACTGATCTTCTTTCCAATGATCACTGTGTATTCACTGAAAACAAGGACAGCTGAAGGCAGGACATGGCATTTCTTTATAAAACAGAATGTAGGAATGCAGGTTTTTTTTTTATACGTATGAAGAGCCAAACAGTAAACATTTGTTTAACATATTCACAGTGCATGTGCACTTAACCAATGTACAAGTTCCCTTTTTCCTTTATTCAACTTGCAACCTCAAGATCTGTTGGCAGTGTGAATACAGAATACAAAACATTGAGTATTTTATACAGCCTCAATCCACTTGTCCTAATCGTGCAAGTTTCTTTAGGTTTTTTTTTTTAGGTGTTAAACAAAAGCCTCATTAGATCATCCCGACTTTCCAAGAATCATGTTTATCATGAAGTTTGAGTGATGTACGCAGAGAACTCAATATGTTCAATGGAATATCAGAATATATCAAACTAATGTTTATATAATTGTGTTCAGCAAATCATATTTAAATTAGCAAAATCTACCCACAAAATAAGGATTCATTTTCCAAACTTGTTCATGCATGTCTTACTAGAAGAATAATAAACTGGATTTTACAAGAACACATAATGAGTATATGCTTACATTGTTCCTGCAACACATGTGCTGATATGAGAAATATTGTTTGGAAAAAGTGAGAAATACACCCACCTTTTTTATTTCTCTTTGGGGTTTTCAGCTTGGAGGCCCTTTTGCTTAAATTGAACTTTATATATTTCTCAATTCCAGCTAAACAACATTGTAGATCCTGCTCCAATCGATTTGTAGACAGTAGATATGTTCTTTGCTGCTGGACTGAAGAAGACGCAGGAACACGCAGGACTTCCTCTGCTGGTGGGCTGAAGAAGACGCAGATGGTGATAAACGATGGCTGGACTGCAGAGGATGAAGGCGTTGGATGTTGTTTCTATTGCTGGGCTGAAGTGGATGGGGAAAACGTTGATGGAGGTCCTGCGGCTGAGCTGAAGTGGAGGTGAAAGGGGGAATGCTGGAGAGTTAGGGGAAAAGGAAAGGTGGGCGACAAATGTTGAATCTCTGCTACAGCTGAAGGATGATGGGCTGAAAGAGATGCAGACGTTGGCTGGGCTGAAAGAAAGTGCAGGAATGGACGTCTTGCTGAATGATGTTTTCTTTTGCAGGTGGGCTGGAGAAGATGAAGACTTGGCTGGGCTGCGGCTGAGGATGGACTGAAGGAAAAACCACCAAAACCTGCTGCTTCCTCAGCTGCTGGGAAGAAGCCTCCTGCGAAAACCCAAAAAGACAAGAAAATCACGATTTTTCCTCTCCCTTCAATCGGCCCAGGCCCCCTTTTTAAAGATTTTTCTTCTCTTTCAAAAGATCCAGCTTCCTTTCCCTTTTGAAAATCCGTTACCTTCGTTGAATTTTTTTTTTAAAACCGTAGCATTAAAGGTAGCCGTTTTCAAAAGGGCACCTCCTGCCTTTTTTTCAAAAAAATGTGTTTCATTTACCTAAGTTTTGGGTAAAATGAATTTTTTTTTTTTTGAAAATATGGCTGTGGCGCCGTTTGGGCCATTTCCTTTTATAATTTTAAGTAAGCAAATTAATAAAAGAAATAAAATAAATAAAAAAAAAAAAATGAATAATGAAATAAATGAGAGGCTTTTATGGAAATGCCACCTCAATCCACTTTTAAAATCCTTTTGAAAATAAAGTTTTGTTTTGTTTTTGCAAGTCTTTTATTTTCAATTGGGGTGCCACATGTGTGTGGGCCCACTAACTAAGATAAATAAATATTGAGGAATTAAAAAGAAAAATTTGCAAATTGGTGCGATCTCCGGGTGGGTCCCGCTTGAGAATAAGAAACTTACCTGGGAGTCTGAGTATGATGCTAGTTCAAAGGCGGGTCCCGCTCCATTTATTTGAAAATAAAAACAGGAGAAATAGCTTCTTTTTTGGAATTTTTATAATACGAAATAAAACTTTGTTTGTTTTCAAAAATTTGGAAAAATTGGTTTTTCAAGGCAGGGATATGGATAAAATAAATGTAAAAAATTTTGTAAAGAGATTTAAAATCTTTTTGCAAAAAGTTTTAAGATAAAATCTTTAAAATCAATATCCAAATATCCAGATTGTTTTTCTTGAGAAAAACTTTTGTAATTCAAAGTCCTGGGGGTAAAATGGGAAAATTGGTAATTTTGAATACCCAGGTTTTTGAAATCAAATTTGAAAAGTTTAAAAATCAAATCTGGATTGACAATTTTGAAAATCAGGACTGCTGGATCTCAAACTGACATGCTATGCAGTGAAATGATGCAATGCTGTGCAAAGACATGTTCTATGAAATGTCACTCTGAGCTCGGACTTGGAAATTCTAGCTTTTTGTCCAGTCAAAGGATTTTGAAATTTTGCAATTTGAAGATGTCTCTTAACCTAAATATAGAAATTTTGAGGCTCAAGAATGAAATTTAGGACTTTCTGCAAGGTTCAATCTTGAAAAATGACTATTTTGCCCTTCATTACATCTGAAGAACTGAAATATGATGATTGAGGGCGATGTCAAGAAGGTAAGTGAAAATTTGGGGTGTTTACATGGGGAAAATGTGATGAACGAGAAAACCCACTAAAATGAAATAAAAAATGAAAGAGAGAAGGAGATGACCACTCACTTGTGATTTGGTTGAAGCTCGTGGATTGGGGGAATCCTCCCTTGCTTTGCCGTTGGATTCCTTTGCCGAAAAAGAGATGAGAGGTCTAACTTCCTTGTTTCGCAGAGCTTTTGAAGGAGACAGCTCGGATGAAGATGGTGGAAACGCAATCTGTCGTGGGGATCCTCTCAGAACTGAACATGGTGGTGCTTGAGTGTAGGGCTTCCTGTAGCTCAGCTGCCGGAATGATCAACCAAATGAGGGAAAACCAAAAGAAGAAGAAGAAGAGGAAAAGGGGAAAAAAGAAGCAGAGGAAGAAGGAAAGGACGGGTGGAGGGGTGGAAAATGGATGGGAAGAAGGAGGCAATGGGGAGGTCGAAGATGGATGCCTTAGGCTTCTCCTTCGTGCCCCCCTTTTAAAGAGAGAGAAGGAGATTCGAGAGGTTTGTTTAGGGTTTGTGGCCGTTGGAGATGGGTGGTTTGGGAGGAGAAAATGGAAGAGTGCGATGGAGAGAAAGAGGGAGCCGGCCATCTGCCTTCTTCCCAAGGGTTCTCAAAGAGAAACCCTAAAAAGTTTTGCAACGGGGTCCCTCGGTTTTTTTATGAATTTTTCAAAAAGGTGCTCTTTTAAGAAAATTTTGCTAAAAGAGGTTTTTATAAGAAATGATTTTCATAAAAAGGCTAATTTCATATTTTTCTCTTCGTTTTTAATTCTTTTTGTTATTTTTTTTTTCTTCATAAAGTTACGAAACTAAGAAAAATAAGGGATTCTTAAAAGTCATTTTATAAATCTTCAGAAATATTTACAAAGAGAGGGGTTTTCTGAGAAATTTGGGTTTGATTTCTTCAGAAAATGGAACTGGGGGCAAAAAGGTCATCTTTGCAAATTTTTGAAAAATTTGGGGTGTTCACAGATGCCCCTCTTTGCTATTAAGCCGGTTGAAAGCCGAGCTTAGTGGTAAAGACAACACTCCAAATTTTAAAAATGCCCCAGTCAACAGATCTGAACTGGGTGTGGAAGAATTATTTTAAAAACATGGCTTCTCAGGCTTAAAACCTTATCCTGAATGGTTTTGGGGAGACGAAACCCTCGAAAATGATATGATTGAGTAAAAAATGAGGAAATCGTGATGGGACTTTTGGGTGAAAATCCCGAAATGGTAGAAAATCAGAATTTTGGTTAGGTCTCATGGACGAGACAAGATACTCTTTTTGGGAACGATTCAGGTTTAGCCCTTAACCTAGATGGGACGAAGACATATCAAAATGATCTGAATGAGGAAAGGATTATGTGAAGACCTTGATGGGACATTTTTGAAAAATGTCTTGTGAAATGAAGCTCAAGTAGGATCCTATCCTGGATGGATATACAAATCATGGATTCCTCGATGGGAAGAACCATGATGGGATTGGAAGGAAACATCTCGTTAGAACGAGGAATCTCGTTGGAACGAGTCTCAGGTTTAACCCAAACCTGAAAGGAAGATATCTTGCGAAGCGAGGTTCTGGGTTAACTCTTAGGTTAAATAGGAAATCTACCATACGAATTTCTCAAATGGAGAAACCATAATGGGACCTTCGGAATTTGGACGAACAAATCCGAAAGGGGTTTTACGAGAGGAAGAAAATATAGGGTTCCCTAAAGCTTTGAAAAGGGAGAAGGAATTGGGCGTCTCATTGCTGAGACTGAAATAGCTTTTAAAGTAAATGACCTCTCGCAGATGGTTCAGGTTTGACCCTTATCCTGAGTGGGGGAAATCTACCATACGGATTTCACAAAATGGAGAAAGCACGATGGGACTTTCGAAATTTGGACGAACAAATCCGAAAGGGGTTTTTGCGAAAGGAGGAAATATAGGGTTCCCTAAAGCTTTGAAAAGGGAGAAGAAATTGGGCGTCTCATTGCTGGGACTGAAATAGCTTTTGAAATCTATGATCTTTCGCAAATGGTTCAGGTTTGACCCGTATCCTGAGTGGGGGAAATCTACCATACGGATTTCTCAAATGGAGAAAGCATGATGGGACCTTCGAAATTTGGACGAACAAATCCGAAAGGGGTTTTTGCGAAAGGAGGAAATATAGGGTTCCCTAAAGCTTTTAAAAAGGGAGAAGAAATTGGGCGTCTCATTGCTGAGACTAAAATAACTTTTGAAATCAAATGATCTTTCGCAGAAGGTTCAGGTTTGTCCCTTATCCTGAGTGGAGGAAATCTACCATACAGGTTTCTCAAAAATGGAGAAAGCATGATGGGACCTTCGGAATTTGGATGAACAAATCCGAAAGGGGTTTTTGCGAAAGGAGAAATATAGGGTTCCCTAAAGCTTTTGAAAAGGGAGAAGAAATTGGGCGTCTCATTGCTGAGACTGAAATAGCTTTTGAAATCAATGATCTTTCGCAAATGGTTCAGGTTTGACCCTTATCCTGAGTGGGGGAAATCTACCATACGGATTTCTCAAAAATGGAGAAAGCATGATGGGACCTTCGGAATTTGGACGAACAAATCCGAAAGGGGTTTTTGCGAAAGGAGGAAATATAGGGTTCCCTAAAGCTTTTGAAAAAGGAGAAGAAATTGGGCGTCTCATTGCTGAGACTGAAATAGCTTTTGAAATCAAATGATCTTTCGCAAGAAATTTCAGGTTTTTGACCCTTATCCTGAGTGGGTCGTCCATACAGAATTCTTTAATGAGAAAACCGTGATGGGACAGGAAGAGATACTTCCTTCGGAGGCAACTCTTTTGAGAAATATAAACAATGCTAGGTTGCATAAAAAATGGATATTGAATGTTTATTTCATTCTTGGAATAGCTAGAAAATTTTGCCAATAAAGTAAAATTATAGCTGATTCAAACGCTTGGAAATGTGCACGTATGTGCAAAAGATATTCCCTCTTTTACCTAGAGTATTTCCCCCAAATGATGTTAACTCCTTAGTTCTAAGAGTCAGATTCAAATTTTAGCGCTGATGATTTTCTTCAAGGAAGCTATCCATTTCCCTGATATGAGAATAGAAGAAATATTCTTAATTTCATAAAAGAAAGTAATGAAAAGATATTGATAAAAGAATTTTGCATGAGAAAAGATGATTTTTGGCAACTTTGGCAGTTTGATATCTGGGTGTTTTTCCATGGTGATCTTTTTGCACTCTTTTTGAGTCATTGCACTTTCTCGGGCTTTTACATCATCCTTCATTTGGATGGGTCCTGACTTTTCTCTCTTTTTTCAGGGAAGGGTACGTCACAAACTCCTTCATCTTGGAGATGCTCCGATCCTTCTTTTTCTCAAGGATTATATATGATATTGGCTCAAAAGGTCTTTTAGATGTAGCTGGAATCAAATATTTTTTAAGGTTTGTCGGTAGGCTCATCACACTCGCTTTCATCTTGACGGTGATCTGAACTTTCCCTGGAAGGATCCTTCACAAACTCCTTCATCTCGGAGATGATCCAAATCTTCTTTGGCCCCGGGGGTCTGCTCGCATATTCGTCTTCATCTTGACGACAATTGAGAGATCCCGTTTGCGGATATTTTATTGCAACTTTAAACGAATGAGAAGATATGGGTCGAGTGGATTCTTTCTATAGCTCGAGATATTTCCACTGCCTGATTGCCAGAAAGTCATTTTAAAACATGCGCCATAGCCAAGATCAATATTAATTCGCTTCTGGCTTTTCAACATCATTGAAGCTTTCTTTCATTGATTATATCAAGGACATTTCTTACATCCTTTTGGTTGATCAACAGGAAAAGATTTGAATTTTACCTCTTTTTCGCAAAAAGTTTCACCTTTTGGAAGGAAATACTGGAGGTAATTTGAGAAAATTCTTTTTGTGCAGTAAGAATATTTAGAATCAACAAATGTTTTTAGCAAATTGGCAAAGTTTTCATGAATTCTCTGTGAAATAATCACTCAATATAGATTTTGATGAGATCCTGAGTTGCAATCTTTTAATTTTGGAAATACATGACCAGCAAAAGCTGGAACATTTGAAATACATGACCAGCAGAAACTGGAGCGTTTGAAATACCTGACCAGCAAAACTGGAACATTTGAAATACCTGACCAGCGAAAGCTGGAACATTTGAAATACCTGATCAGCAAAATGCTGGAACGTTTGAAATACATGACCAGCAAAAGCTGGAACATTTGAAATACATGACCAACGAGCGTTGATCTTTTGGAAATACCTGACCAGCAAAAGCTGGAACGTTTGAAATACCTGACCAGCAAAAGGCTGGGACATTTGAAATACATGACCAACGAGTGTTGGATCTTTTGGAAATACATGACCAACGAAAGTTGGATCTTTTGGAAATACATGACCAGCAAGATGCTGGATCTTTTGGAAATACATCAGATTTAAGTCAGAACTTGAATTTTGTAAAAAGGAAAGAATTTGATCAGAACACTGAATTTAGAAGGTTACCGATGCGAGGACCTAATTTTCCACATTAGCTCAACATATGTTTGAAAATTGTGAGAAATAACCAGTGCGAGGACTGGGTTGTGAAGATGAGCTAGATGAGAAATTCTGAATCCAATGGACCATCACATCCTAACTGCATGTGGTCTGTTTTCAGGATCTATCTTCTTATCCTGAACTGGGAAGGAAGGAAAGAAATACCTCGTTAGCAGGAGGTATCGGGTTTATCCCTTAACTTGAAGGGGAAAGGAAGAAATACCTCGTTAGCAGGAGGCATCAGGTTTATCCCTTAACCTGAAGGGGGCACAGAGGAAAAACCCGAGCTGGGATTCGGATAAAAGAGAAACCTGAGTTTTAAAAAACTCGAATTTGTGAAGAAATGATTGATTTCCAATGTGAGGATTGGATTCAAAAGGAAGTCCTGGTCGGAACTCAGAACTTCGAACGAAAAATAATAGAAGAAAAACCCGAGTTGAAACTCGGTTTTCTAAAGAAATGATGGATTTCCAATGCGAGGATTGGATTCAAAAAGAAGTCCAGGTCGGAACTCAGAACTTCGAACGAAAAATAATAGAAGAAAACCCCGAGTTGAAACTCGGTTTTCTAAAGAAATGATGGATTTCCAATGCGAGGATTGGATTCAAAAGGAAGTCCTGGTCGGAACTCAGAACTTCGAACGAAAAATAATAGAAGAAAAACCCGAGTTTTGAAACTCAGTTTTCTAAAGAAATGATGGATTTCCAATGCGAGGATTGGATTCAAAAGGAAGTCCTGGTCGGAACTCAGAACTTCGAACGAAAAATAATAGAAGAAAAACCCGAGTTTTGAAACTCGGTTTTCTAAAGAAATGATTGATTTCCAATGCGAGGATTGAATTCAAAAGGAAGTCCTGGTCGGAACTCAGAACTTCGAACGAAGAATAATAGAAGAAAAACCCGAGTTTGAAACTCGGATTTCTAAAGAAATGATTGATTTCTAATGCGAGGATTGGATTCAAAAGGAAGTCCTGGTCGGAACTCAGAACTTCGAACGAAAAATAATAGAAGAAAAACCCGAGCTGGAACTCGGTTTTCTAAAGAAATGATTGATTTCCAATGCGAGGATTGGATTCAAAAGGAAGTCCGAGTCGAAACTCAGAACTTCGAACGAAGAATAATAGAAGAAAAACCCGAGTTTCGAAACTCGGTTTTCTAAAGAAATGATTAATTTCCAATGCGAGGATTGGATTCAAAAGGAAGTCCTGGTCGGAACTTAGAACTTCGAACGAAAAATAATAGAAGAAAAACCCGAGCTGGAACTCGGTTTTCTAAAGAAATGATTGATTTCCAATGCGAGGATTGGATTCAAAAGGAAGTCTTGGTCGGAACTCAGAACTTCGAACGAAAAATAATAGAAGAAAACCCGAGCTGGAACTCGATTTTCTAAAGAAATGATTGATTTCCAATGCGAGGATTGGATTCAAAAGGAAGTCCGAGTCGGAACTCGAAACTTCAAATGAAAGAATAGAGGGAAGAAGCCCAAGTGAGAACTCGGGTTTTTGACAAAAAGTTTTTAATAAAAAAGATTGAATTTTGAAAATTTGCCAACGCGAGGACCGGACCTGGGATTGAGAATGACCATTTAGAGGACTAAATTTATTTGCATGTGATCTGATTTCCCCCTTATCTCGACTGGGAAGAAAATAAAATTTAAAAAGAATTGATGAGAAGAGATACAAATTGATGGAAGTTTTGACAAAAGAGAAGAATCAAGGAAATTTTATGGAAAGAATCTTTGTAAAAGAATTCTCATAGGTAGCATTGTTGTTCCTATGAGGGGTTTCAGGATTATCCCTTATCCTGAATGGGAATGGAATAAAATTTAGGCAAGAGTTGATGAAAAGCTTTGATAAAGAATTGGAAGAGTTAAAATTTAATTAAGAAATAAAATTGATAAAATTGGATGAAGAAAAAGATTTAGCAGAGATTAATGAAGCTTTAAAAGAGAAAGACATTCAGGACTATCCCTTATCCTGAATAAAGAAGGACCTCGTAGGATGAGGTTTCAGATTTATCCCTTAACTTGAAGGGGGGAAAAAGAAAGAAAAGAAGGAAAAAGAAATACCTCATGGGAAAGAGGCATCAGGTTTATCCCTTAACCTGAAAGGGTAATCTTTGAAAATAAGAATCAAGAAGAATTAATAAAATGAATAAAAATTGATAAAACTGATAAAGATGGATAAACAAAAGGTTGATAAAAGTTGAGAAAAAGAGTTTGATCCTGCCTGCATGTGGGATCTTTAAAATGAGAGAAGATGATGAGAAAATCATTTTTGGAAAGAAGGATTAACCACGAGAGCTAATCTTTGAAAGGGGATCATTCATGAGAGATCATCATGAGGGTTAATTTTTTTTTTTAAGCAATGATTTGAAAACCAAATTTCTAGAAAATCTGATCAACACGAGGGTTGATATTTAAATGCAATAATTCAAAATCAATTTTTAGAAAATATGATCAACACAAGGGTTGATCTTTGAATGTAATGATTTGAAATCAATTTTTTTAGGAAATGTGGTCAACACAAGGGTTGATCTTTGAATGTAATGATTCGAAATCAATTTTTTTAGGAAATGTGGTCAACACAAGGGTTGATCTTTGAATGTAATGATTCGAAACCATCTTTTTAGAAAATGTGATCAACACTAGGGTTGATGTTTGAATGTAATGAAATCAAATTTTGGAAAATGAGATCAACACAAGGGTTGATCTTTGAATGCAATGGTTTGAAACTAATTTTTAGAAAATATGATCAACATAAGGGTTGATCTTTGAGTGTAATGAAATCAAATTTTAGAAAATGAGATCAACACAAGGGTTGATCTTTGAATGCAACGGTTTGAAACTAATTTTTAGAAAATATGATCAACATAAGGGTTGAACTTGAATGTAATGATTCGAAGTCAATTTTTTGGAAAATATGATCAACACAAGGGTTGATCTTTGAAATACAATAATTCGAAATCAATTTTCGGAAAATATGATCAACGCAAGGGTTGATCTTTTGAAATGCAGTGATTCGCAATCAATTTGTAGAAAAACATGATCAACACAAGGGTTGATCTTTGAAAAAGGTTGTAATAAAATATTTGAACTAAAATTTTCATGATTTTTTGAAAGACCCTCATAGGTAATATCATTTCTCTCATGAATGATGTCAGGATTGTCCCGCATTTTAAGAAAAAGAAATTTAATGCCCCAATATAGCCAAAAGAAGAAAGTATTGAATATCAAAGATATAAAGATTTCATTGATAAGCAAAAGTTGATAACAAAGCTGAATATTTACAAGTATTTTAACTAAAAGAGTCACAAAGACTGGGTTGATGTAAGACCCACAATTTTTTAGAAAATATCTGAATAAATTCATGAGGCATTTACTGGTAAAAATAGCATTTTTTCTCAGAATGCGAAACGAATCAATTCCTGCGAGCCAGTTATACTTAGGATATTCGTCGAATCGCGAATATATGCTCAAACACTCTGGAAGCCATAACTTCCTATCTGAATGAAATCAAAGGATTCCTGCGAGCCAACTTTCTTAGTTACATCAATACGAAGATAATGGCCTACTCAGAAATTTTCGGAAAAAAATGCCGAAAACTCAACTTTTTTGCGGGACCCGCGAAAATATTGGTGGGACCCACAGAAATATTTCTCAGAAAATATTCTAGAATATTCTAGAACATTCCAGGACCTTCCAGGGAATATTCCATGGAATATTCCTTCTGGATAAGATCAAACAGTCAGATGGATAAGATCAAAAGTAATTTTTGAAAAAGCCATGGACTAAAATGGAAATTCTGAAACTTGGGGATCAAGTTTCAGAATCTATAAATAGGGGATGACCCCTCCTTTAGAAAATCGCCAAACCCTCTCTCTCTCCTCCTTTTCCAAACCTCTCCTACCTAGCCTAGCCCACCTCACCTGGTCTGAGCCTGCCTGACTTAGCCTGAGCCTGCCTGACTCAGCCTGAGCCTGCCTGACTCAGCCTGAGCCTGCCTAATCTGGTCTTAGCCTGCCTGACCTAGGTCTGAACCTACTTGACCTAAGTCTAAACCTAGTTGACTTGACTTGAACCTGGTTTAGTTCAAAGTCAAAGTCCAAGTCCTTTTTCGTCCAAAGTCCGGAGTTGATCCTTTTTCGAAGTCGAGCCTCGTTCGAAGCGTTTGAAGCAATCGGAGTCGTTTCTTCCTCAAATTGAAGTAAGTTTGCTTCATTAATCCATCTCTCTCAAGTATTTGATTGTTTGTATATAGCATATACTTTCTGAAGTAGTATCTTGCTTTAGTTCTTGATTGAGCCCTCTAGGACGCTTCGGTGTTCACGCGCTCGCCTCGTAACTATTGTCAGATATATATGTTCGAATGCACAGTATATGCGTTCTTCAAAAATAGTATCTCGCCCTAGTTCTTGGTTGATCCCTCTAGGACACTTCGGTGTTCACTCTCTCGCCTAGTAACTATCGTTGGATACAGATCTAGGTGCATATCTGCTGATTCTGCCGACGCGTCCTATATCGCACAGGCTATGTAATTTACCTTTGTCGTCGCGTCGTATGATGCCAATGCTCCCTGCTTTCTGCACTTTCCGATTAATGCACTTCTGATTATGCATTTACATATACCGTCGTGTCGAACGATGCCAAGGCTCCTGTTTTGTTATATATGTAGAATATTTCGTTCAGTTACACACCCTGAACAATAATATATGCATTTCCTTTACGCCGCCGCTGTATAAAGCACAGGCTTCTGCTTATACTACATATATGGTGCATAAATAAGCGTTCAAATGGAGATCAACTCCAAATCGCAATGTGATTCCCTTACCGCTTCTCGTTCAAGATTCTGCTTGACGAATGAAGCCCCTATTGGAAAGGCTTCGGTTTTTGGCAAAATGCTCTTTACGTAAAGACTAAGTCAATTACGTATGTCCTGGCTATGGCCCAGGGTTCCTGCAATCTTAATGGATGCAAAGTACGCACAACGGTGCACATCCATTTCCTGAGTTAAGCGTAGCGATTTCCCAACAAAGAGGGGAGATGCCGCTGAAATGGATAAAAGAAAACGCACGCTTTCTCCGTTAAAGAGAGGAAGTGCTGCTGAAGTTCCTGAAGGAGCTAAGAATAGCTCAGAAAGAACGTAGCAAGAGTGCTACCCATTTCATGGAACACCTTCTACGATGTAGAAAGGTTCGTCACGCCACTGCCGATAAAGTAGAGGAGGTACTGACAGAATGGTTGGCAAAAGAGCTGCCAGAACCAGTTAAGTGGCACAACGATGCCCTTTGTTGGAACGATGTTAGAATGACTCGTCTCCCTAACACCTGCAAGGACACCATACTTGTAAGAGTCGTTGCGCCAAAGTAGGGGTAGCGCCTTGACGAGGTCCTGAGCTCGTTGCGTAAAAATATGCCGAGTAGCTGATCCGTTGTAACGCCCCGGATTTTCAAAACAAAGCTAAGTTAAAATTTTCATGGATTTCTTTTTTTTTTTTTTTCTTTGCAGCGGAACTTAGAAAAGCTTTTAGCAGCGGAATAAGAGGATAATGAGTCGTCGGTTTTAGAAAACTCCGAGCACGTTGCAGGTATGTGGCCAAGCAACTCATTGACCACCAAAGTGTTCCATTTTATCGAAAGCACATGTTTATTACAACACTACTGCTTAGAAAAGCAGTGAAGGTTCAATAAAAAGGAAGCAGTACAACTCTGTCTAGAGAAACCCTGGAACTTGATACCGCCTTGCTCCGCATATCGCCACGCAGGTTCAACACCTGAAATCCCCATTAAACGGGGTCAGAACCACTGATGGTCTGGTAAGTAGGCAAACACTTATCTATTCAACTCAAGTAAATGCATAGACCACTCAGGGTCACAGTTCGTAATACGACGCTCAAGCCTCCATGACTTAGCGTATATCGCACAAGCCTCATCAGGGCTATGAGTTGAACATCCACGCAAGTCGTCATGACTTCGCATAAGCCTCTTCAGGGCTGTGAGTTAGAATAACCTCTCAAGTCTCTACGACTTAGCCTTGACTTCCTCAGAGTCACGAATGGATGTCTAGCTCAAGCCTTTATGCTTGGCACATCCGTATCCTACGAATCTAAGGACAGCTCTCCGAGCTTCACTTAGTCGTACGGATATCAATGGGGTTCTTTCCCAATCAGTCCAGTATACCGACCATGACACCTTCACAAAAGTTATGCAGGACTGACTCAACAACGTCATCCACTCATACATTCAAAGTAGCGCTGTACCTAAGCTAATGCTTTGTTTCGATAATTGCACCTCCCCCTGGGCTTAGGAGACTCATATCTGGGTGACAACGCGACGATCTGGGGGTTGATTATTCTATGTATTTTAGATACCCCAGAGGCCTGTTGACCCCATCCCCCTAGTAGGACGGTACAGCATACCGGAAGAGATCCTTACTAGGTATCCGAATGCATTCTGCTACTGCAGTAGTTGGGTTCAATCCTTAGATATTTAAGGATAACCACGACCTCCATACCTTTGAGTGACGAAGGCCATCAATGAACTCTATCAGGTTCGGGTGAAATATATGTCACTCAAGGCTGCGCCATCACCGTCTTCCTCGGTGAGAAATTCTGAAAGGGGCCTGCCGGTCTTACAATTACTTGACGAACATTGCATGCCTATAGGGCAGCCTTTGAGAAGTATGTACCCGACCCCAATCAACCACACGGTTTTCACCGTGGAACAAAGGTTTTATTCATATGCATGCTTAACTCTGCTCTCGGCACTTCGGCCTTGACGAGCACTTCACCTCTTTCGGTGGAAACAACACACTCCGGCTCAGCGGCCCTTACGAGTCTTGTTGTCTGATAATTCTCAATGAGCATGCACATGACTCGATCTCTACGGATCGGCTACTCGGCGTATTTTTACGCAACGAGCTCAGGACCTCGTCAAGGCCCTACCACTACTTTGGCGCAACGGCTCTTACAAGTATGATGCCCTTGTAGGTGTCAGGGAGACGAGTCATTCTGACATCGTTCCAACAAAGGACATCATTGTGCCACTTAACTGGTTTTGGCAGCTCTTCTGCCAACCATTCTGTCAACACCTTCTCTGCTCTACCGGCAGTGGTGCGACGAACCTTTCTACATTGTAGAAGGCGTTCCATAACTGGGTAGCACTTCTGCTACATTCTTTCTGAGCCATTCTTAGCTCCTTCAGGAATTTCAGCAGCACTTCCTCTCTTTTACGGAGAAAGCATGCGTTTCTTTTATCCGTTTCAGCGGCATCTCCCCTCTTTGGTGGGAAATCGCTACGCTTAACTCGGAAAATGGATGCGCACCGTTGTGCGTACTTTGCATCCATCAAGGTTGCAGGAACCTTGGGCCATAGCCAGGCCATACGTAATTGATTTAGTCTTTACGTAAAGAGCATTTTGCCAAAAGGCGAAGCCTTTCCAATAGGGGCTTCATTCGTCAAGCAGAATCTTGTACGAGGCGCGGTAAGGGAATCGCATGGGCGATTTTGGAGTTGATCTCCGTTTGAACGCTCACTTACGCGCCATATATGTAATATAAGCAGAAGCCTGTGCTTTATACAGCGGCGGCGTAAAGGAAATGCATATACTATTGTTCAGGGTGTGTAACTGAACGAAATATTCTACATATATAACAAAACAGGAGCCTTGGCATTGTTCGACGCGACGGCGTAAGTAAATACATTGCAGAAAGCAGGAGCCTTGGCATCGTTCGACGCGACGGCGTAAGTAAATGCATAATCGGAAGTGTAGTAATCGGAAGTACAGAAAGCAGGGAGCCTTGGCATCATACGACGCGACGGCAAAGGTAAATTACATGGCCTGTGCGATATAAGACGCGTCGGCAGTATCAGCAGATATACACCTAGATTTGTATCCAACGATAGTTACGAGGCGAGCGAGTGAACACCGAAGTGTCCTAGAGGGCTCAACCAAGAACTAGGGTGAGATACTATTTTGAAGAACGCATATACTGCGTATTCGAACATATATATCCGACGATAGTTACGAGGCGAGCGCGTGAACACCGAAGTGTCCTAGAGGGCTCAACCAAGAACTAAAGCAAGATACTACTTCAGAAAGTATATGCTATATACAAACAATCAAATACTTGAGAGAGATGGTTTAATGAAGCGAACTTACTTTAATTTGAGGAAGAAACGACTCTGATTGCTTCAAACGCTTCGAACGAGGCTCGACTTCGAAAAAGGATCAACTTTGAACTTTGGACGAAAAAGGACTTGGACTTTGACTTTGAACCAAACCAGGTTCAAGTCAAGTCAATTGGGTTCAGACTTAGGTCAAGTAGGTTCAGACCTAGGTCAGGTGGGTTAGGACCAGGTCAGGCAGGCTCAGACCAGGTCAAGCAGGCTCAGGCTAAGTCAGGCAGGCTCAGACCAGGTCAGGTGGGCTCAGGTGGGCTAGGCTAGGTAGGGGAGGTTTGGAAAAGGAGGAGAGAGAGAGGGGTTGGCGATTTTCTAAAGGAGGGGGGGTCCTCTATTTATAGGTTCTGAAACTTGGGCCCCAAGTTTCAGAATCCCCTCTTTACCCTTGGGCTTTTCTGAGAATCCCTTCCATGGAAGGTGCTGGAAGGAGCTGAAAGGCTCTGGAAGGTGCTGGAATATTCTAGAATCTTCTAGAATATTTTATGAGAAATATTTCTATGGGTCCCACCCATATTTCTGTGGGTCCCGCAAGAATTTCGGGTTTTCGGCGATTTTTTTCCGAAAAATTCTGAGTACGCCATTATCTTCGTATTGATGCCACTAAGAAAGTTGGCTCGCAGGAATCCTTTGATTTTGTTCAGATAGGAAGTTATGGCTTCCAGAGTGTTTGAGCATATATTCGCGATTCGACGAATATCCTAAGTGTAACTGGCTCGCAGGAATTGATTCGTTTCGCATTCTGAGAAAAATGCCATTTTTATCGGTAAATGCCTCATGAATTTTATTCAGATATTTTCTGAAAAATTGCGGGTCTTACATCATTACCCCCTTAAAGGAATTTCGTCCGCGAAATTCAGCTAAGAGTACAAGGTGAAGAGTTCAGGATATTTATCCCGCATATCCGATTCGGGCTCCCAAGTGCAATCATCGACTCCATGATGTTGCCATCTTACTTTGACAAGTGGAATGACCTTTGTCCTTAGCACTTGCTCCCGTCGGTCCATGATCTCTACTGGCCTTTCTTCCACCGTCATATCCTCCTGGATGTCAATATCTTCATGTTGGATGACGTGGGAAGGGTCGTGAACGTATTTTCTAAGCATTGACACATGAAATACATTGTGTATCTGTGTATACTGCGGTGGCAATGCTACTCTGTAGGCGGTCTCTCCTATTCGGCTCAAAACCTCGAAGGGACAAACGAATCTGGGGCTGAGCTTCCCCTTCTTTCCGAAACGAAACACACTCTTGGTTGGGGAGACCTTGATAAAAACCTTATCTCCAACCGCAAAAGTGAGTTCCCTACGCCGCTGATCAGCGTTGCTCTTCTGTCGACTCTGAGCAGTCAGTAGCTTCTTCCTGATCATGTGGACCTACTCAGTATAATGCTGCAACACTATGGGCGAGTCCAAGGTTCGCTCACCCACTTCACCCCAATGGATTGGTGATCTACAGGGTCGCCCGTACAAGGCTTCATACGGTGCCATCCCAATGCTAGCGTGGTGGCTATTATTATAAGCAAATTCAGCCAACGCTAGGTGGGAATCCCAATCACCTTTCCATTCTAGCATACAGGCTCTTAGCATATCTTCGAGAGTCTGTATGGTTCATTCTGATTGCCCATCTGTTTGGGGATGGAATGTTGTACTGAACTTGAGTTTCGTCCCCAGGGCTCTTTGAAGCTGCTCCCAAAAGTGAGAGGTAAATTTCGGGTCACGATCGGATATGATCGAAATCGGCACTCCATGGAGTCTAACGATTTCTCGAATGTAGATCTCCGCCAATCGTTCAGTTGAGTATCGAGTGTTGATTGGCAGGAAGTGAGCAGAGTTGGTGAGTCTGTCTACGATCACCCATATTGAGTCATGTTGTCGCTTGGACCGAGGCAATCCAACGATGAAATCCATCGTAATGCCCTCCCATTTCCATTCTGGAATCTCGATCCGTTGCATTTTTCCACCAGGTCGTTGATGCTCAATTTTTACTTGCTGGCAGATTAAACACCTTGAGACAAATGTAGCCATATCCCGTTTCATACCCATCCACCAGTACTTTCTCTGTAAGTCCCGAAACATTTTCGTACCTCCAGGGTGAATGGTGTATTTGCTGTTATGAGCCTCCTGGAGTACTTCCTGTCTTAGCTCAGGGTTATTTGGGACCCAAATCCTTTCTTCCATCCATATTCCTCCATCTTCTTTTAAATGGAAGAAAGTGTCATCTCTTTCGGCACGAGCTTTTAATTCCAAGTACTGGGGGTCCTTGAACTGTTCGGCTACAATGCGATCGAGGATCTCGATATGGATTGTCAGGCATGACAATCAAATCTTTCCTGGGTCAGCCAGGAATGACTTCCAACTGACAAAATCCTCCATCAGCTTCCATTGTCCGGTGAGGCTGGCCAGAGTGCCAACAGTCTTGCGACTAAGGGCATCTGCTACAACATTCGCCTTTCCAGGGTGATAGGAAAGCGTGAATTCATAGTCTTTGAGGAATTTCAGTCATCGCCGTTGCCGCATATTGAGTTCTTTTTGAGAAAAGAGGTATTTTAGGCTTTTATGGTCCGACATGACCTCAAATTTCTCTCCATACAGGTAGTGTCGCCACATTTTAAGCGCGAACACTACCGCGGCAAGCTCCAGATCGTGGGTTGGATAGTTTTTCTCATGAATTCTTAACTGACGGGATGCATAGGCGATTACTTTGCCATGCTGCATCAATACACAACCCAGACCCATTCCCGAGGCATCGGTATAAGCAATGAAGCCTCCCTGACCAGAAGGTAAGGTAAGGACAGGGGCAGTGGTAAGCCTCTGTTTGAGAACCTCAAAGCATTCCTTACACTGGTCAGTCCATTCAAACTTGACTCCCTTTTTCAGTAATTTCGTCATTGGTACGGCGATTCGGGAGAAGTCCTGTATGAACTTCCGATAATATCCGGCAAGTCCAAGGAAGCTGCGGACCTCAGTGATATTTTCTGGCTGCTTCCAGTCTATCACAGCTTCGACCTTCGCAGGATCTACTGCGATTCCATCTTTTGAGATCACATGGCCAAGGAACATTACTTTGTCTAGCCAGAATTCACATTTTGAAAACTTGGCATATAACTGATTATCTTGAAGGGTTTTCAAGACGATTCTCAAGTGCTCCTTGTGTTGTTCCTCATTCTCTGAATACACAAGAATGTCATCAATGAAGACGATGACAAAAGTGTCTAAGTATGGTTTGAACACTCGGTTCATCAGGTCCATAAAGACAGCAGGCGCATTTGTAAGTCCGAAGGGCATTACTACGAACTCATAATGGCCATATCTCGTTCTGAAGGCAGTCTTAGGTATATCCTCCTCCTTAACTCTGAGATGATGGTATCCAGACCTGAGGTCGATCTTGGAGAACACTCTCGCTGTTCTGAGCTGATCGAATAAGTCCTCAATCCGAGGCAACGGGTACTTATTTTTAATGGTTGCCTGGTTAAGCATCCGATAATCGATGCATAACCGAAGGGATCCATCCTTCTTCTTTACAAATAGTACCGGGGCTCCCCATGGTGACATACTTGGTCGGATGAACCCTTGTTCCATCAGTTCTTCCAACTGACACTTCAACTCACTGAGTTCAGCAGGTGCCATACGATAAGGGGCTTTGGATATTGGCGCTGTTCCAGGTAAGGATTGAATTCCAAATTCAACCTCACGAAGTGGCGGAAGTCCTGGCAATTCCTCAGGAAACAGATCAGGAAACTCCCGCACTACTTCCAAACTCTCAAGGGGTTGGTCGTTGGATTTTTCCGCCGAGAGACTCAACAGGAAGGCCACGCAACCCTTCCTAAGGTATTTTTGTACCTTAAGTGCTGATATGAGCCTTTTTTGTGGAACTGGTTTGGATAACCGGTATTCCATCTTAGGTAATCCGGGTCGAGATAGAATCACTCTGCCCTCGCGGCACAGAATCTTGGCATTATTCTGAGCCAACCAATTCATTCCCAGAATGACATCATACTGTATCATATCGATCAGGATGGCGTCAGTAGGCAAGTGTTGCCCTGCTATCTCAATATCCAAATTTTTCACACACCGGATACATTTGGTGCGTGAACCCAACGGGTTATATACTTTGATCATTTTATCAATCGGTTGCACCGAGGCGTGGAGTTGTTCGGTGAAATCGTCGGAGATAAACGTATGAGTAGCACCACAATCAAACAAGACGTAAGCTGCATGTCCATTAACAGGTACGGTGCCTTCAATGAGCTCACCGGTTTCGACTTGTTCAGTCGTTACAGTGTATACACGACCTGCAGCAGGCCTTTGTTCTACTCTAGGTGGGGGTCGTTGGACTTGTGTTCGTTGTGGTACTTGTTGAGAGGGTCTGGCAGATCCGGCATTCCTCCTCTGCTCATCAATAAGCTTCTTCCTGCATTATCTTGCAATGTGGCCCACTTTGCCACAGTAGAAGCATCCACCTGTGTCACGTGGACATGGTCCTCTTGCGTGATTAACATGGCATTTTGGGCAGTTTGGGTTGGACTGCAGGTTGTTTGGAGCCATGTTCTGCCTTGGCCTTACAACTTGTTGAGTGTTGTTCCCACCTTGGAACCTTTTCTTCTGAAAGGGTTGTCGTGAACCCTGGCCACTTGGAAACATTCTCTTCTTGTTCCCACCATCAACTATGGGCCTTTTTGCTATGATCACTTTTGATCGCTCCCAATCCACTTGTATTTTTGAAGCTGCTGCCACAGCCGTTTGAAACGTTTGGGGCATGCTGGTGATAACCCGTGACCTTAGCCCTTCTCGCAGTCCATTGATGTACTTGTCGGCCCTTTCTTGGTCGGTCTCAAATAACCGGGAGCAGTACCGTTCAAGATTTTGAAATTTGGTGGTATAGTCAATCAGATTCATGCCACCCTGCTCCAATTCCAGAAACTCCATCTTCTTCTTGTTTCTGTAGTGTAATGGAAAGTAATTATCCATGAAAGCTCTCCGGAAGTGAGTCCAAGGAATGACTTCAACTTCCGAGAACTGGATAATCTTAGTGGTATCCCACCACTTTCGTGCGTTGTCTTTCAGCCTGTACGTGCCAAAGTTGGTCTTCTTTTCTTCTGGTACTCCCAGCACCAGGAAGGCACGTTCGGTCTCTTCGACCCAACTTTCTGCCAGTTCAGGATCGGCTCTACCAGCGAAGACTAGTGGATCGAGCTTGAGGAATTTTTCATAGGTTATTCCACCAAGGTTTTCGCTTCGAGGTGCGACTGGTTCTGGCCTTGTTTCTCGAATGGAAGTAACCAAATTGTTGAGTGTTTCCAGCAGAAATCCTTGAGTATGGGACTCCTCGCTTGGTATGGTTCTCCTCGTCGTAGGAGCCATTTATCTACCACATACAAACAACGTGTTTTAGTTTCACAATGTATATATCGAAGCAAAGTTTTATTTACTTAATATACATCACATTTACACAAGCATCGCCTTAAACAAAACGTCATGCCGCACTGGCAGACTTTTAGGCGTTGAGAAACTAGGTACATGAGTCTATTGACTCCAAAACACTACCAGTCTCTTCTAGGAACTGGATTTCTTTCTTGACCCAAAGAACCCGAAGTATCGTTTACTTCCACATTGCCTTGGTGCAGGCACAACTAGCTTTGGCTTGGGCGGCACTTCCGCACTCTCAAGCGACTCTTGTGGATAGATCAGTGATGCCGGTCCACTTGCCCATTCAGTGGCATCATGGCTCGGAGAATCCGAGACCATAACGGGATGATATAGGTTGTATCCCTCTTCCTGGCCATTCAGACTCGGCGTTGGTGTAGCCGCTCTGTTCCCCCATATAATAGTACTTTGATTCGAGGAATCTGAAATCATAATGGGATTATAGAAGGAGTTGTTGCATCCCTCCTCCCAACTGTGCAAGCAAGGCGTACATGATGCCTGTTCATAGCCTTGCGATTGACCAAATCCCTCAAGGAAGTTCAAGTCAAATCCTACCAGAGATGGTAGTTCATCAGAAGTTGCTGGAGTACGGCTACTCTCTCTACTGGAGTAATGTCGCCCACTAACACGCGAGGTCTCATCCCTAAGACCAAGCGATCCCCGCCGACCCATATCGGCGGTATGCTTCATTTGGCATTCGTTGACGGAATGCCCTTATTCGCCACAATATTGACAGTCTTGGACTTCATATGGGCATACCCACTCATCGTGCATGATCCCGCAACGATAGTAGTATCCTCGGGAGTCATGAGTTGCCATCTATACAAAGATGCACCCAGATCAGAACAAGAAGTATAAAATATACTTACAGTGCGATATAGTGGACAAGTCGAATCTCGAACCAGGTTTCTCAGACTCTTGCTCTGATACCAATTCTGTAACGCCCCGGATTTTCAAAACAAAGCTAAGTTAAAATTTTCATGGATTTCTTTTTTTCTTTGCAGCGGAACTTAGAAAAGCTTTTAGCAGCGGAATAAGACGATAATGAGTCATCGGCTTTAGAAAACTCCGAGCACGTTGCAGGTATATGGCCAAGCAACTCATTGACCACCAAAGTGTTCCATTTTATCGAAAGCACATGTTTATTACAACACTACTGCTTAGAAAAGCAGTGAAGGTTCAATAAAAAGGAAGCAGTACAACTCTGTCTAGAGAAACCCTGGAACTTGATGCCGCCTTGCTCCGCATATCGCCACGCAGGTTCAACACCTGAAATCCCCATTAAACGGGGTCAGAACCACTGATGGTCTGGTAAGTAGGCAAACACCTATCTATTCAACTCAAGTAAATGCATAGACCACTCAGGGTCGCAGTTCGTAATACGACGCTCAAGCCTCCATGACTTAGCGTATATCGCACAAGCCTCATCAGGGCTATGAGTTGAACATCCACGCAAGTCGTCATGACTTCGCATAAGCCTCTTCAGGGCTGTGAGTTAGAATAACCTCTCAAGTCTCTACGACTTAGCCTTGACTTCCTCAGAGTCACGAATGGATGTCTAGCTCAAGCCTTTATGCTTGGCACATCCGTATCCTACGAATCTAAGGACAGCTCTCCGAGCTTCACTTAGTCGTATGGATATCAATGGGGTTCTTTCCCAATCGGTCCAGTAGTATACCGACCATGACACCTTCACAAAGGTTATGCAGGACTGACTCAACAACGTCATCCACTCATACATTCAAAGTAGCGTTGTACCTAAGCTAATGCTTTGTTTCGATAATTGCACCTCCCCCTAGGCTTAGGGGACTCATATCTGGGCGACAACGCGACGATCTGGGGGTTGATTATTCTGTGTATTTTAGATACCCCAGAGGCCTGTTGACCCCATCCCCCTAGTAGGACGGTACAGCATACCGGAAGAGATCCTTACTAGGTATCTGAATGCATTCTGCTACTGCAGTAGTTGGGTTCAATCCTTAGATATTTAAGGATAACCACGACCTCCATACCTCTGAGTGACGAACGCCATCAATGAACTCTATCAGGTTCGGGTGAAATATATGTCACTCAAGGCTGCGCCATCACCGTCTTCCTCGGTGAGAAATTCTGAAAGGGGCTTGCCGGTCTTACAATTACTTGACGAACATTGCATGCCTATAGGGCAGCCTTTGAGAAGTATGTACCCGACCCCAATCAACCACACGGTTTTCACCATGGAACAAAGGTTTTATTCATATACATGCTTAACTCTGCTCTCGACACTTCGGCCTTGACGAGTACTTCACCTCTTTCGGTGGAAACAACACACTCCGGCTCAGCGGCCCTTACGAGTCTTGTTGTCTGATAATTCTCAATGAGCATGCACATGACTCGATCTCTACGGATCGGCTACTCGGCGTATTTTTACGCAACGAGCTTAGGACCTCGTCAAGGCGCTACCACTACTTTGGCGCAACGGCTCTTACAAGTATGATGCCCTTGCAGGTGTCAGGGAGACGAGTCATTCTGACATCGTTCCAACAAAGGACATCATTGTGCCACTTAACTGGTTTTGGCAGCTCTTCTGCCAACCATTCTGTCAACACCTTCTCTGCTCTACCGGCAGTGGTGCGACGAACCTTTCTACATTGTAGAAGGCGTTCCATAACTGGGTAGCACTTCTGCTACATTCTTTCTGAGACATTCTTAGCTCCTTCAGGAATTTCAGCAGCACTTTCTCTCTTTTACGGAGAAAGCGTGCGTTTCTTTTATCCGTTTCAGCGGCATCTCCCCTCTTTGGTGGGAAATCGCTACGCTTAACTCGGGAAATGGATGCGCACCGTTGTGCGTACTTTGCATCCATCAAGGTTGCAGGAACCTTGGGCCATAGCCAGGCCATACGTAAAATATTTAGTCTTTACGTAAAGAGCATTTTGCCAAAAGGCGAAGCCTTTCCAATGGGGGCTTCATTCGTTAAGCAGAATCTTGTACGAGGAGCGGTAAGGGAATCGCATGGGCGATTTTGGAGTTGATCTCCGTTTGAACGCTCACTTACGCGCCATATATGTAATATAAGCAGAAGCCTGTGCTTTATACAGCGGCGGCGTAAAGGAAATGCATATACTATTGTTCAGGGTGTGTAACTGAACAAAATATTCTACATATATAACAAAACAGGAGCCTTGACATCGTTCGACGCGACGGCGTAAGTAAATACATTGCAGAAAGCAGGAGCCTTGGCATCGTTCGACGCGACGGCGTAAGTAAATGCATAATCGGAAGTGCAGTAATCGAAAGTACAGAAAGCAGGGAGCCTTGGCATCATACGACGCGACGGCAAAGGTAAATTACATGGCCTGTGCGATATAAGACGCATCGGCAGTATCAGCAGATATATACCTAGATCTGTATCCAACGATAGTTACGAGGCGAGCGAGTGAACACCGAAGTGTCCTAGAGGGCTCAACCAAGAACTAGGGTGAGATACTATTTTGAAGAATGCATATACTGCGTATTCGAACATATATATCCGATGATAGTTACGAGGCAAGCGCGTGAACACCGAAGTGTCCTAGAGGGCTCAACCAAGAACTAAAGCAAGATACTACTTCAGAAAGTATATGCTATATACAAACAATCAAATACTTGAGAGAGATGGTTTAATGAAGCGAACTTACTTCAATTTGAGGAAGAAACGACTCCGATTGCTTCAAACGCTTCGAACGAGGCTCGACTTCGAAAAAGGATCAACTTCGAACTTCGGACGAAAAAGGACTTGGACTTTGACTTTGAACCAAACCAGGTTCAAGTCAAGTCAACTGGGTTCAGACTTAGGTCAAGTAGGTTCAGACCTAGGTCAGGTGGGTTAGGACCAGGTCAGGCAGGCTCAGACCAGTTCAAGCAGGCTCAGGCTAAGTCAGGCAGGCTCAGACCAGGTCAAGTGGGCTCAGGTGGGCTAGGCTAGGTAGGGGAGGTTTGGAAAAGGAGGAGAGAGACAGGGGTTGGCGGTTTTCTAAAGGAGGGGGGGTCCTCTATTTATAGGTTCTGAAACTTGGGCCCCAAGTTTCAGAATCCCCTCTTTACCCTTGGGCTTTTCTGAGAATCCCTTCCATGGAAGGTGCTGGAAGGCTCTGGAAGGTGCTGGAAGGTGCTGGAATATTCTAGAATCTTCTAGAATATTTTCTGAGAAATATTTCTGTGGGTCCCACCCATATTTCTGTGGGTCCCGCAAGAATTTCGGGTTTTCGGTGATTTTTTTTCCGAAAAATTCTGAGTACGCCATTATCTTCGTATTGATGCCACTAAGAAAGTTGGCTCGCAGGAATCCTTTGATTTTGTTCAGATAGGAAGTTATGGCTTCCAGAGTGTTTGAGCATATATTCGCGATTCAACGAATATCCTAAGTGTAACTGGCTCGCAGGAATTGATTCGTTTCGCATTCTGAGAAAAATGTCATTTTTACCGGTAAATGCCTCATGAATTTTATTCAGATATTTTCTGAAAAATTGCGGGTCTTACATCCGTAGAGATCGAGTCATGTGCATGCTCATTGAGAATTATCAAACAACCAGACTCGTAAGGGCCGCTGAGCCGAAGTGTGTTGTTTCCACCGAAAGAGGTGAAGTGCTCGTCAAGGCCGAAGTGCCGAGAGCAGAGTTAAGCATGCATATGAATAAAACCTTTGTTCCACGGTGAAAACTGTGTGGTTG
The DNA here is from genome assembly GCF_984573655.1 of Nuphar pumila. Taxonomy (NCBI): domain Eukaryota; kingdom Viridiplantae; phylum Streptophyta; class Magnoliopsida; order Nymphaeales; family Nymphaeaceae; genus Nuphar; species Nuphar pumila. The sequence goes on from NC_143249.1 coordinate 95,229,230, forward strand.
ATTGGGGTCGGGTACATACTTCTCAAAGGCTGCCCTATAGGCATGCAATGTTCGTCAAGTAATTGTAAGACCGGCAGGCCCCTTTCAGAATTTCTCACCGAGGAAGACGCTGATGGCGCAGCCTTGAGTGACATACATTTCACCCGAACCTGATAGAGTTCATTGATGGCCTCCGTCACTCAGAGGTATGGAGGTCATGGTTATCCTTAAATATCTAAGGATTGAACCCAACTACTGCAGTAGCAGAATGCATTCGGATACCTAGTAAGGATCTCTTCTGGTATGATGTACCGTCCTACTAGGGGGATGGGGTCAACAGGCCTCTGGGGTATCTAAAATACATAGAATAATCAACCCCCAGATCGTCGCGTTGTTGCCCAGATATGAGTCCCCTAAGCCCAGGGGGAGGTGCAATTATCGAAACAAAGCATTAGCTTAGGTACAACGATACTTTGAATGTATGCGTGTATGTACGATGTTGAGTCTGTCCTGCATAACCTTTGTGAAGGTGTCATGGTCGGTATACTACTGGACCGATTGGAAAAGAACCTCATTGATATCCGTACGACTATGCGAAGCTCGGAGAGTTGTCCTTAGATTCGTAGGATACGGATGTGCAAAGCATAAAGACTTGAGCTAGACATCCATTCGTGACCCTGAAGAGGTCAAAGCTAAGTCGTAAAGACTTAAGCTGTTATTCTAACTCATAACATTGAAGAGGCTTATACGAAGTCATGAAGACTTGCATGAATGTTCAACTCATAGCCCTGAGGAGGCTCTTGCGATATACGCTAAGTCATGGAGGCTTGAGCGTCGTATTACGAACTGCGACCCTGAGTGGTCTATGCATTTACTTGAGTTGAATAGATATGTGTTTGCTTACTTACCAGACCTTTAGTGGTTCTGACCCCGTGTTATGGGGATTTCAGGTGTTGTACCTGCGTGGCGATATGCGGAGTAAGGCGACATCGAGTTCCAGGGTTTCTCTAGACAGAGTTGTTCTGCTTTTTTTGAACCGACACTGCTTTTCTAAACAGTAGTGTTGTAATAAACATGTGGTTTTCGATAAAATGGAACACTTTTGTGGTCAATGAGTTGCTTGGCCACATACCTGCAACGTGCTCGGAGTTTTCTAAAACCGACGACTCATTATCGTCTTATTTCGCTGCTAAAAGCTTTTCTAAGTTCCGCTGAAAGAAAAAAAAAAAAAGAAATTCATGAAAATTTTAACTTAGCTTTGTTTTGGAAATCCGGGGCGTTACAGAATTGGTATCAGAGCAAGAGTCTGAGAAACCTCGTTCGAGATCCGTCTTGTCCACCATATCGCACTCTAAGTATATTTTACACTTCTTGTTCTGATCTGGGTGCATCTTTGTATAGATGACAACTCACGACTCATGAGGCTACTGCTATCGTTGCGGGATTATGCACGATGAGTGGGTGTGCCCATATGAGGTACAAGACTGTCAGTTTTGTGGCGAAGAGGGGCATTCCGCCAACGAATGCCAAAGGAAATATACCTCCGATATGGGTCGGCGGGGATCGCTTGGTCTTAGGGACAAGACCTCGCGTGTTAGTGGATCACACCATACAAGTCTTGGGAGTAGTCACACCCCATCGACTTCAGATGAGCTACCATCTCTGGTAGAATTTGACTTGAACTTCCTTGAGGGATTCGGTCAATCGCAAGGCTATCAACAGGCATCATGTATGCCTAGCTTGCACTGTCGGGATGAAGGATGCAATAACTTCTTCTATAATCCCATTATGATTTCGGATTCTTTGAATCATAGTGCCATTATATGGGGGAACGGAGCGGCTTCACAAACGCCGAGCCTGAATGGCCAAGGAGAGGGATACAACCTATATCATCCCATTATGGTCTCGGATTCCCCGAGCCATGATGCCACTGAATGGGCAAGTGGACCGACATCACTGATCTATCCACAAGAGTCGCTTGAGAGTGCGGAAGTGCCGCCCAAGCCAAAACTAGTTGTGCCTGCACCAAGGCAATGTGGAAGCAAACGATACTTCGGGTTGTTTGGGTCAAGAAAGAAACCTAGTTCCTAGAAGAGACTGGTAGTGTTTTTGAGTCAATAAACTCATGTATATAGTTTCTTAACGCCTAAAAGTCTGCCAGTGCGGCATGACGTTTTGTTTAAGGCGATGCTTGTGTAAATGTAATGTATATTAAGTAAATGAAACTTTGCTTCGATATATACATTGAGAAACTAAAACACGTTGCTTGTATGTGATAGATAAATGGCTCCTACGACGAGGAGAACCATGCCGAGCGAGGAGTCCCATACTCAAGGATTCCTACTGAAAACGCTCAACAATTTGGTTACTGCCATCCGTGAAACAAGGCCAGAACCAGTCGCACCTCGAAACGAAAACTTTGAGGAATAACCTATGAAAAAATCCTTAAGCTCGATTCGCCAGTCTTCGCCGGTAGAGCTGATCCTGAACTGGCAGAGAGTTGGGTCGAAGAGACAGAACGTGCCTTCCTGGTACTGGGAGTACCAGAAGAAAAGAAGACCAACTTTGGCACGTACAGGCTGAAAGACAACGCACGGAAGTGGTGGGATACCACTAAGATTATCCAGTTCTCGGAAGTTGAAGTCATTCCTTGAACTGACTTCCGGAGAGCTTTCATGGATAATTACTTCCCGTTACACTCCAGAAATAAGAAGAAAATGGAGTTTCTGGAATTGGAGCAGGGTGGCATGAGTCTGATTGACTATACCACCAAATTTCAAAATCTTGAACGGTACTGCTCCCGGTTATTTGAGACCGACCAAGAAAGGGCCGACAAGTACATCAACGGACTGCGAGAAGGGCTAAGGTCACGGGTTATCACCAGCAAGCTCCAAACTTTTCAAACGGCTGTGGCAGCAGCTTCGAAAATACAAGTGGATTGGGAGCGATCAAAAGTGATCATAGCGAAAAGGCCCGTAGTTGATGGTGGGAACAAGAAGAGAACGTTTCCAAGTGGCTAGGGTTCACGACAACCCTTTCAAAAGAAAAGGTTCCAAGGTGGGAATGTTACTCAACAGGTCGTAAGGCCAAGGCAGAACATGGCTCCAAACAATCTACAGTCCAACCCAAACTACCCAAAATGCCAGGTAAATCACGCAAGAGGACCATGTCAACGTGACACAGGTGGATGCTTCTACTGTGGCAAAGTGGGCCACATTGCAAGACAATGCAGGAAGAAGCTTGCTGACGAGCAAAGGAGGAATGCCGGATCTGCCGGACCCTCTCAACAAATACCACAGCGAACACAAGTCCAACGACCCCCACCTAGAGTAGAACAAAGGCCTGCTGCAGGTCGTGTATACGCTGTAACGACTGAACAAGTCGAAACCGGTGACCTCATTGAAGGCACCGTACCTGTTAATGGACATGCAGCTTACATCTTGTTTGATTGTGGTGCTACTCATACCTTTATCTCTGATGATTTTACCGAACAACTCCACGCTTCGGTACAACCGGTGGATAAAATGATCGAAGTATACAACCCGTTGGGTTCATGCACCAAATGTATCCATTGCATCAACAATTTGGATATAGAGATAGATGGGCAACACTTGTCTATCGATGCCATCCTAATCGATATGGTATAATACGATGTCATTTTGGGAATGAATTGGTTAGCCCAGAACCATTCCAGGATCTTATGCCGAGAGGGCAGGGTGATTCTATCACTACCAGGAATGCCTAAGATAGAATACCGGATATCCAAGCCAGTTCCACAAAAGCGGCTTATATCAGCTCTTAAGGTTCAGAAATACCTTATGAAGGGTTGTGTAGCCTTCCTACTTAGCCTTTCCGCTGAAGGCTCAAATATCCAATCCCTTGAGAGTTTGGAAGTGGTTCGGGAATTTCCCGAAGTGTTTCCTGAGGAATTGTCAGGACTTCCACCACTTCGTGAGGTTGAATTTGGAATTCAATCCTTACCTGGAACTGCGCCGATATCCAAAGCTCCATATCGAATGGCGCCTGCTGAACTCAGCGAGTTGAAGTGTCAGTTGGAAGAACTGATGGAACAAGGGTTCATCCGACCAAGTATGTCACCATGGGGAGCCCCGGTGTTGTTTGTAAAGAAGAAGGATGGATCCCTTCGGTTATGCATCGATTATCGGATGCTTAACCAGGCAACCGATAAAAATAAGTATCCGTTGCCTCGGATTAAGGACTTATTCGATCAGCTCAGAACAGCGAGAGTGTTCTCCAAGATCGACCTCAGGTCTGGGTACCATCAGCTCAGAGTTAAGGAAGAGGATATACCTAAGACTGCTTTTAGAACGAGATATGGCCATTATGAGTTCGTAGTAATGCCCTTCGGACTCACTAATGCACCTGCTGTCTTTATGGATCTAATGAACCGGATATTTAGACCATATTTGGATAGCTTTGTCATTGTCTTCATCGATGACATTCTCATATATTCAGAGAATGAGGAACAACACAAGGAGCACTTAAGAATCGTCTTGAAAACCCTTCAAGATAATCAGCTATATTCCAAGTTTTCAAAATGTGAATTCTGGCTAGAAAAAGTGATGTTCCTTGGCCATGTGATCTCAAAAAGATGGAATCGTAGTAGATCCTGCGAAGGTCGCAGCTGTGATGGACTGGAAGCAACCATAAAATATCACTGAGGTCCGTAGCTTCCTTGGACTTGCCGGTTATTATTGGAAGTTCATACAAGACTTCTCCCGAATCGCCGTACCCATGACAAAATTACTGAAAAAGGGAGTTAAATTTGAATGGACTGACCAGTGTAAGGAGTGTTTTGAGGTTCTCAAACAAAGGCTTACCACTGCCCCTGTCCTTACCTTACCTTCTGGTCAGGGAGGCTTCGTGGCTTATACCGATGCCTCGGGAACTGGTCTGGGTTGTGTGTTGATGCAGCATGGCAAAGTAATCGCCTATGCGTCACGACAGTTGAGAGTCCATGAGAAAAACTATCCAACCCACGACTTGGAGCTTGCCGCGGTGGTGTTCGCACTTAAAATCTGGCGACACTACCTGTATGGAGAGACATTTGAGGTCATGTCGAACCATAAAAACCTAAAATACCTCTTTTCTCAAAAAAAACTCAATATGCGGCAATGACGATGGCTGGAATTCCTCAAAGACTATGAATTCACGCATTCCTATCACCCTGGAAAGACGAATGTCGTAGCAGATGCCCTTAGTCGCAAGACTGTTGGCACTCTGGCCAGCCTCACGAGACAATGGAAGCTGATGGAGGATTTCGTCAGTTGGAAGCCATTTCTGGCTAATCCAGAAAAGATTCGATTGTCATGCCTGACGATCCATATCGAGATCCTCGATCGCATCGTAGCCGAACAGTTCAAGGACCCCCAGTACTTGGAATTAAAAGCTCGTGCTGAAAAAGATGATACCTTCTTCCATTTAAAAGAAGATGGAGGAATATGGATGGAAGAAAGGATTTGGGTGCCAAATAACCCTGAGCTCAGAGAGGAAGTACTCCAGGAAGCTCATAGTAGCAAGTACACTATCCACCCTGGAGGTACCAAGATGTTCAGAGATTTGCAGAGAAAGTATTGGTGGAGGGGTATGAAACGTGATGTGGCTACGTTTGTCTCAAAGTGTTTGATCTGCCAGCAAGTTAAGATCGAACATCAACGACCTGGTGGAAAGATGCAACGGATCGAGATTCCAGAATGGAAATGGGAAGGCATTACGATGGATTTCATCGTTGGATTGCCTCGATCCAAGAGACAACATGACTCAATATGGGTGATCGTGGACAGACTCACCAAGTCTGCTCACTTCCTGCCAATCAACACTCGATACTCAACTGAACGATTGACGGAGATCTACATTCGGGAAATCGTTAGACTCCATGGAGTGCCGATTTCGATCATATCTGATCGTGACCCGAAGTTCACCTCTCACTTTTGGGAGCAGCTTCAGAAAGCCCTGGGGACGAAACTCAAGTTCAGTACAGCATTCCATCCCCAAACAGATGGGCAATCAGAACGAACCATACAGACTCTTGAAGATATGCTAAGAGCCTGTATGCTGGAATGGAAAGGTGATTGGGATTCTCACCTAGCCTTGGCTGAATTTGCTTATAATAATAGCCACCACGCTAGCATTGGGATGTCGCCGTATGAAGCCTTGTATGGACGGCCCTGTAGATCACCAATCCATTGGGGTGAAGTGGGTGAGCGAACCTTGGACTCGCCCATTGTGTTGCAGCATTATACTGAGCAAGTCCACATGGTCAGAAAGAAGCTACTGACTGCTCAGAGTCGACAGAAGAGCTACGCCGATCAGCGGCGTAGGGAACTCGCTTTTGCGGTTGGAGATAAGGTTTTTATCAAGGTCTCTCCAACCAAGAGTGAGTTTCGTTTTGGAAAGAAGGGGAAGCTCAGCCCCAGATTCGTTGGTCCCTTCGAGGTTTTGAGCCAAATCGGAGAGACTGCCTACCGTGTAGCATTGCCACCGCAATACGCGCAAATACATGATGTATTTCATGTATCAATGCTTAGAAAGTACGTCAAGGGACTGCGAGAAGGGCTAAGGTCACGGGTTATCACCAGCATGCCCCAAACTTTTCAAACGGCTGTGGCAGCAGCTTCGAAAATACAAGTGGATTGGGAGCGATCAAAAGTGATCATAGCGAAAAGGCCCGTAGTTGATGGTGGGAACAAGAAGAGAATGTTTCCAAGTGGCCAGGGTTCACGACAACCCTTTCAAAAGAAAAGGTTCCAAGGTGGGAATGTTACTCAATAGGTCGTAAGGCCAAGGCAGAACATGGCTCCAAACAATCTGCAGTCCATCCCAAACTACCCAAAATGCTAGGTAAATCACGCAAGAGGACCATGTCCACGTGACACAGGTGGATGCTTCTACTCTGGCAAAGTGGGCCACAGTGCTGGAAGAAGCTTGCTGACGAGCAAAGGAGGAATGCCGGAAGGAAAATCACAGGAAAACATTTGTTTTGGGAAATCCAACTCCGAATATCATCATAGTTTCTTGAGAAAATCGATTCCATGAAGTGAAAATCTTTTGAGAAAATCATGAGAAAAACAAATGATGCAGATGGTTTGAATGAATGAATGCACTTTTGAAAATATTTCTGAAAAATTTGTTGGAAAAATGTGGATTAATCCAAAGTAAATCCTTCACATATTCTGACTGTGGCCATGAATATATTCAGGGTTTATTTGAATTAATTCATAATATTTTGAAAACATTGGAAATATGAGGTGCATTTTCAAGATAGCCTAAGAGTGTAGGCTCAATGTTACTAGTAGAGAGATGATGGATCTGGGTCTCGTCCATATTCCGACTAGGGCCGTAAATATGGACTCCACCGAGTTCATCAACTCTCTAAGAGTTGGTGCACGTGCCATTCGTGTTCATCCACGGTGGGTTTTGAAAATTGAGATATATGCATCATATACTCAAGATATTACTGAAATCAAACTATATGAGATGCAACCTATGTCACATGGGTGCGGGTGCGGGCGCGGGTGCGGGTGCGGGTTCGGGTGCGGGGATTCGGCACTTCCAAAAAACCCGGGTGCGGGGGTGCGGGGGTGTGGCAGGGGCAAAAATGTAAAATATATATATATATATATATATATATATATATATATATATATATATATATATATATATATATATATATATATATATATATATATATATATATATCAAGGGGGTCAGCAGCTCTGTCAGCTGTCAGCAGCTGACAGACAGCAGCTGACAGACAGCTGCTGCGGCTGACAGTAGCTGCTGCAGCTGTTCTGACAGCTGCTGTCAGCAGCTGACAGACAGACAACTGCTGTCAGCAGCTGACAGACAGCTGCTGTCAGCAGCTGTCAGCATTACTTTTTTTTAAAAAAAATTTGCAGCCCATTTGGGCAATTTTTTTTTAAAAAAAATAAATCCAAAACAAGAATGGACCAAAATGATCCTGGGTGCGGTCAACGCACCCATGATAGGGTTGACCACACTCGGTGCCGCACCCGCGTCGAGTCGCGTCGACGCGGGTGCGGCACCCTGCTAGCCGAATCCCTGTGACATAGGATGCAACCTAATCTAAGCAGTAAAGGTAAATCTTATTCCAAGGTTTACATTGGATTGTTACATTGCATAACATAAAGTAAAATAAAATTGAAATGGATCCAAGAAATCTGCATCTTCTAGATTTTCCTGCAAAATGAGAGTTAGTACAAAATAAACAAGGAAATGGCCATATATATATAATATATACAACGAAGAGACATATATATATATATCAAAATGCTAGAATAGGTGCTAAATTTCATGTAATGATGGAGGTGTAACTATATGAGAAAATATATGGATGTTCATACATGGAAATAAGAGCATATGAAGATATATATATATATAAGTATATATCTATGTATATATATATATATACATATATATATATACATATATACGTATACATATAGGTAAATATATATAGATATACATATATATATAGAAATAAAATGAGAAAATATATGCACTAATGGAAATTCTACAAAATGGGTAAAATCAGAAAATATGGATATACGCAGTTTCTGTAGGTAACTTTACATAGCCGTATTTCCTAAATTACAAGATATATTTCAACAAAAATGGGTATAGAGCTTCTCTATATATCAATAAAGAAGCGTGCAAAAATTGGTTGGGAGATCACGATTGGATATAGAGATATCCGTTCATGAATATGACCAAATATCATGACTGCACACTTGCAGCAGAAAATGAATATGTGCAGGAAATGGGTTGTGGAAGCATCATGGGCTATTTCAAGGATATCATGAAAATGATATGAAAAGCTTGGTGAATAGGTGAAAATGTCGTGGAAAGTGATGAAATAAGGTGTATAATTGGTACTGCAAATGGGGTGATATAGCAAACAAGAATTTAGCACTAAGCTAAGCAAAATTTCTTAAAACCAAGGGTAATATTTCAGCCATAGCTTCATAAAACAGAAATTGTAGCATCAAATGATGAAATTCCAGCCATAACTTCATAAAACAAGCATTTTAAACATCAAGCTCATAAACCAAATGATGAAGTTCCAACATATTTTCATAAAACAGAAATTTGAACATCAAGCTCATAAATCAAATGATGATGTTCCAGCCCATAGATTCATAAAACAGAAATTGTAACATCAAATGATGATGTTCCAGCCCATAGATTCATAAAACAGAAATTGTAACATCAAATTATGATGTTCCAGCCCAGAGATTCATAAAACAGAATTGTAACATCAAATGATGATGTTCCAGCCCATAGATTCATAAAACAGAATTGTAACATCAAATGATGATGTTCCAGCCCATAAATTCATAAAACAGAATTTTGTAACATCAAATGATGATGTTCCAGCCCATAAATTCATAAAATAGAATTTTGAACATGAAGCTCACAAATCAAATGATGAAGTTCCAGCATAACTTCATAAAAAAAAAGGAATTTATTATCAATCTCATGAATCAAAATGATGAAATTCCAGCCATAACTTCATAAAAACAGAAATTGTCATCAATCTCATGAATCAAAATGATGAAGTTCTAGCCATAACTTCATAAAAACAGAAATTATAGCATCACTTGATGAAGTTCCAGCATAACTTCATAAAACAGAAATTTATCATCAATCTCATGAATCTAAATGATGAAGTTCCAACCATAACTTCATAAAAACAGAAATTGTAGCATCAAATGATGAAATCTCAGCCATAACTTCATAAAACAAGAATTTGAACATCAAGCTCAACGAAATTTCATAAATCAAATGATGAAGTTTCATCTATAACTTCATAAAACCAGAATTTTACCCTCAAGCTAAGCAAAGTTTCATCAATCAAATGACGAAGTTCCTGCTGCTTGTGGACTGCAAATGGGCTTCCTGCTGCAAGTGGAGGTGTTTGATGGTTGGGCTGAAGGAAGATGGGCAGCTGTTGGAGCGTTTGGTGGCTGAAGTGAGGATGGCAATCGGCTGAGCTTCTTGCTGGCTGGGTTGAAATGGTGGATGATGGGCAGCTTGCTGTGGGTTGGAGAAGATGGGAATCGGCTGGATGGATCTGCTGCTGGTGATCTACGTAAAAAGGAAAGTGTTGGGCTGGACAATCATAGGCTGGGTTGTGCTGTGGCTGGAATGAAGGAAGACACAACCACTTGCTGGAGGTGCCCTGTGGCTGGGCTGAATGGAAGGGGATGGCACCCTGTTGCTGGTTGGAATTTTCTAATGGCTGGGCTGAAGGCAAAAGGGGGGTAGCAACCTTTGGGCTGTGGCTGAAGAAAGGTGATCACGTGGGCTGAAGGCAGGGTGACGGCTGCTGAGATGCCCTGCTGTTGGGCTGAAGAAGAATATGGGCGACAACTACTGGAGATGCCCTGTGGTTGAAAAATGATTGCAGCCTGTGGCTGGGGTTGAAGAAAGGTGAAGATGGCGCCCGATGGTGTCTCTCCTGTGTTTGGGGTTGAAGATGGGCCTGTGCGGCAGCTGCTGGAGTTCACGCTGGATGCAGGAATGGCTGGAGATGGTGGGTTGTGGGTGAAGAGGGATCTCCTCTTGTGGCTTGAAATGGAGATGGTCTGATGGGCAGCAACCGGCTGGAGTTGGAAAAGAAACTCCACCCTCCGAATCCCCACCTGCAAAACAGCCAAAATCCCCCTTTATCGGCCAGGTTTCTCCCTCTTTCAATCGACCTCCCTTCCCCTTTTTAAAACTCCTTGTCTTTTGAAAACAAAACCGCAGCCTTGAGCTTCCGTTAGAAATTTTGAATTTTTTTTCAAATTGAAAACTTAATGCTGCCGTTTTCAAAAGGGCGCAGCTTGTGAATTTTTCAAATTTTTCATTTCATTTACCTAAGTTTTTGGTAAAATGAAATTGAATTATTTTTTTATTTTTTTTTGGAAGTTCGGCTGTGCCATTTAAGGCTGCCTCCTTCTAAAAAAGAAATTTTATTTAAACAAATAAAAAGAAATAAAAAAAAAAAAATGAGAGGCCTTTATGGAAATGCCACCTCAACCCACTTTTAAAATCCTTTTGAAAATAAAGTTTTTGTTTTGTTTTTTAAAGTCTTTTATTTTCAATTGGGGTGCCACATGTGTGTGGGCCCACTAACTAAAAATAAATAAAAATAAATAAGAAATAAAAAAGACAATTTTGCAAATTGGTATGAACTCCAGGTGGGTCCCACTTGAGAATAAACAACTTACCTGGGAATCTGAGTATGGTGCTAGTTCAAAGGCGGGTCCTGCTCCATTTATTTGAAAATACGAGATAAAACATTATTTGTTTTTCAAAAATTTGGAAAAATTGGTTTTTTTCAAGGCAAAATATGGATAAAAGTAAAAAAATTTTGTAAAGAGATTTAAAATCTTTTGCAAAAAGTTTTGAGATAAAATCTTTAAAATCAATATCCAAATATCCAAATTGTTTTCTTGAGAAAAAATTTTGTAATTCAAAGTCCTGGGGGTAAAATGGGAAAGATTGGCAATTTTAAAATCCCAGGGTTTTAAAAATCAATTTTGAAAAGTTTAAAATCAAATCTAGATGGACAATTTTGAAAAATCAGGAGTTCTGGATCTCAAACTGACATGCTATGCAGTGAAATGATGCAATGCTATGCACAGACATGTTCTATGAAATGTCACTCTGAGCTTGAACTTGGAAATTCTAACTTTTTGTCCAGAAAGATGATTTTGAAATTTTGCAATTTGAAGATGTCTCTGAACCTAAATATAGACATTTTGAGGCTCAAGAGTGAAATTTTGGACTTTCTGCAAGGTTTAAACTCAGAAAATGACCATTTTGCCCTTTATTGCTTCTAGAGAACTGAAATGTGCCGATTGAGGGCGATGTCACGAATTGAGTGAAAATTTGGGGTGTTTACACAAGGCTCCTGTTTTGTTATATATGTAGAATATTTCGTTCAGTTACACACCCTGAATAATAGTATATGCATTTCCTTTATGCCGCCGCTGTATAAAGCACAGGCTTCTGCTTATACTACATATATGGCGCGTAAATAAGCGTTCAAATGGAGATCAACTCCAAATCGCCAATGCGATTCCCTTACCGCTCCTCGTTTAAGATTCTGCTTGACGAATGAAGCCCCTATTGGAAAGGCTTCGGTTTTTGGCAAAATGCTCTTTACGTAAAGACTAAGTCAATTACGTATGGCCTGGCTATGGCCCAGGGTTCCTGCAACCTTAATGGATGCAAAGTACGCACAACGGTGCGCATCCATTTCCTGAGTTAAGCGTAGCAATTTCCCAACAAAGAGGGGAGATGCCGCTGAAATGGATAAAAGAAAACGCACGCTTTCTCCGTTAAAGAGAGGAAGTGCTGCTGAAGTTCCTGAAGGAGCTAAGAATAGCTCTGAAAGAACGTAGCAAGAGTGCTACCCAGTTCATGGAACACCTTCTACGATGTAGAAAGGTTCGTCACGCCACTGCCGATAAAGCAGAGGAGGTACTGACGGAATGGTTGGCAAAAGATCTGCCAGAACCAGTTAAGTGGCACAACGATGCCCTTTGTTGGAACGATGTTAGAATGACTCGTCTCCCTGACACCTGCAAGGACACCATACTTGTAAGAGTCGTTGCGCCAAAGTAGGGGTAGCGCCTTGACGAGGTCCTGAGCTCGTTGCGTAAAAATACGCCGAGTAGCCGATCCGTAGAGATCGAGTCATGTGCATGCTCATTGAGAATTATCAGACAACCAGACTCGTAAGGGCCGCTGAGCCGGAGTGTGTTGTTTCCACCGAAAGAGGTGAAGTGCTCGTCAAGGCCGAAGTGCCGAGAGCAGAGTTAAGCATGCATATGAATAAAACCTTTGTTCCACGGTGAAAACCGTGTGGTTGATTGGGGTCGGGTACATACTTCTCAAAGGCTGCCCTATAGGCATGCAATGTTCGTCAAGTAATTGTAAGACCGGCAGGCCCCTTTCAGAATTTCTCACCGAGGAATACGGTGATGGCGCAGCCTTGAGTGACATACATTTCACCCGAACCTGATAGAGTTCATTGATGGCCTCCGTCACTCAGAGGTATGGAGGTCGTGGTTATCCTTAAATATCTAAGGATTGAACCCAACTACTGCAGTAGCAGAATGCATTCGGATACCTAGTAAGGATCTCTTCTGGTATGTTGTACCATCCTACTAGGGGGATGGGGTCAACAGGCCTCTGGGGTATCTAAAATACATAGAATAATCAACCCCCAAATCGTCGCGTTGTCGCCCAGATATGAGTCCCCTAAGCCCAGAGGAGGTGCAATTATCGAAACAAAGCATTAGCTTAGGTACAACGATACTTTGAATGTATGCGTGTATGTACGATGTTGAGTCAGTCCTGCATAACCTTTGTGAAGGTGTCATGGTCAGTATACTACTGGACCGATTGGGAAAGAACCTCATTGATATCCGTATGACTATGCGAAGCTCGAAGAGTTGTCCTTAGATTCGTAGGATACAGATCTGCCAAGCATAAAGACTTGAGCTAGACATCCATTCGTGACCCTGAAGAGGTCAAAGCTAAGTCGTAAAGACTTAAGCAGTTATTCTAACTCACAGCATTGAAGAGGCTTATACGAAATCATGATAACTTGCGTGAATGTTCAACTCATAGCCCTGAGGAGGCTCTTGCGATATACGCTAAGTCATGGAGGCTTGAGCGTCGTATTACGAACTGCGACCCTGAGTGGTCTATGCATTTACTTGAGTTGAATAGATATGTGTTTGCTTACTTACCCAACCTTTAGTGGTTCTGACCCCGTGTTATGGGGATTTCAGGTCTTGTACCTGCGTGGCGATATGCGGAGTAAGGCGACATCGAGTTCCAGGGTTTCTCTAGACAGAGTTGTACTGCTTTTATTGAACCTACACTGCTTTTCTAAACAGTAGTATTGTAATAAACATGTGGTTTTCGATAAAATGGAACACTTTGGTGGTCAATGAGTTGCTTGGCCACATACCTGCAACGTGCTCAGAGTTTTCTAAAACCGACGACTCATTATCGTCTTATTTCGCTGCTAAAAGCTTTTTAAGTTCCGCTGCAAAGAAAAAAAAAAAAAGAAATTCATGAAAATTTTAACTTAGCTTTGTTTTGGAAATCCGGGGCGTTACAGAATTGGTATCAGAGCAAGAGTCTGAGAAACCTGGTTCGAGATCCGTCTTGTCCACCATATCGCACTGTAAGTATATTTTACACTTCTTGTTCTGATCTGGGTGCATCTTTGTATAGATGACAACTCACGACTCACGAGGCTACTGCTATCGTTGGGGGATTATGCACGATGAGTGGGTGTGCCCATATGAGGTACAAGACTGCAGTTTTGTGGCGAAGAGGGGCATTCCGCCAAAGGAAATATACCACCGATATGGGTCGGCGGGGATCGCTTGGTCATAGGGACAAGACCTCGCGTGTTAGTGGATCACACCATACAAGTGTTGGGAGTAGTCACACCCCATCGACTTCAGATGAGCTACCATCTCTGGTAGAATTTGACTTGAACTTCCTTGAGGGATTCGGTCAATCGCAAGGCTATCAACAGACATCATGTACGCCTAGCTTGCACAGTCGGGATGAGGGATGCAATAACTCCTTCTATAATCCCATTATGATTTCGGATTCTTCGAATCATAGTGCCATTATATGGGGGAACGGAGTGGCTTCACAAACGCCGAGCCTGAATGGCCAAGGAGAGGGATACAACCTATATCATCCCATTATGGTCTCGGATTCCCCGAGCCATGGTGCCACTGAATGGGCAAGTGGACCGGCATCACTGATCTATCCACAAGAGTCGCTTGAGAGTGCGGAAGTGCCGCCCAAGCCAAAACTAGTTGTGCCTGCACCAAGGCAATGTGGAAGCAAACGATACTTCGGGTTGTTTGGGTCAAGAAAGAAACCCAGTTTCTAAAAGAGACTGGTAGTGTTTTTGAGTCAATAGACTCATGTATATAGTTTCTTAACGCCTAAAAGTCTGCCAGTGCGGCATGACGTTTTGTTTAAGGCGATGCTTGTGTAAATGTGATGTATATTAAGTAAATGAAACTTTGCTTCGATATATACATTGAGAAACTAAAACACGTTGCTTGTATGTGATAGATAAATGGCTCCTACGACGAGGAGAACCATGCCGAGCGAGGAGTCCCTTACTCAAGGATTCCTACTAGAAACGCTCAACAATCTGGTTACTGCCATCCGTGAAACAAGGCCAGAACCAGTCGCACCTCGAAACAAAAACCTTGGGGGAATAACCTATGAAAAATTCCTTAAGCTCGATCCGCCAGTCTTCGCCGGTAGAGCCGATCCTGAACTAGAAGAGAGTTGGGTCGAAGAGACAAAACGTGCCTTCCTGGTACTGGGAGTACCAGAAGAAAAGAAGACCAACTTTGTCACATACAGGCTGAAAGACAACGCACGGAAGTGGTGGGATACCACTAAGATTATCCAGTTCTCGGAAGTTGAAGTCATTCCTTGAACTGACTTCCGGAGAGCTTTCATGGATAATTACTTCCCGTTACACTCCAGAAATAAGAAGAAATTGGAGTTTCTGGAATTGGAGCAGGGTGGCATGAGTCTGATTGACTATACCACCAAATTTCAAAATCTTGAATGGTACTGCTCCCGGTTATTTGAGACCGACCAAGAAAGGGCCGACAAGTACATCAACGTTCTGCGAGAAGGGCTAAGGTCACGGGTTATCACCAGCATGCCCCAAACTTTTCAAACGGCTGTGGCAGCAGCTTCGAAAATACAAGTGGATTGGGAGCGATCAAAAGTGATCATAGCGAAAAGGCCCGTAGTTGATGGTGGGAACAAGAAGAGAACGTTTCCAAGTGGCCAGGGTTCACGACAACCCTTTCAAAAGAAAAGGTTCCAAGGTGGGAATGTTACTCAATAGGTCGTAAGGCCAAGGCAGAACATGGCTCCAAACAATCTGCAGTCCATCCCAAACTACCCAAAATGCTAGGTAAATCACGCAAGAGGACCATGTCCACGTGACACAGGTGGATGCTTCTACTCTGGCAAAGTGGGCCACAATGCTGGAAGAAGCTTGCTGACGAGCAAAGGAGGAATGCCGGAAGGAAAATCACAGGAAAACATTTGTTTTGGGAAATCCAACTCCGAATATCATCATAGTTTCTTGAGAAAATCGATTCCATGAAGTGAAAATCTTTTGAGAAAATCATGAGAAAAACAAATGATGCAGATGGTTTGAATGAATGAATGCACTTTTGAAAATATTTCTGAAAAATTTGTTGGAAAAATGTGGATTAATCCAAAGTAAATCCTTCACATATTCTGACTGTGGCCATGAATATATTCAGGGTTTATTTGAATTAATTCACAATATTTTGAAAACATTGGAAATATGAGGTGCATTTTCAAGATAGCCTAAGAGTGTAGGCTCAATGTTACTGGTAGAGAGATGATGGATCTGGGACTCGTCCATATTCCGACTAGGGCCGTAAATATGGACTCCACCGAGTTCATCAACTCTCTAAGAGTTGGTGCACGTGTCATTCGTGTTCATCCACGGTGGGTTTTGAAAATTGAGATATATGCATCATATACTCAAGATATTACTGAAATCAAACTATATGAGATGCAACCTATGTCACATGGGTGCGGGTGCGGGCGCGGGTGCGGGTGCGGGTTCGGGTGCGGGGATTCGGCACTTCCAAAAAACCTGGGTGCGGGGGTGCGGGGGTGCGGCAGGGGCAAAAATGTAAAATATATATATATATATATATATATATATATATATATATATATATATATCAAGGGGGTCAGTAGCTCTGTCAGCTGTCAGCAGCTGACAGACAGCTGCTGCGGCTGACAGCAGCTGCTGCAGCTGTCAGCAGCTGCTGTCAGCAGACTGCTGCAGCTGTTCTGACAGCTGCTGTCAGCAGCTGACAGACAGACAACTGCTGTCAGCAGCTGACAGACAGCTGCTGTCAGCAGCTGTCAGCATTACTTTTTTTAAAAAAAATTTCGCAGCCCATTTGGGCAATTTTTTTTTAAAAAAAATAAATCCAAAACAAGAATGGACCAAAATGATCCTGGGTGCGGTCAACGCACCCAGGATAGGGTTGACCACACTCGGTGCCGCACCCGCGTCGAGTCGCGTCGACGCGGGTGCGGCACCCTGCTAGCCGAATCCCTGTGACATAGGATGCAACCTAATCTAAGCAGTAAAGGTAAATCTTATTCCAACGTTTACATTGGATTGTTACATTGCATAACATAAAGTAAAATAAAATTGAAATGGATCCAAGAAATCTGCATCTTCTAGATTTTCCTGCAAAATGAGAGTTAGTACAAAATAAACAAGGAAATGGCCATATATATATAATATATACAACGAAGAGACATATATATATATATCAAAATGCTAGAATAGGTGCTAAATGTCATGTAACGATGGAGGTGTAACTATATGAGAAAATATATGGATGTTCATACATGGAAATAAAAGCATATGAAGATATATATATATATAAGTATATATCTATGTATATATATATATATACATATATATATACATATATACGTATACATATAGGTAAATATATATAGATATACATATATATATAGAAATAAAATGAGAAAATATATGCACTAATGGAAATTCTACAAAATGGGTAAAATCAGAAAATATGGATATACGCAGTTTCTGTAGGTAACTTTACATAGCCGTATTTCCTAAATTACAAGATATATTTCAACAAAAATGGGTATAGAGCTTCTCTATATATCAATAAAGAAGCGTGCAAAAATTGGTTGGGAGATCACGATTGGATATAGAGATATCCGTTCATGAATATGACCAAATATCAAGACTGCACACTTGCAGCAGAAAATGAATATGTGCAGGAAATGGGTTGTGGAAGCATCATGGGCTATTTCAAGGATATCATGAAAATGATATGAAAAGCTTGGTGAATAGGTGAAAATGTCGTGGAAAGTGATGAAATAAGGTGTATAATTGGTACTGCAAATGGGGTGATATAGCAAACAAGAATTTAGCACTAAGCTAAGCAAAATTTCTTAAAACCAAGGGTAATATTTCAGCCATAGCTTCATAAAACAGAAATTGTAGCATCAAATGATGAAATTCCAGCCATAACTTCATAAAACAAGCATTTTAAACATCAAGCTCATAAACCAAATGATGAAGTTCCAACATATTTTCATAAAACAGAAATTTGAACATCAAGCTCATAAATCAAATGATGATGTTCCAGCCCATAGATTCATAAAACAGAAATTGTAACATCAAATGATGATGTTCCAGCCCATAGATTCATAAAACAGAAATTGTAACATCAAATGATGATGTTCCAGCCCATAGATTCATAAAACAGAAATTGTAACATCAAATGATGATGTTCCAGCCCAGAGATTCATAAAACAGAATTGTAACATCAAATGATGATGTTCCAGCCCATAGATTCCTAAAACAGAATTGTAACATCAAATGATGATGTTCCAGCCCATAAATTCATAAAACTGAATTTTGTAACATCAAATGATGATGTTCCAGCCCATAAATTCATAAAATAGAATTTTGAACATGAAGCTCACAAATCAAATGATGAAGTTCCAGCATAACTTCATAAAAAAAAAGGAATTTATTATCAATCTCATGAATCAAAATGATGAAATTCCAGCCATAACTTCATAAAAACAGAAATTGTCATCAATCTCATGAATCAAAATGATGAAGTTCTAGCCATAACTTCATAAAAACAGAAATTATAGCATCACTTGATGAAGTTCCAGCATAACTTCATAAAACAGAAATTTATCATCAATCTCATGAATCTAAATGATGAAGTTCCAACCATAACTTCATAAAAACAGAAATTGTAGCATCAAATGATGAAATCTCAGCCATAACTTCATAAAACAAGAATTTGAACATCAAGCTCAACGAAATTTCATAAATCAAATGATGAAGTTTCATCTATAACTTCATAAAACCAGAATTTTACCCTCAAGCTAAGCAAAGTTTCATCAATCAAATGACGAAGTTCCTGCTGCTTGTGGACTGCAAATGGGCTTCCTGCTGCAAGTGGAGGTGTTTGATGGTTGGGCTGAAGGAAGATGGGCAGCTGTTGGAGCGTTTGGTGGCTGAAGTGAGGATGGCAATCGGCTGAGCTTCTTGCTGGCTGGGTTGAAATGGTGGATGATGGGCAGCTTGCTGTGGGTTGGAGAAGATGGGAATCGGCTGGATGGATCTGCTGCTGGTGATCTACGTAAAAAGGAAAGTGTTGGGCTGGACAATCATAGGCTGGGTTGTGCTGTGGCTGGAATGAAGGAAGACACAACCACTTGCTGGAGGTGCCCTGTGGCTGGGCTGAATGGAAGGGGATGGCAGCCTGTTGCTGGTTGGAATTTTCTAATGGCTGGGCTGAAGGCAAAAGGGGGGTAGCAACCTTTGGGCTGTGGCTGAAGAAAGGTGATCACGTGGGCTGAAGGCAGGGTGACGGCTGCTGAGATGCCCTGCTGTTGGGCTGAAGAAGAATATGGGCGACAACTACTGGAGATGCCCTGTGGTTGAAAAATGATTGCAGCCTGTGGCTGGGGTTGAAGAAAGGTGAAGATGGCGCCCGATGGTGTCTCTCCTGTGTTTGGGGTTGAAGATGGGCCTGTGCGGCAGCTGCTGGAGTTCACGCTGGATGCAGGAATGGCTGGAGATGGTGGGTTGTGGGTGAAGAGGGATCTCCTCTTGTGGCTTGAAATGGAGATGGTCTGATGGGCAGCAACCGGCTGGAGTTGGAAAAGAAACTCCACCCTCCGAATCCCCACCTGCAAAACAGCCAAAATCCCCCTTTATCGGCCAGGTTTCTCCCTCTTTCAATCGACCTCCCTTCCCCTTTTTAAAACTCCTTGTCTTTTGAAAACAAAACCGCAGCCTTGAGCTTCCGTTAGAAATTTTGAATTTTTTTTCAAATTGAAAACTTAATGCTGCCGTTTTCAAAAGGGCGCAGCTTGTGAATTTTTCAAATTTTTCATTTCATTTACCTAAGTTTTTGGTAAAATGAAATTGAATTATTTTTTTATTTTTTTTTGGAAGTTCGGCTGTGCCATTTAAGGCTGCCTCCTTCTAAAAAAGAAATTTTATTTAAACAAATAAAAAGAAATAAAAAAAAAAAAAAAATGAGAGGCCTTTATGGAAATGCCACCTCAACCCACTTTTAAAATCCTTTTGAAAATAAAGTTTTTGTTTTGTTTTTTAAAGTCTTTTATTTTCAATTGGGGTGCCACATGTGTGTGGGCCCACTAACTAAAAATAAATAAAAATAAATAAGAAATAAAAAAGACAATTTTGCAAATTGGTATGAACTCCAGGTGGGTCCCACTTGAGAATAAACAACTTACCTGGGAATCTGAGTATGGTGCTAGTTCAAAGGCGGGTCCTGCTCCATTTATTTGAAAATACGAGATAAAACATTATTTGTTTTTCAAAAATTTGGAAAAATTGGTTTTTTTCAAGGCAAAATATGGATAAAAGTAAAAAAATTTTGTAAAGAGATTTAAAATCTTTTGCAAAAAGTTTTGAGATAAAATCTTTAAAATCAATATCCAAATATCCAAATTGTTTTCTTGAGAAAAATTTTTGTAATTCAAAGTCCTGGGGGTAAAATGGGAAAGATTGGCAATTTTAAAATCCCAGGGTTTTAAAAATCAATTTTGAAAAGTTTAAAATCAAATCTAGATGGACAATTTTGAAAAATCAGGAGTTCTGGATCTCAAACTGACATGCTATGCAGTGAAATGATGCAATGCTATGCACAGACATGTTCTATGAAATGTCACTCTGAGCTTGAACTTGGAAATTCTAACTTTTTGTCCAGAAAGATGATTTTGAAATTTTGCAATTTGAAGATGTCTCTGAACCTAAATATAGACATTTTGAGGCTCAAGAGTGAAATTTTGGACTTTCTGCAAGGTTTAAACTCAGAAAATGACCATTTTGCCCTTTATTGCTTCCAGAGAACTGAAATGTGCCGATTGAGGGCGATGTCAAGAATTGAGTGAAAATTTGGGGTGTTTACACAAGGCTCCTGTTTTGTTATATATGTAGAATATTTTGTTCAGTTACACACCCTGAATAATAGTATATGCATTTCCTTTATGCCGCCGCTGTATAAAGCACAGGCTTCTGCTTATACTACATATATGGCGCGTAAATAAGCGTTCAAATGGAGATCAACTCCAAATCGCCAATGCGATTCCCTTACCGCTCCTCGTTCAAGATTCTGCTTGACGAATGAAGCCCCTATTGGAAAGGCTTCGGTTTTTGGCAAAATGCTCTTTACGTAAAGACTAAGTCAATTACGTATGGCCTGGCTATGGCCCAGGGTTCCTGCAACCTTAATGGATGCAAAGTACGCACAACGGTGCGCATCCATTTCCTGAGTTAAGCGTAGCAATTTCCCAACAAAGAGGGGAGATGCCGCTGAAATGGATAAAAGAAAACGCACGCTTTCTCCGTTAAAGAGAGGAAGTGCTGCTGAAGTTCCTGAAGGAGCTAAGAATAGCTCAGAAAGAACGTAGCAAGAGTGCTACCCAGTTCATGGAACACCTTCTACGATGTAGAAAGGTTCGTCACGCCACTGCCGATAAAGCAGAGGAGGTACTGACGGAATGGTTGGCAAAAGATCTGCCAGAACCAGTTAAGTGGCACAACGATGCCCTTTGTTGGAACGAAGTTAGAATGACTCGTCTCCCTGACACCTGCAAGGACACCATACTTGTAAGAGTCGTTGCGCCAAAGTAGGGGTAGCGCCTTGACGAGGTCCTGAGCTCGTTGCGTAAAAATACGCCGAGTAGCCGATCCGTAGAGATCGAGTCATGTGCATGCTCATTGAGAATTATCAGACAACCAGACTCGTAAGGGCCGCTGAGCCGGAGTGTGTTGTTTCCACCGAAAGAGGTGAAGTGCTCGTCAAGGCCGAAGTGCCGAGAGTAGAGTTAAGCATGCATATGAATAAAACCTTTGTTCCACGGTGAAAACTATGTGGTTGATTGGGGTCGGGTACATACTTCTCAAAGGCTGCCCTATAGGCATGCAATGTTCGTCAAGTAATTGTAAGACCGGCAGGCCCCTTTCAGAATTTCTCACCGAGGAAGACGGTGATGGCGCAGCCTTGAGTGACATACATTTCACCCGAACCTGATAGAGTTCATTGATGGCCTCCGTCACTCAGAGGTATGGAGGTTGTGGTTATCCTTAAATATCTAAGGATTGAACCCAACTACTGCAGTAGCAGAATGCATTCGGATACCTAGTAAGGATCTCTTCTGGTATGTTGTACCATCCTACTAGGGGGATGGGGTCAACAGGCCTCTGGGGTATCTAAAATACATAGAATAATCAACCCCCAAATCGTCGCGTTGTCGCCCAGATATGAGTCCCCTAAGCCCAGAGGAGGTGCAATTATCGAAACAAAGCATTAGCTTAGGTACAACGATACTTTGAATGTATGCGTGTATGTACGATGTTGAGTCAGTCCTGCATAACCTTTGTGAAGGTGTCATGGTCAGTATACTACTGGACCGATTGGGAAAGAACCTCATTGATATCCGTATGACTATGCGAAGCTCGAAGAGTTGTCCTTAGATTCGTAGGATACAGATGTGCCAAGCATAAAGACTTGAGCTAGACATCCATTCGTGACCCTGAAGAGGTCAAAGCTAAGTCGTAAAGACTTAAGCAGTTATTCTAACTCACAGCATTGAAGAGGCTTATACGAAATCATGAAGACTTGCGTGAATGTTCAACTCATAGCCCTGAGGAGGCTCTTGCGATATACGCTAAGTCATGGAGGCTTGAGCGTCGTATTACGAACTGCGACCCTGAGTGGTCTATGCATTTACTTGAGTTGAATAGATATGTGTTTGCTTACTTACCCAACCTTTAGTGGTTCTGACCCCGTGTTATGGGGATTTCAGGTCTTGTACCTGCGTGGCGATATGCGGAGTAAGGCGACATCGAGTTCCAGGGTTTCTCTAGACAGAGTTGTACTGCTTTTATTGAACCTACACTGCTTTTCTAAACAGTAGTGTTGTAATAAACATGTGGTTTTCGATAAAATGGAACACTTTGGTGGTCAATGAGTTGCTTGGCCACATACCTGCAACGTGCTCAGAGTTTTCTAAAACCGACGACTCATTATCGTCTTATTTCGCTGCTAAAAGCTTTTTAAGTTCCGCTGCAAAGAAAAAAAAAAAAAGAAATTCATGAAAATTTTAACTTAGCTTTGTTTTGGAAATCCGGGGCGTTACAGAATTGGTATCAGAGCAAGAGTCTGAGAAACCTGGTTCGAGATCCGTCTTGTCCACCATATCGCACTGTAAGTATATTTTACACTTCTTGTTCTGATCTGGGTGCATCTTTATATAGATGACAACTCACGACTCACGAGGCTACTGCTATCGTTGGGGGATTATGCACGATGAGTGGGTGTGCCCATATGAGGTACAAGACTGCAGTTTTGTGGCGAAGAGGGGCATTCCGCCAAAGGAAATATACCACCGATATGGGTCGGCGGGGATCGCTTGGTCATAGGGACAAGACCTCGCGTGTTAGTGGATCACACCATACAAGTGTTGGGAGTAGTCACACCCCATCGACTTCAGATGAGCTACCATCTCTGGTAGAATTTGACTTGAACTTCCTTGAGGGATTCGGTCAATCGCAAAACTATCAACAGACATCATGTACGCCTAGCTTGCACAGTCGGGATGAGGGATGCAATAACTCCTTCTATAATCCCATTATGATTTCGGATTCTTCGAATCATAGTGCCATTATATGGGGGAACGGAGTGGCTTCACAAACGCCGAGCCTGAATGGCCAAGGAGAGGGATACAACCTATATCATCCCATTATGGTCTCGGATTCCCCGAGCCATGGTGCCACTGAATGGGGAAGTGGACCGGCATCACTGATCTATCCACAAGAGTCGCTTGAGAGTGCGGAAGTGCCGCCCAAGCCAAAACTAGTTGTGCCTGCACCAAGGCAATGTGGAAGCAAACGATACTTCGGGTTGTTTGGGTCAAGAAAGAAACCCAGTTTCTAAAAGAGACTGGTAGTGTTTTTGAGTCAATAGACTCATGTATATAGTTTCTTAACGCCTAAAAGTCTGCCAGTGCGGCATGACGTTTTGTTTAAGGCGATGCTTGTGTAAATGTGATGTACATTAAGTAAATGAAACTTTGCTTCGATATATACATTGAGAAACTAAAACATGTTGCTTGTATGTGATAGATAAATGGCTCCTACGACGAGGAGAACCATGCCGAGCGAGGAGTCCCATACTCAAGGATTCCTACTGGAAACGCTCAACAATCTGGTTACTGCCATCCGTGAAACAAGGCCAGAACCAGTCGCACCTCGAAACAAAAACCTTGGGAGAATAACCTATGAAAAATTCCTTAAGCTCGATCCGCCAGTCTTCGCCGGTAGAGCCGATCCTGAACTGGAAGAGAGTTGGGTCGAAGAGACAAAACGTGCCTTCCTGGTACTAGGAGTACCAGAAGAAAAGAAGACCAACTTTGTCACATACAGGCTGAAAGACAACGCACGGAAGTGGTGGGATACCACTAAGATTATCCAGTTCTCGGAAGTTGAAGTCATTCCTTGAACTGACTTCCGGAGAGCTTTCATGGATAATTACTTCCCGTTACACTCCAGAAATAAGAAGAAAATGGAGTTTCTGGAATTGGAGCAGGGTGGCATGAGTCTGATTGACTATACCACCAAATTTCAAAATCTTGAACGGTACTGCTCCCGGTTATTTGAGACCGACCAAGAAAGGGCCGACAAGTACATCAACGGACTGCGAGAAGGGCTAAGGTCACGGGTTATCACTAGCATGCCCCAAACTTTTCAAACGGCTGTGGCAGCAGCTTCGAAAATACAAGTGGATTGGGAGCGATCAAAAGTGATCATAGCGAAAAGGCCCGTAGTTGATGGTGGGAACAAGAAGAGAACGTTTCCAAGTGGCCAGGGTTCACGACAACCCTTTCAAAAGAAAAGGTTCCAAGGTGGGAATGTTACTCAATAGGTCGTAAGGCCAAGGCAGAACATGGCTCCAAACAATCTGCAGTCCATCCCAAACTACCCAAAATGCTAGGTAAATCACGCAAGAGGACCATGTCCACGTGACACAGGTGGATGCTTCTACTCTGGCAAAGTGGGCCACAGTGCTGGAAGAAGCTTGCTGACGAGCAAAGGAGGAATGCCGGATCTACCGGACCCTCTCAACAAATACCACAGCGAACACAAGTCCAACGACCCCCACCTAGAGTAGAACAAAGGCCTGCTGCAGGTCGTGTATACGCTGTAACGACTGAACAAGTCGAAACCGGTGACCTCATTGAAGGCACCGTACTTGTTAATGGACATGCAGCTTACGTCTTGTTTGATTGTGGTGCTACTCATACCTTTATCTCTGATGATTTTACCGAACAACTCCACGCTTTGGTACAACCGGTGGATAAAATGATCGAAGTATACAACCCGTTGGGTTCATGCACCAAATGTATCCATTGCATCAACAATTTGGATATAGAGATAGCTGGGCAACACTTGCCTATCGATGCCATCCTAATCGATATGGTACAATACGATGTCATTTTGGGAATGAATTGGTTAGCCCAGAACCATGCCAGGATCTTATGCCGAGAGGGCAGGGTGATTCTATCACGACCGGGAATGCCTAAGATAGAATACCGGATATCCAAGCCAGTTCCACAAAAGCGGCTTATATCAGCTCTTAAGGTTCAGAAATACCTTAGGAAGGGTTGTGTAGCCTTCCTACTTAGCCTTTCCGCTGAAGGCTCAAATATCCAATCCCTTGAGAGTTTGGAAGTGGTTCAGGAATTTCCCGAAGTGTTTCCTGAGGAATTGTCAGGACTTCCACCACTTCGTGAGGTTGAATTTGGAATTCAATCCTTACCTGGAACTGCGCCGATATCCAAAGCTCCATATCGAATGGCGCCTGCTGAACTCAGCGAGTTGAAGTGTCAGTTGGAAGAACTGATGGAACAAGGGTTCATCGGACCAAGTATGTCACCATGGGGAGCCCCGGTGTTGTTTGTAAAGAAGAAGGATGGATCCCTTCGGTTATGCATCGATTATCGGATGCTTAACCAGGCAACCGTTAAAAATAAGTATTTGTTGCCTCGGATTAAGGACTTATTTGATCAGCTCAGAACAGCGAGAGTGTTCTCCAAGATCGACCTCAGGTCTGTGTACCATCAGCTCAGAGTTAAGGAAGAGGATATACCTAAGACTGCTTTTAGAATGAGATATGGCCATTATGAGTTCGTAGTAATGCCCTTCGGACTCACTAATGCACCTGTTGTCTTTATGGATCTAATGAACCGGATATTTAGACCATATTTGGATAGCTTTGTCATTGTCTTCATCGATGACATTCTCTTATATTCAGAGAATGAGGAACAGCACAAGGAGCACTTAAGAATCATCTTGGAAACCCTTCAAGATAATCAGCTATATGCCAAGTTTTCAAAATGTGAATTCTGGCTAGACAAAGTGATGTTTCTTGGCCATGTGATCTCAAAAGATGGAATCGTAGTAGATCCTGCGAAGGTCGAAGCTGTGATGGACTGGAAGCAACCAGAAAATATCACTGAGGTCCGTAGCTTCCTTGGACTTGCCGGTTATTATCGGAAGTTCATACAAGACTTCTCCCGAATCGCCATACCCGTGACGAAATTACTGAAAAAGGGAGTTAAATTTGAATGGACTGACCAGTGTAAGGAGTGCTTTGAGGTTCTCAAACAAAGGCTAACCACTGCCTCTGTCCTTACCTTACCTTCTGGTCAGGGAGGCTTCATGGCTTATACCGATGCCTCGGGAACAGGTCTAGGTTGTGTGTTGATGCAGCATGGCAAAGTAATCGCCTATGCGTCACGACAGTTGAGAGTCCATGAGAAAAACTATCCAACCCACGACTTGGAGCTTGCCGCGGTGGTGTTCGCACTTAAAATCTGGCGACACTACCTGTATGAAGAGAAATTTGAGGTCATGTCGGACCATAAAAGCCTAAAATACCTCTTTTCTCAAAAAAAACTCAATATGCGGCAACGACGATGGCTAGAATTCCTCAAAGACTATGAATTCACACTTTCCTAT
This sequence comes from Nuphar pumila, assembly GCF_984573655.1. Classification (NCBI taxonomy): domain Eukaryota; kingdom Viridiplantae; phylum Streptophyta; class Magnoliopsida; order Nymphaeales; family Nymphaeaceae; genus Nuphar; species Nuphar pumila. Next base: position 95,256,435 of record NC_143249.1, read on the forward strand.
CACCCTGGAAAGGCGAATGTTGTAGCAGATGCCCTTAGTCGCAAGACTGTTGGCACTCTGGCCAGCCTCACGAGACAATGGAAGCTGATGGAGGATTTCGTCAGTTGGAAGCCATTTCTGGCTAATCCAGGAAAGATTCGATTGTCATGCCTGACGATCCATATCGAGATCCTCGATCGCATCGTAGCCGAACAGTTCAAGGACCCCCAGTACTTGGAATTAAAAGCTCGTGCTGAAAAAGATGATACCTTCTTCCATTTAAAAGAAGATGGAGGAATATGGATGGAAGAAAGGATTTGGGTGCCAAATAACCCTGTGCTCAGAGAAGAAGTACTCCAGAAAGCTCATAGTAGCAAGTACACTATCCACCCTGGAGGTACCAAGATGTTCAGAGATTTGCAGAGAAAGTATTGGTGGAGGGGTATGAAACGTTATGTGGCTACGTTTGTCTCAAAGTGTTTGATCTGCCAGCAAGTTAAGATTGAACATCAACGACCTGGTGGAAAGATACAACGGATCGAGATTCCAGAATAGAAATGGGAAGGCATTACGATGGATTTCATCGTTGGATTGTCTCGATCCAAGAGACAACATGACTCAATATGGGTGATCGTGGACAGACTCACCAAGTCTGCTCACTTCCTGCCAATCAACACTCGATACTCAACTAAACGATTGGCAGAAATTTACATTCGGGAAATCGTTAGACTCCATGGAGTGCTGATTTCGATCATATTTGATCATGACCTGAAGTTCACCTCTCACTTTTGGGAGCAGCTTCAGAGAGCCCTGGGGACGAAACTCAAGTTCAGTACAGCTTTCCATCCCCAAACAGATGGGCAATCAAAACGAACCATACAGACTCTTGAAGATATGCTAAGAGCTTGTATGCTGGAATGGAAGGGTGATTGGGATTCCCACCTAAAGTTGGCTTAATTTGCTTATAATAATAGCCACCATGCTAGTATTGGGATGGCACCATATGAAGCTTTGTATGGACGACCCTGCCGATCACCAATCCATTGGGGCGAAGTGGGTGAGCGAACCTTGGACTCGCCCATTGTCTTGCAGCATTACACTGAGCAGGTCCACATGATCAGAAAGAAGCAACTTACTGCTCAGAGTCGACAGAAAAGCTACGCCGATCAGCGACATAGGGAACTCACTTTTGCGGTTGAAGACAAGGTCTTCGTCATAGTCTCTCCAACCAAAAGTGTTTTCCGTTTTGGAAAGAAGGGAAAACTCAGCCCCAGATTCGTTGGTCCCTTCGAGGTTTTTAGCCGGATAGGAGAGACCGCCTACAGAGTAGCATTGCCACCGCAGTATACACAGATACACAACGTATTTTACATGTCAATGCTTAGAAAATACGTTCACGACCCTTCCCACGTCATCCAACATGAAGATATTGACATCCAGGAAGATATGACTGTGGAAGAAAGACCTGTTGAGATCGTGGACCATCGGGAATAAGTGCTTAGGTCGAAGGTCATTCCACTTGTTAAAGTGAGATGGCAACATCACGGAGTCGATGATTGCACTTGGGAGCCCGAATCGGATATGCAGGATAAATATCCTGAACTCTTCACTTTGTACTCTTAACTGAATTTCGCGGACGAAATTCCTTTAAGGGGGTAATGATGTAAGACCCGCAATTTTTCAGAAAATATCTGAATAAATTCATGAGGCATTTACTAGTAAAAATAGCATTTTTTTCTCAGAATGCGAAACGAATCAATTCCTGCGAGCCAGTTATACTTAGGATATTCGTCGAATCACGAATATATGCTGAAACACTCTGGAAGCCATAACTTCCTATCTGAACGAAATCAAAGGATTCCTGCGAGCCAACTTTCTTAGTTACATCAATACGAAGATAATGGCCTACTTAGAAATTTTCGGAAAAAAAATGCCGAAAACTCAACTTTTTTGCGAGACCCGCGAAAATATTGGTGGGACCCACATAAATATTTCTCAGAAAATATTCTAGAATATTCTAGAACATTCCAGGACCTTCCAACACCTTCCATGGAATATTCCTTCTGGATAAGATCAAACAGTCAGATGGATAAGATCAAAAGTAATTTTTGAAAAAGCCATGGACTAAAATGGAAATTCTGAAACTTGGAGATCAAGTTTCAGAATCTATAAATAGGGGATGACCCCTCCTTTAGAAAATCGCCAAACCCTCTCTCTCTCTCCTCCTTTTCCAAACCTCTCCTACCTAGCCTAGCCCACCTGAGCCCACCTGACCTGGTCTGAGCCTGCCTGACTTAGCCTGAGCCTGCCTGACTCAGCCTGAGCCTGCCTGATCTGGTCTTAGCCTGCCTGACCTAGGTCTGAACCTACTTGACCTAAGTCTGAACCTAGTTGACTTGACTTGAACCTGGTTTGGTTCAAAGTCAAAGTCCAAGTCCTTTTTCGTCCGAAGTCCAGAGTTGATCCTTTTTCGAAGTCGAGCCTCGTTCGAAGCGTTTGAAGCAATCAGAGTCGTTTCTTCCTTAAATTGAAGTAAGTTCGCTTCATTAATCCATCTCTCTTAAGTATTTGATTGTTTGTATATAGCATATACTTTCTGAAGTAGTATCTTGCTTTAGTTCTTGGTTGAGCCCTCTAGGACGCTTCGGTGTTCACGCGCTCGCCTCGTAACTATTGTCAAATATATATGTTCGAATGCGCAGTATATGCGTTCTTCAAAAATAGTATCTCGCCCTAGTTCTTGGTTGAGCCTTCTAGGACACTTCGGTGTTCACTCACTCGCCTCGTAACTATCGTTGGATACAAATCTAGGTGTATATCTGCTGATTCTGCCGACGTGTCCTATATCGCACAGGCTATGTAATTTACCTTTGCCATCGCGTCGTATGATGCCAAGGCTCCCTGCTTTCTGCACTTTCCGATTAATGCACTTTCGATTATGCATTTACTTACGCCGTCGCGTCGAACGATGCCAAGGCTCCTGCTTTCTGCAATGTATTTACTTACGCCGTCGCGTCAAACGATGCCAAGGCTCCTGTTTTGTTATATATGTAGAATATTCCGTTCAGTTACACACCCTGAACAATAGTATATGCATTTCCTTTACGCCGCCGCTGTATAAAGCACAGGCTTCTGCTTATACTACATATATGGCGCGTAAATAAGCGTTCAAATGGAGATCAACTCCAAATCGCCAATGCGATTCCCTTACCGCTTCTCGTTCAAGATTCTCCTTGACGAATGAAGCCCCTATTGGAAAGGCTTCGGTTTTTGGCAAAATGCTCTTTATGTAAAGACTAAGTCAATTACGTATGGCCTGGCTATGGCACAGGGATCCTGCAACCTTAATGGATGCAAAGTACGCACAACGGTGCACATCCATTTCCCGAGTTAAGCGTAGCGATTTCCCACCAAAGAGGGGAGATGCCGCTGAAATGGATAAAAGAAAACTTATGCTTTCTCCGTTAATAAGAGGAAGTGCTGCTGAAGTTCCTGAAAGAGCTAAGAATAGCTCAGAAAGAACATAGCAGGAGTGCTACCCAGTTTATGGAATGCCTTCTATGATGTAGAAAGGTTCGTCACGCCACTGCCGATAAAGCAGAGGAGGTACTGACGGAATGGTTGGCAAAAGAGCTGCCAGAACCAGTTAAGTGGCACAACGATGCCCTTTGTTGGAACGATGTTAGAATGACTCGTCTCCCTGACACCTGCAAGGGCACCATACTTGTAAGAGCCGTTGCGCCAAAGTAGGGGTAGCGCCTTGACAAGGTCCTGAGCTCGTTGCGTAAAAATACGCCGAGTAGTCGATCCATAGAGATCGAGTCATGTGCATGCTCATTGAGAATTATCAGACAACCAGACTCGTAAGGGCCGCTGAGCTGGAGTGTGTTGTTTCCACCGAAAGAGGTGAAGTGCTCGTCAAGGCCGAAGTGCCGAGAGCAGAGTTAAGCATGCATATGAATAAAACCTTTGTTCCACGGTGAAAACCGTGTGGTTGATTGGGGTCGGGTACATACTTCTCAAAGGCTGCCCTATAGGCATGCAATGTTCGTCAAGTAATTGTAAGACCGGCAGGCCCCTTTCAGATATTTTCACCGAGGAAGACGGTGAGTGACATACATTTCTCCCGAACCTGATAGAGTTCATTGATGGCCTCCGTCACTCAGAGGTATGGAGGTCGTGGTTATCCTTAAATATCTAAGGATTGAACCCAACTACTGCAGTAGCAGAATGCATTCGGATACCTAGTAAGGATCTCTTCTGGTATGTTGTACCGTCCTACTAGGGGGATGGGGTCAACAGGCCTCTAGGGTATCTAAAATACATAGAATAATCAACCCCCAGATCATCGCGTTGTCGCCCAGATATGAGTCCCCTAAGCCCATGGGGAGGTGCAATTATCGAAACAAAGCATTAGCTTAGGTACAACGATACTTTGAATGTATGTGTGTATGTACGATGTTGAGTCAGTCCTACATAATCTTTGTGAAGGTGTCATGGTCGGTATACTACTGGACCGATTGGGAAAGAACCCCATTGATATCCGTACGACTATGCGAAGCTCGGAGAGTTGTCCTTAGATTCGTAGGATACGGATGTGCCAAGCATAAAGACTTGAGCTAGACATCCATTCGTGACCCTGAAGAGGTCAAAGCTAAGTCGTAAAGACTTAAGCGGTTATTCTAACTCACAGCATTGAAGAGGCTTATACGAAGTCGTGAAGACTTGCGTGAATGTTCAACTCATAGCCCTGAGGAGGCTCTTGCGATATACGCTAAGTCATGGAGGCTTGAGCGTCGTATTACGAACTGCAACCCTGAGTGGTCTATGCATTTACTTGAGTTGAATAGATAGGTGTTTGCTTACTTACCAGACCTTGAGTGGTTCTGACCCCGTGTTATGGGGATTTCAGGTGTTGTACCTGCATGGCGATATGCGGAGTAAGGCGGCATCGAGTTCCAGGGTTTCTCTAGACAGAGTTGTACTGCTTTTATTGAACCTACACTGCTTTTCTAAACAGTAGTGTTGTAATAAACATGTGGTTTTCGATAAAATGGAACACTTTGGTGGTCAATGAGTTGCTTGGCCACATACCTGCAACGTGCTCAGAGTTTTCTAAAATCGACGACTCATTATCGTCTTATTTCGTTGCTAAAAGCTTTTCTAAGTTCCGCTGCAAAGAAAAAAAAAAAGAAATTCATGAAAATTTTAACTTAGCTTTGTTTTGGAAATCCGGGGCGTTACAGCTGACTTGCCCCTACAAAGCGATTGCCAGAAAGGGATGAAAGCGAAAAAAACTCTTGGTATTTTCAACTCTCTAAGTAGTATGGAAATGGTTCGGGCAGAACTGCAGTCTGCTCTTCTCCTTCCTCTGGTACCAGAAGCTCTTTATCAATGTAGTCCTGCACAATGTTTTTGAGGACGAAGCAGCGGTCCGTGTCATGCCCCCTTGCTCGATGAAACTTACAAAAGCGATTCTTCCATTTTCCTTTGGTGACAGAGGGATCATCCTGCTTCGAGAGTTTGATCATTTCTCGAGCAAATATTGGAGAACTTCCTCAATCGGCTGACCTAGAGGAGTAAGCTGACGATCATAACCCCAACCTTCATGCTTTGCTTTCTTCAACTTGTTTGGCTTTCGCTGAGCACTGACCCCTGTCTGGCAACTAGACTGAGCTTGCATGTTTATGAGATCCAGTTGCTTTTCTTCTTCGTTTTTGACAAAGAGATTCTTATCAAGGCAGTCTTGAACTATATTCTTGAAGATGAAGCAATGCTCAGTGTCATGCCCTGTTACTTGATGGTATCTGCAGAACTGGTCTATATATTTTCCCATGACTGTGGAAGGGCTGGCGGCTTTTGGGAGCCTGAGTAATCCGTTAGACATCATGTATGCGAGGATTTTGTCGAGCGGTTCATCTAAAGGTGTAACGCCCCGGATTTCCAAAACAAAGCTAAGTTAAAATTTTCATGAATTTCTTTTTTTTTTCATTGCAGCGGAACTTAGAAAAGCTTTTAGCAGCGGAATAAGACGATAATGAGTCGTCAGTTTTAGAAAACCCCGAGCACGTTGCAGGTATGTGGCCAAGCAACTCATTGACCACCAAAGTGTTCCATTTTATCGAAAACATATGTTTATTACAACACTACTGCTTAGGAAAGTAGTGTAGGTTCAATAAAAAGGAAGCAGTACAACTCTGTCTAGAGAAACCCTGGAACTTGATGCCGCCTTGCTCCGCATATCGCCACGCAGGTTCAACACCTGAAATCCCCATTAAACGGGGTCAGAACCACTGATGGTCTGGTAAGTAAGCAAACGCCTATCTATTCAACTCAAGTAAATGCACAGACCACTCAGGGTCGCAGTTCGTAATACGACGCTCAAGCCTCCATGACTTAGCGTATATCGCACAAGCCTCATCAGGGCTATGAGTTGAACATCCATGCAAGTCGTCATGACTTCACATAAGCCTCTTCAGGGCTGTGAGTTAGAATAACCTCTTAAGTCTCTACGACTTAGCCTTGACTTCCTCAGAGTCACGAATGGATGTCTAGCTCAAGCCTTTATGCTTGGCACATCCGTATCCTACGAATCTAAGGACAGCTCTCCGAGCTTCACTTAGTCGTACGGATATCAATGGGGTTCTTTCCCAATCGGTCCAGTAGTATACCGACCATGACACCTTCACAAAGGTTATGCAGGACTGACTCAACAACGTCATCCACTCATACATTCAAAGTAGCGCTGTACCTAAGCTAATGCTTTGTTTCGATAATTGCACCTCCCCCTGGGCTTAGGGGACTCATATCTGGGCGACAACGCGACGATCTGGGGGTTGATTATTCTATGTATTTTAGATACCCCAGAGGCCTGTTGACCCCATCCCCCTAGTAGGACGGTACAACATACCGGAAGAGATCCTTACTAGGTATCCGAATGCATTCTGCTACTGCAGTAGTTGGGTTCAATCCTTAGATATTTAAGGATAACCACGACCTCCATACCTCTGAGTGACGAAGGCCATCAATGAACTCTATCAGGTTCGGGTGAAATATATGTCACTCAAGGCTGCGCCATCACCGTCTTCCTCGGTGAGAAATTCTGAAAGGGGCCTGCCGGTCTTACAATTACTTGACGAACATTGCATGCCTATAGGGCAGCCTTTGAGAAGTATGTACCCGACCCCAATCAACCACACGGTTTTCACCGTGGAACAAAGGTTTTATTCATATGCATGCTTAACTCTGCTCTCGGCACTTCGGCCTTGACGAGCACTTCACCTCTTTCGGTGGAAACAACACACTCCGGCTCAGCGGCCCTTACGAGTCTGGTTGTCTGATAATTCTCAATGAGCATGCACATGACTCGATCTCTACGGATCGGCTACTCGGCGTATTTTTACGCAACGAGCTCAGGACCTCGTCAAGGCGCTACCACTACTTTGGCGCAACGGCTCTTACAAGTATGATGCCCTTGCAGGTGTCAGGGAGACGAGTCATTCTGACATCGTTCCAACAAAGGACATCATTGTGCCACTTAACTGGTTTTGGCAGCTCTTCTGCCAACCATTCTGTCAACACCTTCTCTGTTCTACCGGCAGTGGTGCGACGAACCTTTCTACATTGTAGAAGGTGTTTCATAACTGGGTAGCACTTCTGCTACGTTCTTTCTGAGCCATTCTTAGCTTCTTCAGGAATTTCAGCAGCACTTCCTCTCTTTTACGGAGAAAGCGTGCGTTTCTTTTATCCATTTCAGCGGCATCTCCCCTCTTTGGTGGGAAATCGCTACGCTTAACTCGGGAAATGGATGCGCACCGTTGTGCGTACTTTGCATCCATCAAGGTTGCAGGAACCTTGGGCCATAGCTAGGCCATACGTAATTGATTTAGTCTTTACGTAAAGAGCATTTTGCCAAAAGGCGAAGCCTTTCCAATAGGGGCTTCATTCGTCAAGCAGAATCTTGTACGAGGAGCGGTAAGGGAATCGCATGGGCGATTTTGGAGTTGATCTCCGTTTGAACGCTCACTTACGCGCCATATATGTATTATAAGCAGAAGCCTGTGCTTTATACAGCGGCGGCGTAAAGAAATGCATATACTATTGTTCAGGGTGTGTAACTGAACGAAATATTCTACATATATAACAAAGCAGAAGCCTTGGCATCGTTCGACGCGACGGCGTAAGTAAAGACATTGCAGAAAGCAGGAGCCTTGGCATCGTTCGACGCGACGGCGTAAGTAAATGCATAATCGGAAGTGCAGTAATCGGAAGTACAGAAAGCAGGGAGCCTTGGCATCATACGACGCGACGGCAAAGGTAAATTACATGGCCTGTGCGATATAAGACGCGTCGGCAGTATCAGCAGATATACACCTAGATCTGTATCCAACGATAGTTACGAGGCGAGCGAGTGAACACCGAAGTGTCCTAGAGGGCTCAACCAAGAACTAGGGTGAGATACTATTTTGAAGAACGCATATACTGCGTATTCGAACATATATATCCGACGATAGTTACGAGGCGAGCGCGTGAACACCGAAGTGTCCTAGAGGGCTCAACCAAGAACTAAAGCAAGATACTACTTCAGAAAGTATATTCTATATACAAACAGTCAAATACTTGAGAGAGATGGATCAACGAAGCGAACTTACTTCAAATCGTGGAAGAAACGGCTCCGGGTTGCTTCTTTGGCTTCGAGCCTTCCTTCGAGAGGTCAGACTAAGTCAGATGAAGCTGACTTAGTTGAGAAAGAGGTAGAGCAGGTCAAGCTACTCAACCTAAGTGGTTTGAACCTAACAGGGTTCAATCCAAGTCAACTGGGTTCAGCAGGTTCGAACTCGGCTCAAGTAGGCTAAGTCTGGGTTCAGAAACCCAAACCGGAATTAGGACTAAAAAGGACTTTGACTTTGACTTTAAACCCAACTAGGTTCAAGTCAAGTCAACTGGGTTTGGACCAGGTCAAGTGGGTTCAGACCCAGGTCAGGTGGGTTAGGACCAGGTCAGGCAGGCTCAGGCTAAGTCAGGCAGGCTCAGACCAGGTCAGGTGGGCTCAGGTGGGCTAGGCTAGGTAGGGGAGGTTTAGGAGAGAGAGAGAAGGCAAGAGAGAGAGGGGGGGGTCGAAATTATGAGAAGAGAGAGAGTGGGGAGGGCTATTTATAGCCCAAACCCACCTCCTCTTGGGTTTTTCCATGCCCAAACTACCCCCTTGGCTTCTTTTTAATTCCAAGAGGTTCCTTGGTGTGGGGCCCACTTGGATATTCCATGGGATATTTTTGTGGGTCCCACCAGATATTTTCTGAGGAATATTTCTGTGGGTCCCACCAATATTTCCGTGGGTCCCGCAAGAATTTCGGGTTTTCGGCGATTTTTTTCCGAAAAATTCTGAGTACGCCATTCTCTTCGTATTGACGTAACTAAGAAAGTTGGCTCGTACGAATCTATTGATTTCGTTTAGTTAGGAAGTTATGGCTTCCCGAGTGTTTGAGCATATATTCGCGATTCGACGAATATCCTAAGTATAACTGGTTCGTACAAATCGATCTGATTTGTATTTCGGGTTCAGATGTTATTTTTACTTGAAAATGCCTCGTGAATTTCTTCAGAAAGATACTGAAAAATTGCGGGTCTTACATCATTACCCCCTTAAAGGAATTTCGTCCGCGAAATTCAGTTAAGTGTATTAAGTGCGTAACTCGGGATATTTCTCCCATATGTTAGATTCATAATGTTATTCACTTAGTTCAACATCATATTTATTTCAATCATAACCTCATATCATGATTCTCGATCAATTGAGGTATGCTTCTCATATCTGAGTTCAAATTATGCTACAACCACGATAGTTTTGTTGAATCAATGTTCTTCCAACCGGCTATCAATATAGCCATCTTGTGTAACTATTCCATACACATAGATCATTCTTCTAGAGATTAACCATATTGGAATAAGTCCCCTGTCAGACTACCTGGTATTGGAAACGTACCTCCTCACAGGTTCGCCCTCGTCAGACTCACCTGATATTGGATCAGTACACCCTCACAGAATCATACTAGCTAAGCTACTGATTTTGGAACATATACACTCGCACGGAGCTGTATACCCTCACAGGCTCACTCTGGCTAGACGATCTGATCTTGAATATGTAAAACCTCACAGGACTCTCTTCTTGGGAACAATTCCTCGATGGTTTATTTTATTAAGTAACTTTTAACGTTCTAATTACGCAAACTTAATTTTTCAATCATGGGGTCTATAGCCATAAATTTTGGGCATAAGCACTTAAGATTTTTATTTGACAAATCCAAAATTACTTTACAGAGCAAGGATACATATCTATCCAGATGACCGTACACAAGGTCATAAGCCACTTGTCTCAAGCATTCATTGGATCTTGTCTTTCAATTGCTTCTTACCCAACACAACTCTATCTATCAAGGTATTCAGATTCCTTGATACGATCATTATCCGTGAGTTGTTCGGCTGTCACCGCATAGACACGACCTGCCACAGGTTTCTGCTCTATCCTGGGTAGTGGCAGTCGTTGTTGTTGTATTTGTTGAGAGGGTCCTCCAGATCCCATATTTCTTCGTTGAAGATCTGAGGCCTTCTTGCGGCATTCTGTTACACGATGCCCTGGTTTGCCGCAATACAGGCAACCCCCTGTATCGCGAGGACAAACCCCTCCGGGGTGATCTGAGCTACACCTCGGGCATCGAAAATTAGACTGTCGGTAGGGCTGATTGGCTTCTACCATCTGTAATGGCCGCTCGGCCGGTGGAGTAAAGTTGTTCTCCTGAAAATCCCTCTTATAAAAAGTTGGTCGTGATTCTTGGCCACCGGGGAACGTCCTCTTGTTGTTCCCATTACTTGCTACCGGTCGCTTTACTACGACCCCTTTGCATCGCTCCCAGTCTGCACTAATCTTTGAAGCTGCTGCCATAGCGGCTTGAAATGTTTGGGGCATGCTAGTTATGACTCGAGATCGTAGCCCTTCCCGAAATCCATTGATATATTTATCGGCCCTCTCTTGGTCAGTATCGAATAACCGAGAGCAGTACCGCTCAAGGTTCTGAAACTTGGTAGTATAGTCGATAAGACTCATACCACCCTGCTCTAGTTCCAGAAACTCCATCTTTTTCTTATTTCTGGAGTGCAACGGGAAGTAGTTATCCAAGAAAGTTCTCCGAAAGTCAGTCCAAGGAATGACTTCGACTTGTGAGAACTGGATAAGCTTAGTGGTATCCCACCACTTTCGTGCATTATCCTTCAGCCTATATGTGCCGAAGTTAGTCTTTCTATCCTCTGGTACTCCCAATACCAGGAATGCCCGCTCTGTTTCCTCGATCCAGCTTTCTGCAAGCTCTGGATCGGCACTGCCAACGAAAACAGGTGGGTCGAGTTTGAGGAACCTTTCATATGTTATTCCTCCAAGGTTCTCATTGCGAGGTGGGGCTGGTGCTTGCCTTGATTCACGAATGGCAGACACAAGCCTGTTGAGTGTCTCCAGCAGGAAGCCCTGCGTATGGGACTCCTCGCTCGGCATGGTTCTCCTCGTCCTAGAAGCCATTTTATCTATTCACACAAATACACCCAAATTAGAGAAAGTATAAGATTTATACTTACAGTGCGATACCGCAAACATGACGGATCTTGAACCAGGTTTCTCAGACTCATGCTTTGATACCAATTCTGTAACGCCCCGGATTTCCAAAACAAAGCTAAGTTAAAATTTTCATGAATTTCTTTTTTTTTTCATTGCAGCGGAACTTAGAAAAGCTTTTAGCAGCGGAATAAGACGATAATGAGTCGTCAGTTTTAGAAAACCCCGAGCACGTTGCAGGTATGTGGCCAAGCAACTCATTGACCACCAAAGTGTTCCATTTTATCGAAAACATATGTTTATTACAACACTACTGCTTAGGAAAGTAGTGTAGGTTCAATAAAAAGGAAGCAGTACAACTCTGTCTAGAGAAACCCTGGAACTTGATGCCGCCTTGCTCCGCATATCGCCACGCAGGTTCAACACCTGAAATCCCCATTAAACGGGGTCAGAACCACTGATGGTCTGGTAAGTAAGCAAACGCCTATCTATTCAACTCAAGTAAATGCACAGACCACTCAGGGTCGCAGTTCGTAATACGACGCTCAAGCCTCCATGACTTAGCGTATATCGCACAAGCCTCATCAGGGCTATGAGTTGAACATCCATGCAAGTCGTCATGACTTCACATAAGCCTCTTCAGGGCTGTGAGTTAGAATAACCTCTTAAGTCTCTACGACTTAGCCTTGACTTCCTCAGAGTCACGAATGGATGTCTAGCTCAAGCCTTTATGCTTGGCACATCCGTATCCTACGAATCTAAGGACAGCTCTCCGAGCTTCACTTAGTCGTACGGATATCAATGGGGTTCTTTCCCAATCGGTCCAGTAGTATACCGACCATGACACCTTCACAAAGGTTATGCAGGACTGACTCAACAACGTCATCCACTCATACATTCAAAGTAGCGCTGTACCTAAGCTAATGCTTTGTTTCGATAATTGCACCTCCCCCTGGGCTTAGGGGACTCATATCTGGGCGACAACGCGACGATCTGGGGGTTGATTATTCTATGTATTTTAGATACCCCAGAGGCCTGTTGACCCCATCCCCCTAGTAGGACGGTACAACATACCGGAAGAGATCCTTACTAGGTATCCGAATGCATTCTGCTACTGCAGTAGTTGGGTTCAATCCTTAGATATTTAAGGATAACCACGACCTCCATACCTCTGAGTGACGAAGGCCATCAATGAACTCTATCAGGTTCGGGTGAAATATATGTCACTCAAGGCTGCGCCATCACCGTCTTCCTCGGTGAGAAATTCTGAAAGGGGCCTGCCGGTCTTACAATTACTTGACGAACATTGCATGCCTATAGGGCAGCCTTTGAGAAGTATGTACCCGACCCCAATCAACCACACGGTTTTCACCGTGGAACAAAGGTTTTATTCATATGCATGCTTAACTCTGCTCTCGGCACTTCGGCCTTGACGAGCACTTCACCTCTTTCGGTGGAAACAACACACTCCGGCTCAGCGGCCCTTACGAGTCTGGTTGTCTGATAATTCTCAATGAGCATGCACATGACTCGATCTCTACGGATCGGCTACTCGGCGTATTTTTACGCAACGAGCTCAGGACCTCGTCAAGGCGCTACCACTACTTTGGCGCAACGGCTCTTACAAGTATGATGCCCTTGCAGGTGTCAGGGAGACGAGTCATTCTGACATCGTTCCAACAAAGGACATCATTGTGCCACTTAACTGGTTTTGGCAGCTCTTCTGCCAACCATTCTGTCAACACCTTCTCTGTTCTACCGGCAGTGGTGCGACGAACCTTTCTACATTGTAGAAGGCGTTTCATAACTGGGTAGCACTTCTGCTACGTTCTTTCTGAGCCATTCTTAGCTTCTTCAGGAATTTCAGCAGCACTTCCTCTCTTTTACGGAGAAAGCGTGCGTTTCTTTTATCCATTTCAGCGGCATCTCCCCTCTTTGGTGGGAAATCGCTACGCTTAACTCGGGAAATGGATGCGCACCGTTGTGCGTACTTTGCATCCATCAAGGTTGCAGGAACCTTGGGCCATAGCTAGGCCATACGTAATTGATTTAGTCTTTACGTAAAGAGCATTTTGCCAAAAGGCGAAGCCTTTCCAATAGGGGCTTCATTCGTCAAGCAGAATCTTGTACGAGGAGCGGTAAGGGAATCGCATGGGCGATTTTGGAGTTGATCTCCGTTTGAACGCTCACTTACGCGCCATATATGTAATATAAGCAGAAGCCTGTGCTTTATACAGCGGCGGCGTAAAGAAATGCATATACTATTGTTCAGGGTGTGTAACTGAACGAAATATTCTACATATATAACAAAGCAGAAGCCTTGGCATCGTTCGACGCGACGGCGTAAGTAAAGACATTGCAGAAAGCAGGAGCCTTGGCATCGTTCGACGCGACGGCGTAAGTAAATGCATAATCGGAAGTGCAGTAATCGGAAGTACAGAAAGCAGGGAGCCTTGGCATCATACGACGCGACGGCAAAGGTAAATTACATGGCCTGTGCGATATAAGACGCGTCGGCAGTATCAGCAGATATACACCTAGATCTGTATCCAACAATAGTTACGAGGCGAGCGAGTGAACACCGAAGTGTCCTAGAGGGCTCAACCAAGAACTAGGGTGAGATACTATTTTGAAGAACGCATATACTGCGTATTCGAACATATATATCCGACGATAGTTACGAGGCGAGCGCGTGAACACCGAAGTGTCCTAGAGGGCTCAACCAAGAACTAAAGCAAGATACTACTTCAGAAAGTATATTCTATATACAAACAGTCAAATACTTGAGAGAGATGGATCAACGAAGCGAACTTACTTCAAATCGTGGAAGAAACGGCTCCGGGTTGCTTCTTTGGCTTCGAGCCTTCCTTCGAGAGGTCAGACTAAGTCAGATGAAGCTGACTTAGTTGAGAAAGAGGTAGAGCAGGTCAAGCTACTCAACCTAAGTGGTTTGAACCTAACAGGGTTCAATCCAAGTCAACTGGGTTCAGCAGGTTCGAACTCGGCTCAAGTAGGCTAAGTTTGGGTTCAGAAGCCCAAACCGGAATTAGGACTAAAAAGGACTTTGACTTTGACTTTAAACCCAACTAGGTTCAAGTCAAGTCAACTGGGTTTGGACCAGGTCAAGTGGGTTCAGACCCAGGTCAGGTGGGTTAGGACCAGGTCAGGCAGGCTCAGGCTAAGTCAGGCAGGCTCAGACCAGGTCAGGTGGGCTCAGGTGGGCTAGGCTAGGTAGGGGAGGTTTAGGAGAGAGAGAGAAGGCAAGAGAGAGAGGGGGGGGGTCGAAATTATGAGAAGAGAGAGAGTGGGGAGGGCTATTTATAGCCCAAACCCACCTCCTCTTGGGTTTTTCCATGCCCAAACTACCCCCTTGGCTTCTTTTTAATTCCAAGAGGTTCCTTGGTGTGGGGCCCACTTGGATATTCCATGGGATATTTTTGTGGGTCCCACCAGATATTTTCTGAGGAATATTTCTGTGGGTCCCACCAATATTTCCGTGGGTCCCGCAAGAATTTCGGGTTTTCGGCGATTTTTTTCCGAAAAATTCTGAGTACGCCATTCTCTTCGTATTG
The DNA here is from genome assembly GCF_984573655.1 of Nuphar pumila. Lineage (NCBI taxonomy): Eukaryota > Viridiplantae > Streptophyta > Magnoliopsida > Nymphaeales > Nymphaeaceae > Nuphar > Nuphar pumila. The sequence continues at coordinate 95,271,585 of NC_143249.1, forward strand.
ACGTAACTAAGAAAGTTGGCTCGTACGAATCTATTGATTTCGTTTAGTTAGGAAGTTATGGCTTCCCGAGTGTTTGAGCATATATTCGCGATTCGACGAATATCCTAAGTATAACTGGTTCGTACAAATCGATCTGATTTGTATTTCGGGTTCAGATGTTATTTTTACTTGAAAATGCCTCGTGAATTTCTTCAGAAAGATATTGAAAAATTGCGGGTCTTACAAAAGGAGTGAAATCTCGATCCTTGCTCCAATCCTTACGCTTTGGTTCTTCTTGCTTCTTGCCTCTTTGTTGAGGACTGTATTGAAGAGGTCTATCACGATTTTCACAATATTTCCCAATCTGGCTTTTATACTCTCTCAAGTTGTTGCCCTGGTTGCATTGATTGTTGCTCCTGCTGGCTTTGGAATTTCCTGTACCGATGTGGCTGTGTTCAGTCATGGGGAAGGTGACAAGTGCCTTTCCTTCTGTGGGAGCTTTTCCGCAATTGGCTTCAGCTTGTTCAGACAATATTTCAACCATCATCCTTTTGAATAGTTGGTATATCGCGGGATCGATCTCGCTTTTGCTGTCCTGAACTCCCTTTCTGACAGATTTTTGAGAATCCATTTCTTACTCTCTCTGCTTGTAACTAGGATGTTAGAGCAGTGTAATCTCTGAGCTTTGCCTGCCTCAACTGATAGCGTCGATGCTCTCTGTAGAGTATAAATGGGCTTTCTAGAAAAGATCTAGGTAGAAATTTTAATAAAGGAGGAAATCATAATCTGAAAATGAAAACATCCCATTACGAGGGATCGGATTGTCACCAAAATTTGTGACAACCGCACTGTTTTTTTGAAAAAGGATAGACAAGTAAAATGTGAATAAAGATAAATTTTGAAAAGGACATATCCTGACAAAAGATGTTTTATTATAAATGAGGGTAAGGAATAGAATATGGAAAAGAAAATTTTTGAAGAATTGCAGGCAGGATAAAAAAGAATTAGAAGAAATTAAGAAAAGAAAAAGGAAAATACACCTGGGTTTTAAAACAAGGAGGAAATTTTGAATAATATATACCCAGGGTTTTGGAAAATATAGGGAATATAAAAATATCATACAATCATAGATATACAAACAAGGATGCACAAACAGCAATCCCTAGGGGCTGACTCTAAATGCAATATTTTGAAATGGCTTGTAGGACCCTAATCCTAACTCTAGGGTTCAGATCATCTGATTCCAATCAAGATACGCCGATATACTCAAGCCGAAGCTCGAAGTATGCGGCATAGAAATATTCCTCCATTTCTAAGGTAATGGCTTTCCAACATCCTTGAGCACCTACCGATATACCTCGGACTATGGCCCTTAGGTACGTGGTAGGGGGGCGCAAACCCAAATAAGGGGTCCAGTTATGAGGCTCTCTCCTGAACTATGGTTCAGTGAGACAGCCCAGCAACGTGAAGACCGGGACAATGTAGGTAAGGAGGTTTTCAAAATATGCTCAACATGCAAGAAATCAGATGGCTCTAATGCAAGTCCTAAAGAGATAGATTAAAATGAAGAGAAGCATACACTTGCATACATTGTTTTGCATTCAATCCCTAAAATTGAGGAGAGTTGTATTTCAAACCTAAGTCTAATGTGAACATGGAATAATCTCCTCAATATGGTCCTACCAAACCATACTTAAATCCTATATGCAATGATGTCAGCTTAGGGCAGAGTCTAAGCTCCTAAGGGTTGCATGAAAATGTAGCTGACATTTTGAAGAATAAAGACTTAGATAATGTCAAAGCAAAAGAAAAAGGCATTAAATTCGACCGGACGAAGACGAGTCCCATCACGGTCGCCAAAACTGTGATCATCGCAAAATTTTTCCTCTCGTAATATTCTCTCTTTTCCTCCTTTTTGAAGGGAGAAAAAATAAAAGACAGAAAGAAAGAGAGAAGAGAAAAGGAGAGAAGAGGAATCCTTTTGCGGGGTCTCACTTGACCTTAATTTGAAAATATTTGAGAAAATAACTCGCCTCCGTTTTGAAATATTTGCGGGAAAACTGGGAGACGGGATCCGCTCGTCGGTACGAGGTTCGACCGTTCCTGGCGCCTTTACCAGGGGTAATCGAACCAAGGGTCAAATTTTATGCCTTTTGTTTTGCTAAGAAAATATCTAAGAATTTATTCTAAGTCTAAAATGCACAAAGAATCATGCTTGTGCAATGCAAGAATGTATGCTCTTTTTGAAAAATGTTTTGAAGAATTCCCAAGTGTTTCTAAGATGAAGATAGAGTGAAGAAATGGTTTTTAACTCAGAACTTAAGATTTAAAGTTCTAAGTTTTTGGAGTAATCAAGAGCTTGGGAAAATAAATCTGAACTTTGAAAGAGATGATTTTGAAGTTTGAGATAAAAGAAGAAGAAAGGAAATTTCAAAGTCATAAATGGACTTTGAATTTAGAATTTTGGATGAATGTTTGAAAATTGAATTGAATTCTAGCTTTGAAGCTTTGAAATCAGAATAAAATGTGATAAATCAAAGTAGAATTGAGAAGTAAGATTGATTTGAAAGTTGGGAATTCGAGATAGAATTTGAATCCAAAGTCTGGATTTTAAATCGAGATCAAAATTTGAATTCTGGATTTAGAGTTTGAAAATGAGAATTGGATTTGAATTTTGGGGTGAAATGGATTTGGATTTTAGAATTGGGATCCAAGATGGAATTTGGATCTGAATGGAATTGGATTCAAGATTTGGAATCCAAGATGAAATTGGGATCTGAAGTCGGAGATCCAAAGTAAAGTTGGATTCTGGATCCTAAATGGAATTCGGATCTGCAATTTGAGATCCAAGCTGAAGTTCGATTCTGGATCCTAAAATAGAATTGGATCTGAAGTCTGAGATCCAAAGTAGAATTGGGTTCTGGATCTTAAGATGGATTTGGATATGAAGTCTGAGATCCAAAGTAGAATTGGTTCTAGATCCTAAGATGGATTTGGATCTGAAATCTGAGATCCAGAGTAGAGATGGGTTTTGGATCCTAGAATGGACTTGGATCTGAAATCTGAGATCCAAAGTAGAATTGGGTTCTGGATCCTAGAATGGACTTGGATCTGAAATCTGAGATCCAAAGCAGAATTGGATTCTGGATCCTAGAATGGATTTTTGGATCTGAAGTCTGAGATCCAAAAAGTGGAGCTTGATACTTGGAAATCTGGATCCAAGCTGAGGTTAGGATCTAACTTTGGATTTTTGAAATTTCAAAATTGATTTTTTGAGAATGAATTTCAAAGTCAATTTGGACTTTGAAATTGAATTTGAAAAAAAAATGATTCAAGTTGAATTTTAAACTTTGAATTTGATTTCAAAGTTTTTGGAAATGAGATGGAATTGAAATAGGGATTTGAAGAAGAAATATTTACAATCACTTGGGTTTTTGAAAAAGGAATTTTGAAAAATATGATGCAATTCTACCCTAAATGATGAATGAATTTAAATATTTTGAAATTAGATTTGAAAATCATATTTCATTCTTCAAATGAATTTAAATAAGATTAATGATATAATACACTCCCGACTATGTCATTGAATATATTATATAATAGTCATATCTAAATTCAAATGAAGAATAAAATACTTTTTTTGGTGCTTTTATAGAATTTAAAATGAAATTAATTCTTAATATAACCTGACTATGGCCATTGGTAGATATATTAAATTAATTTTAGATCAAATTCTCATAAAAGAGGAAAATATTTAAAGAAAATATGATGATTTTGAAAAAAAAGGATCCAGTGTGGACCCAGTGTTATTTTGTAAAAGATAAAAATACTAAGTTTTGTCCACATCCTGACTATGGCCATTGATGTGGATCATCAACTTAGGATCACTTACCTCTTCCGAAATGGTGTACGTGCCATTCGTGTTGCCATTTGTGAGAATTATAGAAATAAAGACAAAAGATGCATGAAAACAAGCAAGTTATGATATTTACAATGCTCATTCATTCTACCTAAAACAGGGAATGTAAATTCTCATTAAGATCCTAACTTATTACAAGTTTTAAAAATTCAAATCTCAAATGATGATATTCTCCTCATATTCCCTGCAAAAACAAATTGGTTAGTGAAAAGAGAAGGAAAATTGCACCTATGTCAAGATATATGAGAAGATGGAAAAGGGGCATATATACCTATGTTCATATACGTACATGTATATATGTATATCTTATATATGTGCATGTATCTATACACATGAATATATATATATATATATATATATATATATATATATATATATATATATATATATATATATATATACATATATGTATACCTGATATGTGTATATGTATATATGGGTGAAATGGTAATCAGAGAAACATGGTGGATTTCTCATAGGACATTGAAGGTATTGACACCAATGAACAGGTATAATAACTCCATCGTTTTAAGGGTTATGATGTCACCACATACTGAACTGATGCATCCCTGGCCTGGAATTCAAATAAGAGATATGATTTATAGAGATGCTCTGATGAAGGTGGAGATTCCTCTGTGGTGGAACCAAGCCCCTTGGCATAAGAGCCAGTAATGGGATTGATCCAACTCAGGTGAACCGTGACAGGTTCAATGGGCTTGTGATTAGGGATGATCTAAGTGGATTTTGCACGAAAATTTGACATATTCATGACTATATTTTGCGTAGGTGAACACAATATATTCTTCATGAAAAAGTAAAAAAAGCAAGGACAAGAAATGTACCTAAATGCAGACTCCTAATGGATTTGAGCATGCTTAAACCATGGTTCTAAAAGTTCTGAATGATCTGAAAGACCTGCTTGCTTGGTACTGCAGTAACATTTGCATAAGAGCGTCATGAAAATTTAATGCCTTATTGATGACAGCACAGACCATAGGTAGATAATAGATGGAAGGCACAAACTTGACTCATGACACTGAACATCAATTATTTAAATCCCACAAAAGATGAACAAAGAGGGAAAGGTGAGTTTGAAAGTGGATACCATAGAAATCATAAATCAGAGGTCATAAAAAAATTTTCAACATGTACAACTGATGCAGTGACCATCCAATTACATGAACACTTGACACAACACAGCAAACTTGGCAGCGGCACCAGCATCTCCCTTAGTAAAAATAAAGGCATTGCAGCCTCACAGCATTGACTGCAGTGTGCAGATAATGCTGCCGATGGAGGGGTAACACTTTACACACTGGATTGAGACATATCTTACCAACCAGTTCAATAAATGAACCTTTTGCAAAAACACATGACGGAAAACTGCACAGTATGAAAAGCAAGACTTTGGGTGTAAGCCCCACTATTTTTCTGAAGAATTCTAAATGAAATATTTTCTACTTGTTGAAAAATTCTTGTTTAGGCACGGGCAATACTCGCAATTTTTAGCAATTATCGCTTTCTGAGGCTTTGAATCGTGTGGATTTGCCCTACAAGGTGATTTGGGGCAAACCGCGACGGATCCAACCTCAATAATTATAGATTATGTGTATATTGTGTTCACATGAGTTCACCCCGGAGTTGGGGTTTAAACGAGAGAAATATCTCGTTATTTCACGGATTTTGGCGAAAAAGGGTATATCGGTAATTTTGAGTCATATCGAGGCCCAATTTCGCTGTAACTGAGAAGTTAAACATACTTTATGAAAGCTTAAACCTTAATTTACGAAATGTAATTAAAAATCTTGATTTTTAAATTAGTATAGATTAGTTCTTTTTAACGTTTATTATATTGAAATTTTTCAAAAAGAAACGAGGAGGTAAATTGCAAAATCCTCAAAACCTAGTAGAGGGTTTTAGAAAAATGTTTTACAAGGGGTAGGTTTGTGAATTTAGGGAAGTTGACATGGGACCCACCTCAGCCCATGTCTCCTTTTAAAGGCTTATGAAAAGAAGTATTTACAAAAAACCACTTTTCAAAATGAGGTTTTTGAAAAGTTGGAAAATTTTCTATTTGAGGCCTTAAAGAGGCATTTTCAAAAGTGGGTGGGCACAGCCCACGTTTTGGGGGACTAGGCTGGGCGCCCCTTAGGGGGTAGCCCTTGCCCCTCTTTTTTTCAAAAAAAAAGGGAAGGGAGGGCGATTTTTATGGTGGGAGGCCTTGACCTTGACCTTGAGGGTCAAGGCCAACCACTCCCCTTTGATTAAGGGGAGTGGTTGGAAGGTACAAGGTACCTTAGACCCCCCCCCCTTAGGGTGTTAGAGTAGGGTGGGGCGTGGGAGGGGGAGACCACACATCTCCCCTCCTTCACTCCCCACCACCCATCTTCCCCTTCCCCTTTTTAAGCAAGCAAGGGAAGAGGGAGAGGGTCGATGCCCCCCCCTTCTTCCACTTTTCTTCTCACTCTCTCCTCCCACACTTCTCCTTCTTCCTCTTATTCACACCCTCCATTTCCCCTCTTGGAGCTGCTGTTCAGCTGGGCCAACCCAGCACTAAGGTGAGGCCCTCCTTCTTTGTTTTTGTTTACATTTTTTTTGTGTTTCAAAAAAAAAATCTCTGAGTGTGTGTGTTCGGTTCGGGTGATGCTAGAGCGCCCCTTTTTTGGCTGGAGCTGGGCTAGGTGCTGGGATGAGCCCTTGCAAGGCCAGCCCAGGCCGGTTGGTGGCCTTGCCAAGCCCAGTGCTGGTGGGCTGGGCAGTTGCAGGCCCCGATACGAGCCCCGGACTGACCCAAGTCGGTCAGTCTGGCCTTTCCCTTTTGCTGGGTTGGCTGCAACTGATGCTGCAGCCTTTGCGTTAGCTTGGGTGGTCTGGGCCACACTGGACCCAGACCTACCCGAGGTAGGTCCACCCATGGGTGAGCCCACCACGGGTGAGCCCACCGTGGGTGCGCGCACACACCCACACTACCACTTCCCCCTCTTTTTCCCTTGGTGGGTGCACACGCACCACCCGGGTGCCTTAGCACCCGGGAGATCTTTTGGGGTTAAGGCCTGACCTGCCACACCGGGGCTGCAGGCCCTGGCACGAGCCACCACTTGGCTCGAACCAGGGGCCTGCATGGGCCCCTTTCCTGGTGCTTTGACCGGGCCAAGGGCCCTTTTGGCAGGCGGGTGGCATGGTGCGCATGGCACCTGGGTCACCTCTTTGGCGCAGCCACTGAGTGGGTGCGCCAGGTGGGTGCGACCTGGCTCGGCCCATGGTTGGGCTGAGCCAGATGCTACAGACTAGGAGTCTGTAGCAGGCAGCCTCCCCCTCCCCCTTGGCCTGGTGGCTGCAGTGCAGCCTAGAGCCGGGTGCTTAGTGCACCCGGGGCATGGTGCTGAGCGCACCACTTAGTGGTGCGCTGGCCCATTTTGGGGCCTGGTCCGGACCCTTGGCCGGGTCAGACCAGGCGTGGCCTGCCCCCAGCAACTTCGGTTGCTGGGGTAGTCAGGCTGGGTCTGGACCTCCAGTGGTCCAGACCGCCACCCTGCCTTGGGCGCCCCACCTTGGCCACCTCCTTGGTGCCCACTGCGGGCTGGCGAGCACCCGCTGGGTGTTTTGGTCAGGACCCACCCCCGGGTCAGACCAGGGGTGTCTTTGGGGCACCCCAGTTGGTGCCCTGCCCCCCCCCCCCCTTTTCGGTTGGCCGGGCCTGGACCAATCGGGTCCAGGCCAGGGCCTTTGGCCTGACTCACCCAACCGGGTGGTTGGGTTAGCCGCACCTCTATGGGTGTGGGCTAAGGCCCGACACCCTGGTCCGAACCCACAGCTGGGTTCAGACCAGGGGTCTTTCATGACCCAGCTAAGTCTGGTCATGAGCGAGCCGGACGTCGCTTGAGGTCTCGGTTGGCCCGTAGGGCCCTGGGCTAAGCCTAGCCCTCTTGTGGGCACTTTGGGGCTTAGCCGGGTGCTGGCACACCCGGGTGGGCGCATGCGGGCTGAGGCCAGTATGGCCGTCAGCCCCATGGGGCCAGTTCCTAGGCGGGGGTTAAGGGTGACAGAGCCCCGTGGCCTAGCCACTTGGTCAGCCCCCCCCCCTTTTTTGGGTTTTGGGTTCCCGATGTTGGCGCCACAACGACACCAGGTGCTAAGGCACCCGGTAACCCTGTCCCTTTGTTGGGCAGCCCCTTGGAGTGCTCGGACCTTTAAGGTTGCGGTCGATTTCGTGCCCCTGGCGGATGGCCTACCCCCACTTTTGGTTATGCCAATGTTATTCCCATTAGTATGGGATAATATTGATTTCTCTTTCCCTGACACTTGCGAGTGTGGGATTTGCGAGGACCCCTGGCGGATGACCTACCCCCACTTTTGGTTATGCCAATGTTATTCCCATTAGTATGGGATAATATTGATTTCTCTTTCCCTGATACTTGCGAGTGTGGGATTTGCGAGGACCCCTGGCGGATGGCCTCGCTACACCAGAGTTGCCGTGATAATATGGTACGCGTGTGGTTTGACGAACTTGCAACAATGCGGGTTGTTCCGTCTCATGAGAGCAAGTTGGCACGTTTGGATACTCACACCACCAGCTCATTTGTCGAGCTTCTTCAGGTTTGGACCTCTCTCGTATATCGATAGATATACACTGCACCAGAGGTGCGCTTTACATGGCATACACTTGAAGGGGGTATTCAAATTATCATAGGGGTTGACACTTCTGCCCTGTTGAGGTTTTGAGACTCGGTTGGAGTCTACGGGCAATGGCTCGGGTTAGTGAGACATATCTTACCAACCAGTTCAATAAATGAACCTTTTGCAAAAACACATGACGGAAAACTGCACAGTATGAAAAGCAAGACTTTGGGTGTAAGCCCCACTATTTTTCTGAAGAATTCTAAATGAAATATTTTCTACTTGTTGAAAAATTCTTGTTTAGGCACGGGCAATACTCGCAATTTTTAGCAATTATCGCTTTCTGAGGCTTTGAATCGTGTGGATTTGCCCTACAAGGTGATTCGGGGCAAACCGCGATGGATCCAACCTCAATAATTATAGATTATGTGTATATTGTGTTCACATGAGTTCACCCCGGAGTTGGGGTTTAAACGAGAGAAATATCTAGTTATTTCACGGATTTTAGCAAAAAAGGGTATATCGGTAATTTTGAGTCATATCGAGGCCCAATTTCGCCGTACCTGAGAAGTTAAACATACTTTATGAAAGCTTAAACCTTAATTTACGAAATGTAATTAAAAATCTTGATTTTTAAATTAGTATAGATTAGTTCTTTTTAACGTTTATTATATTGAAATTTTTCAAAAAGAAACGAGGAGGTAAATTGCAAAATCCTCAAAACCTAGTAGAGGGTTTTTGAAAAATGTTTTACAAGGGGTAGGTTTGTGAATTTAGGGAAGTTGACATGGGACCCACCTCAGCCCATGTCTCCTTTTAAAGGCTTATGAAAAGAAGTATTTACAAAAAACCACTTTTCAAAATGAGGTTTTTGAAAAGTTGGAAAATTTTCTATTTGAGGCCTTAAAGAGGCATTTTCAAAAGTGGGTGGGCACAGCCCACGTTTTGGGGGACTAGGCTGGGCGCCCCTTAGGGGGTAGCCCTTGCCCCTCTTTTTTTCAAAAAAAAAGGGAAGGGAGGGCGATTTTTATGGTGGAAGGCCTTGACCTTGACCTTGAGGGTCAAGGCCAACCACTCCCCTTTGATTAAGGGGAGTGGTTGGAAGGTACAAGGTACCTTAGACCCCCCCCCCCCTTAGGGTGTTAGAGTAGGGTGGGGCGTGGGAGGGGGAGACCACACATCTCCCCTCCTTCACTCCCCATCTTCCCCTTCCCCTTTTTAAGCAAGCAAGGGAAGAGGGAGAGGGTCGATGCCCCCCCCTTCTTCCACTTTTCTTCTCTCTCTCTCCTCCCACACTTCTCCTTCTTCCTCTTATTCACTCCCTCCATTTCCCCTCTTGGAGCTGCTGTTCAGCTGGGCCAACCCAGCACTAAGGTGAGGCCCTCCTTCTTTGTTTTTGTTTACATTTTTTTTGTGTTTCAAAAAAAAAATCTCTGAGTGTGTGTGTTCGGTTCGGGTGATGCTTAGAGCGCCCCTTTTTTGGCTGGAGCTGGGCTAGGTGCTGGGATGAGCCCTTGCAAGGCCAGCCCAGGCCGGTTGGTGGCCTTGCCAAGCCCACTGCTGGTGGGCTGGGCAGTTGCAGGCCCCGATACGAGCCCCGGACTGACCCAAGTCGGTCAGTCCGGCCTTTCCCTTTTGCTGGGTTGGCTGCAGCTGATGCTGCAGCCTTTGCGTTAGCTTGGGTGGTCTGGGCCACACTGGACCCAGACCTACCCGAGGTAGGTCCACCCATGGGTGAGCCCACCACGGGTGAGCCCACCGTGGCTGCGCGCAGACACCCACACTACCACTTCCCCCTCTTTTTCCCTTGGTGGGTGCACACGCACCACCCGGGTGCCTTAGCACCCGGGAGATCTTTTGGGGTTAAGGCCTGACCTGCCACACCGGGGCTGCAGGCCCTGGCACGAGCCACCACTTGGCTCGAACCAGGGGCCTGCATGGGCCCCTTTCCTGGTGTTTTGACCGGGCCCAGGGCCCTTTTGGCAGGCGGGTGGCCTGGTGCGCATGGCACCTGGGTCACCTCTTTGGCGCAGCCACTGAGTGGGTGCGCCAGGTGGGTGCAACCTGGCTCGGCCCATGGTTGGGCTGAGCCAGATGCTACAGACTAGGAGTCTGTAGCAGGCAGCCTCCCCCTCTCCCTTGGCCTGGTGGCTGCAGTGCAACCTAGAGTCGGGTGCTTAGTGCACTCGGGGCATGGTGCTGGGCGCACCACTTAGTGGTGCGCTGGCCCATTTTGGGGCCTGGTCCGGACCCTTGGCCGGGTCAGACCAGGCGTGGCCTGCCCCCAGCAACTTTGGTTGCTGGGGTAGTCAGGCTGGGTCTGGACCTCCAGTGGTCCAGACCGCCACCCTGCCTTGGGTGCCCCACCTTGGCCACCTCCTTGGTGCCCACTGCAGGCTGGCGAGCACCCGCTGGGTGTTTTGGTCAGGACCCACCCCCGGGTCAGACCAGGGGTGTCTGTGGGGCACCCCAGTTGGTGCCCTGCCCCCCCCCCCCCCTTTTCGGTTGGCCGGGCCTGGACCAATCGCGTCCAGGCCAGGGCCTTTGGCCTGGCTCACCCAACCGGGTGGTTGGGTTAACTGCACCTCGATGGGTGTGGGCTAAGGCCCGACACCCTGGTCCGAACCCACAGCTGGGTTCAGACCAGGGGTCTTTCATGACCCAGCTAAGTCTGGTCATGAGCGAGCCGGACCTCGCTTGAGGTCTCGGTTGGCCCGTAGGGCCCTGGGCTAAGCCTAGCCCTCTTGTGGGCACTTTGGGGCTTAGCCGGGTGCTGGCACACCCGGGTGGGCGCATGCGGGCTGAGGCCAGTATGGCCGTCAGCCCCATGGGGCCAGTTCCTAGGCGGGGGTTAAGGGTGATAGAGCCCCGTGGCCTAGCCACTTGGTCAGCCCCCCCCCCCCCCCCCCCCTTTTTTGGGTTTTGGGTTCCCGATGTTGGCGCCACAACGACACCAGGTGCTAAGGCACCCGGTAACCCTGTCCCTTTGTTGGGCAGCCCCTTGGAGTGCTCGAACCTTTAAGGTTGCGGTCGATTTCGTGCCCCTGGCGGATGGCCTACCCCAACTTTTGGTTATGCCAATGTTATTCCTATTAGTATGGGATAATATTGATTTCTCTTTCCCTGACACTTGCGAGTGCGGGATTTGCGAGGACCCCTGGCGGATGGCCTACCCCCACTTTTGGTTATGCCAATGTTATTCCCATTAGTATGGGATAATATTGATTTCTCTTTCCCTGACACTTGCGAGTGTGGGATTTGCGAGGACCCCTGGCGGATGGCCTCGCTACACGAGAGTTGCCGTGATAATATGGTACGCGTGTGGTTTGACGAACTTGCACCAATGCGGGTTTTTCCGTCTCAAGAGAGCAAGTTGGCACGTTTGGACACTCACACCACCAGCTCATTTGTCGAGCTTCTTCAGGTTTGGACCTCTCTTGTATATCGATAGATATACACTGCACTAGAGGTGCGCTTTACATGGCATACACTTGAAGGGGGTATTCAAATTATCATAGGGGTTGACACTTTTGCCCTGTTGAGGTTTTGAGACTCGGTTGGAGTCTACGGGCAATGGCTCGGGTTAGTGAGAATGTGCTCACATGTGCGTGTCACCCTAGGCATAAAATAAAATGGTATAATTATCGCCCTCACAGGCGGTGTGCTCGTGGAAGCCGTGTGAGGCTGAGCACGTGAAGGGGCAGGCCAAGTCCTCGTTTGCGTACCCCGCGGGGACCACGAGGCACGACTACCTCGGGAGGAGGTATGACCGGAAGTAAGAGCCTAAATAAGATAAACCTGCCGCGCCCCATTCACATTTTGGTCACCCAGGGAGAGGGTGAATGGTACAACCCCGAGTGACGTGTCGTTACTACGACTTGTTCTTAAGAGGAGCCAATGTGCCCTCTGACCTCCAGTCACTCGGAGTTAGGGAGGTCAAGGTACCCTTTTTGCAGGGAGCTTTACTACTGCAGTAGTACGGATTGCAATCCTTTACCCCTGCGAAAGGTCTCTCCTGGCTGCGTGTCGCCCGCAGGTGGTTTTCTCGTTCTGTAGCATCCTCGGTTACCACATTAGAAATTGAATAACAGACGCCGGGAGTATGTCTCACAGAACTCGAGGGTTTTTCCTTCGCGTACCCGAAGGAGGTAAAAAGATGAACATAAGGACTAACCAAACAGACTGACTTACTGTAGTTGCTACTTTAGAGCAGTACACACTTTTGTTCAGTTGCTACCCTCTGTTGGTGGGTTCCTACTCTGTTACTTTAGCTGCTACTTCTGTTGTTCAGTTTCTGTTTTGTTACTTTAGTAGTTGCACTGTTACTTACTTGTAGTTTTACAGTCTTGTGGCACGTGCACCTACCTGACACACACTGGTATTTTTATTCTAGTGTTTCTAACTGTTCCATCATGCTAGTTATAGTCTTGTACTTAGCATATTTGTTGCATGTTGCTTACCTTCTGCTTTTCCTTAAAAATGATAATGTATGGATGGTTTGCCTCACCAACTCGCAAGAGTACTGACCCCGTTTTATGGGGATACAGGTGACGAGTAGATGCAGCGCGATGCGACGGCGCACAACAGGAGCCTTGAGACCCACACTTTGCAGCAGATTCTGGCTTCTTCTGGTTTTGGGGTTTGAGGGGTTATACCTCCCCTTTTTGGGAGACTGTTCCTTTTTGTACCCAGTCTCGTTTTTGTATAATTATAACTATTGTGGAAATGAAGAATACTTTATTTGTCTACCGTGGTTTGGTTTTCTCACTGTGGCTCGCTCAGACTTGCGGCCTTTGCTTTACCCCTGTTTCCCTCCTTTACTTCCGCTAGTTGTTTTTCACTCTGTATATCCTTCAAAAAAAAAAAAAAATTTGCTCAAAAACTCAAGGTTTGTACAAGGCCGGGGTTTGGGGCGTCACATTGGGGAAAAGCTGGCAACCAATTGAACAACACCCCATGTTAACTTGATTTAAATCAAGAAACAGAGTTTAATTTGACAAAAGCATTTATTGTCACTGAATTAATAATGAATCCACTATAACAACCATTTTATAGCCATTTGTTTTTTTTAAAAAAATGATATTGAACCTCCACCAACACATTAACCAAAGAGAAAGATGTGCTATTGGAGATACATAGAGACTGCCACCACCTCCTCCCAGCATTGTTACTCCAAAACAAAAATTAAAGAAGAGACAAGCATTAAATAACCAAAAAGCATTAAGGTCGCAGATAAGAATGAAAGCACCAACATCACTGACGGCTGATCCCATGATCTGGTTCCAAGCCTAAATTTTATCATTATTTCACCATTCTCATTCACATGTGTGAGTGACATCAGCACATTTGACACATAAGGAAGAGAAAGAACTCTGAAGAATATCCTCATGTTGTATATGCAAGAAAACCATCCCATGAATTATCAGACATCGAGTAATTTAGATATAGTTACAGAGGAAGAGTGATCAATGAAAATTACCTTCATGGAAACAGTAAAATGACTGCCCATACTGCCATGAACTCTTGGCTTTCCAGGTTTAGGCAGTGTAAAAAAAAAGGATTATGCATAAGCATCAGAACAACAGAAAACATGGTGAACTGTGGTAAAGCAGAGCATTGTGAAGTGGGAACTGATGCTGTAAGTTGAATGATATATTTCATGGTAAGATATAATGAACCTATTGGGAAATAAAGAGAAGATAAACACAGGAAGAGGAAAATGTAATATCAAAGCACAAGACCAATGGTAATAAAATCCTATGCTAATACCACTAACATTATACAGGTAGTCGGTGATGTTGATCTGAGATTTCTCCAGCCAAAAAAAATTTACAAGGAAAGGAATCAATGACGTAGAATAAATGGGGGATATAAAATGGCAACTCAGAATGAGATACCAAGATGCAATTAATGGGTTAGTATTGCTGATGCATGGTAAATTGGCAGCAAAAGAAAAACAAGCCGTGATCTATTAAAGTAAACAAGCAAAACGTGATTTATTTACAGTAAAGCTAACTCAAATATAAGTGAGACCTGCAAACTAAATGATCAAAGGGTTAACAAAACAAAACATATGACATGTCATTGCAGATGAGATTGAGCGTTTTTACATGATGAATAAAGTGGTGCACAGTTTATTTCGAAACAGGACTATGTAGAGGAAATGCTTATAAATAAGTACTCTTCAGTGAATCAGATCTCCAATTCTTTTTAACAGAGGTAGTAGATTCAGAATCACTGCAATCGGGAACAACTATGTAAATGCAGATTATAACAATGGAAGGAAAAATACGTTGCATAGATGTTGCACACAGGTAATATGAGAGATTCAATGCGATAGTAATCTAAACACATCAATAAAGGTGAATGCAATGATCTGAATGATCAAACCTGCAAAATATTCAAATGAAACACCTAGGTGACAAATCAACTTGATGGAGATAATAAAGTAAAAAAAAATGCAGACAAGAATGGGCACCAATGGGGATCTGATTCAAATTTTTTATCAAATCTGAACTACCGATTCTTTGAAAATATTGCCTGATCTAAATTGATCTTTTATCCGATGATGGACCAGTATCCGACCGATCATCGATGGATCAGGAAAAGAAAAGCAATGCATCTTAGAGTTAAAACAACAAAATCAACCTAAAGCATAAAAAATACAGAAATGTAAACGGATGTGGGATTAATCCTATCCCTTCTCTATTGCACGGGTATATGTCAAGGTTGCTAGAGGCAACTCAGACACTACCATGGTGCATCAATCGGGGCAACGTAAAGAAAATCTAGGAAAATGTACATGTAGAAAATAATAGAGAGGATAAAGGGAATTTACAGAAAAGGGGAAAATGTGATGAACGAGAAAACCCACTAAAATGAAATAAAAAATGAAAGAGAGAAGGAGATGACCACTCACTTGTGATTTGGTTGAAGCTCGTGGATTGGGGGAATCCTCCCTTGCTTTGCCGTTGGATTCCTTTGCCGAAAAAGAGACGAGAGGTCTAACTTCCTTGTTTCACAGAGCTTTTGAAGGAGAGAGCTCGGATGAAGATGGTGGAAACGCAATCTGTCGTGGGGCTCCTCTGAGAACTGAACATGGTGGTGCTCGAGTGTAGGGCTTCCTGTAGCTCAGCTGCCGGAATGATCAACCAAATGAGGGAAAACCAAAAAAAGAAGAAGAAGAGGAAAAGGGGAAGAAAGAAGCAGAGGAAGAAGGAAAGGTCGGGTGGAGGGGTGGAAAATGGATGGGAAGAAGGAAGAAGGAGGCAATGGGGAGGTCGAAGATGGATGCCCCAGGCTTCTCCTTCGTGCCCCCCTTTTAAAGAGAGAGAAGGAGATTCGAGAGGTTTGTTTAGGGTTTGTGGCCGTTGGAGATGGGTGGTTCGGGAGGAGAAAATGGAAGAGTGCGATGGAGAGAAAGAGGGAGCCGGCCATCCGCCTTCTTCCCAAGGGTTCTCAAAGAGAAACCCTAAAAAGTTTTGCAACGGGGTCCCTCGTTTTTTTTATGAATTTTTCAAAAAGGTGCTCTTTTAAGAAAATTTTGCTAAAAGAGGTTTTTATAAGAAATGATTTTCATAAAAAGGCTAATTTCATATTTTTCTATTCTTTTTTAATTCTTTTTGTTGTTTTTTTTTCTTCATAAAGTTACGAAACTAAGAAAAATAAGGGATTCTTAAAAGTCATTTTATAAATCTTCAGAAATATTTACAAAGAGAGGGGTTTTCTGAGAAATTTGGGTTTGATTTCTTCAGAAAATGGAACCGGGGGCAAAAAGGTCATCTTTGCAAATTTTTGAAAAATTTGGGGTGTTCACAGCGCCCCTTAGGGGGTAGCCCCTACCCTTTTCAAAAAAAATATATATAAAATATAGATTTCAAAAAAAAAATGAGATGTCGATTTTTTTTATGGGAGGTTGACCTTGACCTTGAAAGGTCAAGGCCAACCACTACCCTTAAATTAAGGGGAGTGGTTGGGGGTGGTTGGGGCCACCCTTGACCCCCTTTTAGGTCTCATAGGGCTAGGGTGGGGCGTGGGAGAGAGAGACCACCCATCTCCCTTCCTTTGCTCCCCACCACCCATCTTCCCTCTCCTCTTTTTAAGCAAGGGAAGGGAAGAGAGAGAGGGTCGACACCCTCTCTCCTCTTCCTCTCTTCCCCAGCTCCCCTCCCCTTCCCTCCCTCCTTCATGTTGCAGCCTCCTTCCTAGCTAAGCCAACCCTGCACAGCAAGGTGAGCCCCCTCCATTTGTTTCATTTTTTCCTTTTTATTTAACTATTTTGTTTTCGGTTTGGGGCATGGGCCCAAACCGTCCCCTTGCACGCATGGTGTAGTGGGTTCGTGGGTGGGTGAGACCCACAAATTGCTGGGGAAACCCTTGGTTTCCCCATTTCATGTCATTTCCATCCATGGCACCAAATACACTTTCATTTTCTTTTTTTTTCTTTTTTTTCTTCCTTGTTCTTTTTGTTGGTTCCCTCCTTGTTGTGCTGGTAACGCCCCTTGAGGGGCTGGTGCATAGGCTGCTGGGCTGGGCCTTCCATGGCCAGCCCAGGCCTCTTGGTGGGCAGCTGGACCCACGGCCCTCTTGGGCTTTGGTGCTGCCCGAACAACACAACCCCGGACTGACCATGGGCGGGTCAGTCCGGGCTCATGCTTGAACGCCCCCTTGGCTAAGGGGGATGTGAGGGCTGCTGCAACAGCCCTCTTGAGCAAGTTGGCTCGCAGCTATGGAGAGCCTAGACCCACCTGGGGGCCTTCAGCTGGGTGGGGTCGTTTCCCTCTCCCCTCCCCCAGGTGGTGGTGCCACCCATGCAAACCGGGTGCCTTGAGCACCCGGGTCCTGTTTGGCTCACCCACTTAGTGGGGCGCCGGCCTGCTAGTGGCCTGGTCTGACCCAGGAACTGGGCCAGACCAGGGGGTACAAACCCTTGGTCTGTACATCCCCGCCCCCCCCCTTACTTTTGTTGTTGCGGAGCAGCTTGAGGCCGGGTGCTTAGAGCACCCGGGCTTGTGTTGAGCGCGCCCCCTTGGTGGCGCGTTGACCCCTTTGTGGGCCTGGTCTGGACCCACGGCTGGGTCAGACCAGGCGTGGCCTTCCCCTAGCAACCTCAGTTGTTGGGGTGACCAGGCTGGGTCTGGACCCACAGGGTCAAAACCTCCCTCTTGGTGTGGCGCCACCCAGCTCGGGGTGGGCGCCCCACCATCTTTGGTGCCCTTTGTGGGCTGGTGTGCACCCAGCGGGTGCCTTGGTCTGGACCCACCTTTGGGTCAGACCAGGGGTGCCTGTGGGGAACATCCCCATGTACCCCTGCCCCCTTTTTTGTCGGTTTGGCCTGGACCAATAGGGTTCAGGCCAGATCCGCGGGCTTGACCCACTTAGCCGGGTGGTGGGGTTAGCCGCACCCCTAGGGGTCTAGGCTAAGGCCCAAAACCCTGGTCCGAACCCGCTGGGTTCAGACCAGGGGGTTTTTCGTGACCCAGCTGGGTCTGGTCACGTGCGGACCAGACCTCGCTTGGGGTCTTGGTTGGCATGTTGGGGCCTTGGCTAGCCTAGCACCCTTTTTGGGCGCTCTAGGCTTAGCCAGGTGTTGGCACATCCGGGTTAGCCTAGTGCGGGCTGAGGCCAGTGTGGCTGTCAGCCCCACTTGGCCTGCCACAGGGCGCAGACCTAGGATGGCAGGGCCCCGTGACCTAGCCATTTGATCAGCCTCTCCGGGCTTTAGGTTTCCCCGTTGGCGCCAAATCAGCACCGGGTGCTAAGGCACCCGACAACCTTGTCGCCGTTGGAGCAGCCTCTGGTTGGACTCCGGCACTGGGTCTGGACTTCTTGCGGGCTTTGACAAGGTTGGCACGACCCCGTTGAGTTCCACGATAACTCATCAGTGGCAGTGATTGCCTTTCCGTGCCGCTAACCGGTAGGCGATGTTTAGCCTTGAAGCGAAGTTCATCGCTTGCAAGCAACGTACATTGCAGTCTCAGCTTCGGTTGCTCATGCCCCGCTGCCCTGTAGGGGTAGCAAATTGTTTGAGCTCGCGATCAGTGTCGCAACTCACGCTTGCGTGGGTTTGCCCGTTTCAACGGACCATTCAGGATATCAGTCTTGTTCGTGCCTTTTTTGGGCGGGCAAAGTACGATCACACTTTTGAATAAGCTAATGTTATTCCCATAAATACGGGATTAGGTAATGACTCATTCTTGACACTCGGGAGTGTCGATTTTGCATGAGTCCTTCATGGATGGGTTCGCTACGCGAGTTTTGCCGCGTTACGATTATGGAGTGTGTATTTAGAAAAAAATACGTATTTCTGGCCCTGGTCGCTCCTCGCTTATACAGTAAGCATCGTATTTGTATTTTGAGCCTTGTGCCACTCAGAACTGGTAAATTGTGGCACTTTATCGGTTCGTTGGCGTATCATTGCTCACAAGCACGATACTTGTGCGAGATTATAATTTTGTGGTTTTTCCTGTTTCGCACATGCAAGATGGCACATCTTGACACGTATGTCACTAGCTCTGTTGTCGAGTGTCTTCTTGTTTGGTCCCATTCGTATATCGATGGATATACGTTGCACCAGAGGCGTGCTTTGCGCTCGACATGACATACACTTGGAAAGAACTGAACACACAGTAGGGTTCAACACTTTTGACCTGTTGAGGTTTTGAGACTCGGTTGGAGTCTACGGGCAATAGCCCGGGTTCGTGAGAATGTGCTCACATATTCGTGTCACCTTAGGCATGAAAATAAAATGGTATATTATCGTCTTCGCAGGCGATGTGCTCGTAGTAGCCACATGAGGCTGAGCACATGAATGGGCAGGCCAAGTCCTCGTTTGCGTACCCCACGGGGACCACGAGGCATGACTACCTCAAGAGGAGGTATGACTTGAAGTTTGAGCCTAAATAAGATAAACCTTTCGCGCCCCATTCATAATTTGGTCACCCAGGGAGAGGGTGAATGGTACAACCCCGAGTGTCGTGTTGTTACTACGACTTGTTCCTTTAAGGAGCCGATGTGCCCTCTGACCTCCGGTCACTCGGAGTTAGGGAGGTCAAGGTTTCCCTCTACAGGGACCTTTGCTACTGTAGTAGCACGGATTGCAATCCTTTGCCCCTGCGAAAGGTTTCTCCTGGCTGTGCGTCGCCCACAGGTGGTTTTTCTCGGTCTGTAGCATCCCCGGTTACCACATTAGAAATTGAATAACAGACGCCAGGTGCATGTCTCACAGAACTTGAGGGTTTTCCTTCGCGTACCTGAAGAAGATAAAAAAAATGAATATAAGGACTAACCAAACAGACTGACTTACTGTAGTTGTTACTCTAGAGCAGTGTATACTTTTGTTCAGTTGCTACATTCTGTTGTTTAGTTCCTGTTCTGTTACTCTAGATGTTGCACTGTTACTTACTTTGTAGTTTTACAGTCTTGTGGCACGTGCACCTACCTGACATGCACTTGTACCTTTGTTTAAATGTTTCTAACTGTTCCATCATGCTAGTTATAGTCTGGTACTTAGCACACTTGTAGCATGTTGTTTACCTTCTGCTTTTTCTTAAAAATGATAATGTATGGATGGTTTGTCTCACCAACTCGCAAGAGTACTGACCCCGTTTTATGGGGATAAAGGTGACGAGTAGACGCAGTGCGATGCGACGGTGCACAGCAGGAGCCTTGAGACCCACACTTTGCAGTAGATCCGGGCTTTTTCTGGTTTTGGGGTTTGAGGAGTTGTTCCTTTCCTTTTTGTGAGACTGTTCCTTTTTATACGCCAGTCTCCTTTTTGTATCATTGTAAATATTGTGGAAATGAAAAGTACTTTACTTGTCTTGTGGTTTGGTTTTTTCACTGTGGCTCGCTCAGACTTGCGACCTTTGCTTTACCCCTGTTTCCCTACTTTACTTCCGCTAGTTGTTTTTCACTCTGTATATCCTTCAAATTTTTTTTTTTGCTCAAAAACCAAAGGTTTTTACAAGGTCGGGGTTTGGGGCGTCACAAAAACCAAAGGTGTTTACAAGGTCGGGGTTTGGGGCGTCACATCTGCACTTGCTGAGTGTAGTGTTGAAGAATAATCGGTAATTCTCTTGATCTATCGCTGATGTTGTCCCAATAAGATGGTGATCAGCAAGGTCTCCCGTACAACGCTTCGTACGGAGCCATCCCAATACTAGCGTGATAACTGTTATTATATGCAAATTCAACCAAACACAGGTGTGAATCCCATTCGCCTTTCCAATCAAGCATACAGGTTCGCAACATATTCTCTAGCGTTTGAATAGTCCATTCTGATTGATCATCAGTCTGAGGGTGAAAAGTTGTAGAGAAATACAACTTCGTACCCAAAGCAGACTGCAACTGGCCCCATAGTCGCGATGTGAACCTGGGATCATGATCAGAAATAATCGATCTCGGCACACCATGCAATCGTACGATCTCTTTGACATACAGGTCAGCTAAGCTCTCAAGAGACTGACTGATCCTGATAGCTAAGAAATGAGCAGACTTTATGAGTCTGTCCACGACTTCCCAAATTGCATCATGCTTACGTTCTGTTCGCGGTAACCCTACCACGAAATCCATCGTAACATCTTCCCACTTCCACTGAGGAATCTCAATCCTCTGTATGGAACCACCAGAACGCTTGTGGCGCCCCAAACCCCGACCATGGAAAACTTGGAATTTTTCAGGGATTTTTTTTTTTGAAAGGTTTAAGTAGGAAAACCAACGGGAAGCAGGTATGGGAAAAATAACAAAGCCGCAAGTCTGGGCGGCCACCACAGATAAGTGCAACAAGTGGAAATAGTGTAACCAACAGTGTGTACAAAAAGTGTAACTGTGAAGTAAAAAGGGGAAACACCCCAACAGTTTAAAGAGTTTACAAAATGTAAGTACAAAAAGTACAAAACAGGGAATATATCCCAACAACCAGAAGCCCAAAAACCACCAAGTACAGGAACTGCAGGTCAAGTGTGTGGGTCCTCCAAGCCTCCATCGTGTATCATCGCATCCGCACTACACCTGTTCGTCACCTACATCCCCATAAAATGGGGTCAGTCCTCTCACGAGGTGGTGAAGAAACAACCACAACCAGATATATAAATCAAATATGGTTGTACTTTTGGATGTGATATTTTTAAACAATATTTTTCAATGAAATACAAAGGAAAATCGTCAACCAAAGATATAAAACCAACTTTCCACCGAAGTGGCGAGTACGGGTCGAATCCATAGGGAACGGGATATTTCTGAAATAATTCTAAAATAACACTTTATTAACATAAAAATTTTACAATCTATGTCAATGTTTACAAGTTACATTAAATAACATTCTAACTATGAAAATAAACTACAATAGGCGGCTAAGTCTTCAGCAAGTCTCCAGGGGCAAATTTGTCTTTTCACATCAAGTGCAGTCGCACATCACAATTGAATTGCATCTGTGAACCTGTTCTAACTTAACAACCTACATAATAAAAACACAAAGTCAGTAACTAAATCAATAATTAATCTAAATTACATCTACAACTATTTCTAAACTATTTCTAAATTAAACTACAGTTAAATTAAACATATAAAACTAAAGTTATACTAACTAAGTGAACTAACTAATCTAAGCAACTCTAATTACTCTAAATACTGTTAATATACTAACTACAATGTTAGAAAACAGTAAAACTACACGAAATCAGACAAATAGTTAAAAGACTGTTTTGTCCCTAAAGAAGGCAAAAATGGATTCTGACAGCTTTTAGCAAAACGACTTTTTGAGGGGTCAAACGAATTCCAAATTTCGTCAAATTACTTCTATTCTGTAAACGACAGATCCAAAAAACTCACACATTTTACAGAAGTGAAAAATACGTTCTGAATCTCCAGAACGAAGCGTTTCAAAATTAGGATAATTTGGAAAATCGCTGGACCCGAAATTTCAAAATCCGAAAAAGCTGTTTTCATAAAACGCTTAAAACACAGACCAAATCAACTCGGATCGAGCTCAAATTTGGTCTGCAGACAGTTAACACACCAAAGTGGAGAATAGAACAATAATTTTCAGAAAACTCAGGAAAAATCCACATGCGATGACGAGTGCACGATCAGTTAAAAATTAGGGTTTTGGTTTAGTGCACTATTCACCCCTTTGAATCCACTAATGCATTTATATTTTAAATCACATGAACTAACAGTCCTAAATTACACCTAAGCTACTGCTAAACTACAGAAAATGATAACAATTAAACTACATTATAAAATCTAAGAGATAACCTAACCTAAACTCACTAATACCCTAAATAAGATATCTAAATGAATATACATTCTAATTAAACATAATGTATAATGTCTAATATCACTAACTAGATTACTATCTATTCTAATATTAATTCTAACCTACTAAAATAACTACTAACCTACGGTTAGGCTAACTAGCTAAGATTACTCACTAACTAAATTAAACACTAACTATGTTAACTAACTATCTAGGGTTAGTCGACTAACTATATTAGTTAGGGTTAACTAAGGTTAGGTAAGGTCTGTTACTTGGGCTAAACTAGGGCTAACTAATGATAAGGGTTAACTAAATATAGGTGAGGTAGGGGCGGTTAGAGTTAACTAAATACCTAAGGTTAAACATCCAAGTACGGTTAGGGTAGGGTTTAACTAGAGTTAGGGGTTAACTAACTAGCACTACTAACTAAGGTTAAACCTAACTAGAGTTAGATAGGGTCAGTTAGTGTTAGTAGAGTCATTAACTATCTAAGATTAGGAACTAATTAACTAAGATTATTCTAACTAGAACTAAATACTAACTAGGGCTAGTTTAATAACTATGGTTAGACTAGGGTTAACTAGCTAAGGTTTGACTAAGGCTTTAACTATGGTTCTATTAGGTTTTAACTAAGGTAAATAGGCTTTAACTACCTAGGGTTAGGAACTAACTAAGGTGAAACTATGGTTAATTAACATTAGCTAACTTAACTAAGGTGTAATCTAACTAGGTCTAAATAATTAGGGTTAATAACTATGGATAGGCTAGGGTTTAACTTGAGTTAGGGGTTAGCTAAGATTAACTAAGGGTATGGTTAGTTTAACTAACTATGGTTAGTTGGGGAACTATAGTTAGACTAGGGTGTCGATTATGGATATGGCATTAAATTGCACGCCACCCTAGAGTCATCAAATATGGGAATTACACACTAATGTTATTTCCTAAAATCTAAATTAACTCCTACATTAAATAGAAACTAAGGTTAGCACCTACTTAAATAAGTATACACGAATTTTACAAACCTAATTTAATTCAATAAATACTAACCTAATTAGAATACACGAATTTCTAAAAACTATACTAAGACAAGTAATACTAAATTAATTTACACCTAATTAATGCTAACTCCTAACTAAGACCATACTAAATAGGGCTATAAATAAGAAGCCACGAATTTGGTATGAAACCAACTCCTCCTCTTCTCGCCTTAATTACACTTTGGGAAAGGATAATCTTTAAAAACCGTCCAGCTATTAAAACCCACACGTTTTTCCATATTTGCATTAAAAGCTATTGAACCCATTTTGAAAACATTCCAAAATCACATTCCACGAATTTGGCTTGATGTAAAAGAGGCTATAGCATTAAATTCTTGCCTTAATTACTCCTTGGGAAAGCTTTTGATTTCAAAAACCGTCCAGCCCCTTGGCCATACAAATTTCATTCTTTTCATTAAGAGCATTAACTCCCTTTTTGAAAATCTCTTTAAAACACACTACACGATTTTGACTGGTTTTAAAAGAAGAGATAGCATTTAAAATTTTGCCAAAATCGAGTAAACCATTTTGGAAACTCTTTTGAAAATCCAAGCATTAAATCTTCTTTTTGAAAATCTTTCCCAAAGCATCCCACACGATTTTTGGGGTTGCTTTAAATGAAAAATTGGAACTTCAAAACTTGCCCCAAAACTCGTGTAGACACTTTTAGAAAACCCTTTGGAATTCCCAAAGGTTTCCAAAATTCGTGTAAACCTCCTTAAAGAATCTTTGGAATTCTAAAGGGTTTCTACATTAAAAAGGGAATTCATTTATGACTTGGCTGGAAAATTCGAATTTTCCTTAAATGCAATTCACGATTTTGGAGGGGTTGGCCTTCTACCAAAAACGGATTTCAATATAAAGACTCTAATGCCCTTTGATTAAAATCTACATTAGTTACATACCTAGGCTAAAATAAAATTAATCTAACTAACTTACTATCTATATAAATTAGTCCAAGGGTATGAACAAGAACTAACGAATTGGAAAGCTCTATTGAATTAACACTACACAAAGAAAAATGAAATTCTATATTAATGCTAATTTAGCTAAAACAAAAATGAAAGATAATAATTATTCTAATGAACACATACCTAAACTAATTATCAAACGCAATAACAATCATCTATAAGCTACTATCTACAAAATTTTTAAGCAATACACGAATTGAACAAACCTAATATGCAATCTACATTAAATTAGCAACATAAAAACTACAAACTAAGGATTCTAAGCAAAACCTAATTATGCTATCTTACACATGATAGAACTAAACTATAAAAACTAAAAACATGAAGAAATGAACAAACTACTATGCTGGACATGAAAATAAAAACAGAAAAACGAATGCTACACAACCCTACAATCGACTAAATTAGAACAAAATATAAATTAAGAAGTAAACGAAAACGGATACATGATGAAGACTAAATCTAAACAACAATGAAAACATGTTAAACTAATTAATCAAACTACATTCAACCTAAACACTACAGCCGCATGGACATTCTATCTAAAAAAAAATAGGAAAAACAACAATCGACATTCACTTTTATCAAAATCTAAAAACGTCAAAACAGCAAGTGACATACAAAACAACTCCGAAAATCCTAAACTTAATCAACACAAGATGTACGAAACTGGACACACTGGAAAAATGTAAACATTTTGTAAACAGCAAATCAAAACACACGCACACCCAACTATACCCAACGTTGGATTAAAAATCAAACAAGGAAATGACCCAAACACCTAAACATTCTACGTGATGGCCTTTGCACGAACAAAAGCTATACTAAGGCTGACGAAAATACAGAAAACACAGCACACCTAACTCACACACATGATAGGTTTTAACTAGAAGAAAGGATAGAAGAAGACCTACCTCAAGGGGCGATCTGAAGACTGAGGGGAAAAAGAGAAGAGCGGACTTTGCTTGGCTTCGTACCGCGAGGGACCTCGTTGATGCTGGAAATACACCATGGTACCATGTCCTATAGCTGCAACACGTTGGAAATCCACCGAAGATGAAATGTGAACCGATTCTCGATCGGGGGGCGTAGAAGACCGGATGGAGGTAGAGCCGGTCCTTCTCGTTGGAGTGTTTCGCACTTCCAAACGAGAATAGATGTTTCCTACCTCTGCTGCACCTGCAAAACACAGCACACATGGAGATTAGCCAACATTGGAGATTAAAGAAATGGAGAGATTGTGAAAGAAGGCAAGAAAAAGCTTGAATCTCAAGCTTGTCTTCATGCTCTAATGGAGATGGCGTGAGGTGGAAGATGAGAAAGGGGCTGGAGTTAGAATCGTGCCCCTAGGGCACGAAAACCAAAGCAAAGACAAGGAATGGCTGGGCGTCTCCCCCTCTTTTGACGATTTTGCTTGTTTGGGTTTATTTTCAAAAACAGTGTTAAAAACAAAAGAATTGTTGGGCGCCTCTTTCTGCAGGGGGTTTTCAGAAAATGTTTTATGAAAACGTGAATGGGTTGGAGCTGGGTTGAATCCATGTATTTTGACCCAAATCCAAGATCCAAATGGGCGTCTGGATCCAAATCTTCTGAATCGGCTCCGAGATTTGACCCGTTACACTGTAAATGCATTAATTCCTTCGTTTTAACTCCGAATTCGATGAAATTCGAACCAGAGCTCTATAATATCATTATCCACCTAAATGTATGCTCTTAACCTATAGATAATGCATTTATGCAGTGAAATTGTATTAATAAAACATATAATTTATGCATCATCAAAATACATAGGGAAATCGAAAATAAACTAACAAGTGGTAAGTGCCTGTGTCAGGTAAGTGTAAAGCGACAAGTACTAGTCAACAAGCTATAGCAACAGGGAGAACAAGTAGCTAAAGCAATGAACTGAACTGTAAAGTGAACTAAGCAGCAAGTAACTGGAGTAACATTGAAGTGACTGTAGCAAGTACTCAAGCAGTAGCAAGTGCTGACAGTAAGTAGAGTAACTACGTAACAACTGAAGTAAAGTCTACAACACAAGTAAAGTAACATCTACTATAAGTCAGCTGTTTGGTTAGTTCTTAAGTTCTTCTGATTACTCCTTCGGGTACGCAAAGGAAACCTCTGTGAACACCCCCAATTTTTCAAAATATTGTAAATATCCCCTTTTTTTTCCCTTTGACCCCATTTTCTGGGTAATTGAGTCGGTTTTAATCTAAATTCCATTTTACTTCTCAAATCTTGTTGAAATTAAATTCATTTTACATATCTGACTCAATTTCGGATTCGGATCTAGATCAAAATCCAAATCTGAGCTTCGTTGTCCAATGTTTAAAATCAAATTCTCGAAATTTCCAAACTAACTTTTTGAAAAGCTCAGACAGTTCGTCCGGTATCCGTTTGTATCCATCGAATTGTATTTCTCAATTCGAGGTTTAAAACTTGAACATTTTTTCAAAACTTGGGTCCAAACCCATCCATCTGAAGAAATTTCCCCGAAATGGCCTAGAATTCTCGGAAAAACACTTTTGTAAATATTTCTCAAAAAAATACAAAAAAATTAGTGTTTAATCTTTGTTTTCTCATAAAATCTTAGATTTTTATTCCAAAAATACCAAAAAAATTTGGAAAATGCAAAAAAAAAAAAAAGAGAAAATATATCTAACAAAAATCGGTTTTTGAAAACCTTTTTCTGAAAATATCCCTTTTTAAGAAAAACCACCTTTTTGAAAAATCTCGAAAAGAGCCCTCCTTGTTATAAATATTTTAAATCAAAAGGGGCTCGTGGAAAGTCCTTTTAGGGTTTTTGAGAACCCTTGGCGAGAGGAGGTCGGAAGCCCAGGGGAGAACCCTTGAAAAATCTCGAAAAGAGCCCTCTCTTCCCCTTCCAGAAGGGTCCTCCCCATCGGACGACCTCATGAGCCTTCCCCCTTTCTCAACCATGGATCTGCAACAACCTCTCTCGAACCACCTTCTCCCTCAAATCGCCACCCTCCAATCGATGGCTCCAGACGATCTGCCCTCCATCACCAACAAACCCTCGCCTTCTCGATGGTTCATCTCTTCCTATATAAAGGGACATCGAGAAGGGGGAAAGGAGAGGCTGGTTTTTCCTTTTCACCGCTACATCATCCCTTGTTCATCACGAAGAGCATCTGGTTTTCCACCCCACCATTGCGCTTTTTTTTTTATCCCCTCTCCTTCTTCTTCTTTTTCTTTGGTTCTCCCCAATTGGTAGAAGAAGGACGATCCTCTGTCAGTAGAGCGGAAGCCACCAAAGGTCAACCTTCCATCAAGAAGAACCACAGGTGAATAACCGTGCCTCTTTTCTTTTGAACTTTCTGCAAAAACCTGCTTCTCTGCCTCTACTGTACCTCATCCCCTCTATTCTTTGTGGGTTTTATCTTTTTTTTTTTTTTTTACCACATTAAGGAATCCCTGTAGCATCGTTTCGCCCATAGCAAAATCGATCTACAGACATGCGATAGCAATAGAGATGAGTCTATCATCCCAACACTTTTTCTTTCTTTTCTACAGTTTACTTCATACTCGTATTCATATAATGCTAAATCCCTTAAAATCCATTCGTACCTACATAATGAAGCATCGCTGATATCCATTCACCATCCCGACATATCTTTTGTGTTTGTCTCTATTTTCTTGGTGATTTGCTCTGGTTTCATGGTATCGAACATATGTTCAGATGGTATTCCTCTTAGAATGTTTATTTCTTTCTGAGTTTAATAGTCGATGTGTGTTAATCATTTACTGCTATTATAACTCATGTTTATGCTATTCTCCCTTTACGATCTGTCGTACCAATTTCTTTTACTATTCCCCATTTGTACATTTTACAGTTCAGCCTGTTGTCTCTCCGTTATGCATTTCCTTGTTGTTCGTTTTGTTCCACTTGTTTCGATCTGCAGGATAACTAAGTGTGAAAGCATAGAGGTAACTTAACGACCTCTGCAAGTTGCCTGGAGACATAATGAGAAGAGCTTTTCTTTTTATATTGAAAAAAAAAAAAACGTTCACATGGCTGTGTGCCTCTGGTCATCCTCCAAGGAGGGCCGAAAACATGAACAAATGTGAAATCTGGTTCAATAAAGAGTTCGAATATCCGAACAGTCTCATACAAGTGGAATTGCTCTTTGCACTTTCCTTTGTGAGTTCCTGAGAATATAATCATCGAAAGATACCTGGATGAAAGGGTCACGCCGTTGAGAATCATGGGCAGGATTCTTAAATCTCTTGCATTATCTACGAAAACCCTTTTACAGCCACCACAGATTCTACAGAAGATTATCATGTAGTTGAATGAAGTGCTGGACCTCAGTTCATGAGAGCAAGAGAGGATTGGGCAAAAGGGGCTTACGTCAAGTATGTTCTGAAAAGGTGCCTTTGATTTTGTAAGTTCTGTTTAAAAAATATATATATATATATATATACATGGGATGTTAGATATGGTTGAAAGAGGAGAATACGCTGCTCAGAGTCAGAATCATTCAGGACTTCGGTCAGTAACAGTGATCTCTCAGATGAATTCTTGTTTATCATTCGTTCTTTATAGTGCATCATCCATCCTGTAATATGCCATCCCCTGTATCTTGAAATTTTCTCTTTTAGGCTTGATTCCCATCCTAGATATAGGTTTCACTCATTTTTTATATTGGCATTTGGTTGCATCTTCGCATCAGTTTTTTTTTTGTGCTACATTGTAATCATCTTATTTTTATATCATATGATAAAGTGAAGTTCTGATGACAGTCATCTCGCCCAGCATATCATTTCCATCCTCATCTGCAACGTCACAATCACTAACAACATTTCTAGCATTTGCCCTCATTTCCATCTCTTCAACATATACTATCTAACCAAAGCCATATCATGCCCATTCATTAACTTACATCATATTCTAAACATGTCATATATATATATATAAGGCACATCTAAATCTTCCTTTCATGAGCATATCACTTACCATATGTATATACATGTATATATGTATATATGTATATATATACATGTATATATATATATATATATATATATATATATATATATATATATATATATATATATATGTACCTAAGCATTTCACTTAGTATATACACATCTTATTTAACATGATCATTTTAGCTCAAATATAGCATCTCACATCCTCCTCTATATCTTGTATTAGGCTAACTCAGTGTTTTGCAGGGAATATGTGGAAAAGGCTATTTCTTGGATTTGTGTTTCAATTTTCAATTTTTGTAATAAGTTAGATCTTAAATGAGAGTTTACGTTTCCAGCTCTTAGATAGAATGAAT
The DNA here is from genome assembly GCF_984573655.1 of Nuphar pumila. NCBI lineage: Eukaryota > Viridiplantae > Streptophyta > Magnoliopsida > Nymphaeales > Nymphaeaceae > Nuphar > Nuphar pumila. Next base: position 95,301,677 of record NC_143249.1, read on the forward strand.
GAGCATTGTAAATATCATGATTGCTTATTTTCATGTTTTTTGCCTTTATTTCTCAAAATCTCACAATGGTGAAACACGAATGACACGTGCACCATTTCGTAAGAGGTAATTAATCCTAAGTTGATGATTTACATCAATGGCCATAGTCAGGATGTAAACAAAACTTAAGATTTTTATCTTTTATAAAATAACATTGGGTCCACACTGGATCCTTTTCAAAATTTATCATATTTTCTTTAAATATTTTTCCTCTTTTATCAGAGTTTAATTTAAAATTAATTCAATACATATACCAATGGCCATAGTCAGGGTATATTGAGAGTTAATTTCATTTTAAAATCTATAAAAGCACCAAAATGTGTTTTATTCTTCACTTGAATTTAAATATAGATTATTATATAATACATTCAATGACCATAGTCAAGGATGTATTATATTTTTCAATCTTATTTCAATTCAGGTAAATAATGAAATACGATTTTCAAAATCCAATTTCAAAATTTAAATTCATTTATCATTTAGGATAGAACTGCATCATATTTTCAAAAATTTCCTTTTTCAAAAACTCCAAGTGATGTAAATATCTTCTTCAATCAATCCTCACTTCTTATAAAATCCAATTCATCCTTTCATTTTCAAATTCTATTTCATTTTTTTCAAATCTCAAAGTTCAAATTAACTTTGAGATTTTCAAATTCACTTTATATTCAAATTCAGAAGTTCCAAATTCATTTTTTTCAAAACTCCAATCAAATTCAAAAAGTTCAATTTTACTTTGAGATTCTTGATTCATCTTCTAAATTCCAAAATTTAAGTTTTCAAATTCAAAGTCCAATTTGACTTTGAAATTCATTTATATATTCAGAGTTCAAAATCTCAAATCAAAATTCCAAGTCCAAAGATAGATCCTAATCTCAACTTGGATCCAGATTTCCAAGTATAAATCTCCATTCTTTGGATCTCAGATTATAGATCCAAAATCCATTCTAGGATCCCGAACCCGATTCTACATTGGATCTCAGATTTCAGATTCAAATCCATGTTAGGATCCAGAATCCAATTTCATCTTGGATCTCAGACTTCAGATCCAGTCCATTTTAGGATCCAGAATTCAACTCTATCTTGGATCTCAGACTTCAGATCCAAATCCATCTATGGATCCAGAATCCGATTTCACTTTGGATCTCAGACTTCAGATCCAATTCCATTTTTAGGATACAGAATCCAATTCCACTTTGGATCTCAGACTCCAGATCCAATTCCATTTTAGGATCTAGAATCCAATTCTACTTTGGATCTCAGATTTCAGATCCAAATTCATCTTGAAATTTAGATTTCAAATCAAGTTCTATTTTCAATTCCAACTTTCAAAACCAATTCCATTTCATTTCCAGATTTCAAATCTAAATCCACTTACAGATCATATCTGGATTTCTTAAATTCATTTCTATACCATTTGGATTTCTCAGATCCATTCCAAGTTCAAACTTCAAGTTCAATTCCATTTCAAGTATTCATTTCAAAGTCCAAGTTCAACTTCAAAGTCCATTTCTGACTTTGAAGCCTCATTTCCTCTTGTTATCATCTGCAAATCATTCTCTTTCCCAAAATCAAGATTTATTCTTCCAACTCTGATTACTTCAAAGACTTAGAACTTCTCTGATCTATCTCAAGTTCTAAGTTAGATTCAATCATTTCTTCACTCCCTTATCAAGTTCATCTCCGAATACTTGGAAATTTTCAAAACATCTTTCAAAAGAGCATACATTCCTGCATTGCACAAGCATGATTCTTTGTGCATTTAGAGTTAGAATAAATTCTTAGATTATATTTAGGCAAAGCAAAAGGCATAAATTCAATCCTTGGTTCGATTACCCCTGGTAAAGGCGCCAGGAACGGTCGAACCTCGTACCGACGAGCGAATCCCGTCTCTCCATTTTCCCGCAATATTTCAAAACGGAAGCGAGTTAAATTTCTAAATATTTTCAAATTAAGGTCAAGTGAGACCCCGCAAAAGAGTTCCTCTCTCCCTTATCTTCTTTCTTTTCTCTTCTCTCTTCTTTTTCTGTCTTTTACTTTTCTCCCTTCAAAAAGAAGGAAAATAGAGGTTAGAAAAGGAAAAGAGAAGGAAGAGAGAGAAACCACAAGAGAGGAAAAATTTTGCGATGATCACAGGTTTGGCGACCGTGATGGGACTCGTCTTCGTCCGGTTAAATCTATGCCTTTGCTTTGCTTTAATATTTTCTAAGTCTTTATTCTTCTATGTCAGCTACATTTTCATGCAAAACTTAGAAGCCTAGACTTTGTCCTAAGCTGACATCACTGCATATAGGATCTAAGTATGGTTTGGTAGGACCATATTGAGGAGATTATTCCATGTTCACATTAGACTTAGGTCTTAAATACAACTCTCCTCAATTATAGGGATTGAATGCAAACAATGTATGCAAATGTATGCTTCTTTTTCATTTAAATCTATCTCTTTAGGACTTGCATTAGAGCTTTCTGGTTTTATCTGCATGTTGATCATGTTTTTAAAAATCTCCCTACCTATATTTGTCCAGGTCTTCACGTTGCTGGGTTGTCTCACTGAACCATAGTTCGGGAGAGAGCCTCACAACTGGACCACTTATTTGGTTTCGCGCCCCCCTACCACGTACCTAAGGGCCATAGTCCGAGGTATATCGGTAGGTGCTCAAGGATGTTGGGAAGCCCTTACCCTAGAACCAGAGAATTACTTCTAATTCACGTACTTCGAGCTTCGGCTCGAGTATATCGGCATACCTTGATTGAAATCAGATGATCTGAACCATAGAGTTAGGATTAAGGTCCTACAAGCCATTTCAAATATTGCATTTAGAGTCAGCCTTTAGGGAGTGCTGTGTGCGCATCTTTGTTTGTGCAGCTATGATTGTGTAATATTTCCTTGTATTCTCTTGTATATATCAAACCTTCTTCAAAACCCTGGGTGTACTATTCAAAAATTTCTCTCTATTTTCAAAAACCCCAGGTGTATATTTTTCCTTTACCTACATTCTTTTCTCTTTTGTGTCAAAATTTTCTTAAAAGCCCTAGAAAGTCTTTTTCCAAGTCCCTTGATCTTTCCAAAATTTCCAGGATTTATGTCTATCCTCTTCTTTCATCAAAGTCTGTCCGTAAGTCCTGCAGTCTATCTAATTCTCTTCCTCTCTTGCCTCAGTATCATTCTGATGGCGTCCAAATCTCCCGATGCTATCTTTCCCAGAGATCATGTCTTCTATCAAATAAGGGATGGAGCCCCGGATCATCGGGTCATCCAGTCTCGTTCCTTCTTCCCTCGGTGGTACTATTCTTGGTTCGCCACCTTCTCGCGTATGTTCCCAGACCACTTGGATGACTGTGGATTGGAGATGGCATCGGCAGTTGGCAAGCTAACCATCAACGGCAATCTGATTCAAGCTATGGCAGAACGGTGGAATCCACGTACCTGCACATTTTGGTTTCCATGGGGAGAGATGACTCTGCTAATGGATGAGTTCAGCGACATCATGGGATTGTCAGAGTCAGCTGGTCAGCCAGATGATCCAGTCGAGCAACAGTTCCTGATCAACGTCAAGGGAATAGATGTTCGAGAAGCATTGGCCAGAGCTGCAGGGAGCAGATCTTGGCCTCTTACAGAGATCAACGGGAGTCAGTTCATCGACCTGTTCGGACTCTATTGCAAGTATGGGGCCTACGAAGAAGTCGATACCTTGTCTCGAGCAGCGAAAGAAAGAATTCAGCATTCTATGATCCTATGCACAGTGGGACTAGCATTCTTTCAGGATGGTCAGAATTTTATCGATGTTAGAGTCGCCCAGCTCTTTCGAAGATGGGGAAGCAAGCAAACCCGTCGGCTTTCAGTATCCATGGCAGCTCTAGCCTTTCTCTATAGAGGCTTAGCTCATTTTACCCTCGGAGAGACCATCTTGGTGGAAGGATGCACACATGCCTTGCAGTCATGGTTTCTGCGACATGTACCGTCAAAAGCCAGTTCCTTCAGGTTCAACAACAAGAAGCCGAAATTCATTGATCAGTACCGAGCCTTGATCGAGAGTCTGCACCAGGAAGAGATCCTCTGGGACTATTTTGACAGACGAGAATCAGTTCCTCGCTACACTTATGCTCGTAGCAAGCGTTATAGATTGCTCGGCCCTTTCTTCTGCGTCGACTATCAGCCAGAGAGGTGTCTCAGACCGTTTTCGCAGCGGCAGGTTCGTGTCAACACTCGCTTCCCGACGAGCCGCATGCCAGAGTTTGATCTGCAGTCGGATCAGTGGTCCGGGGCATACCACGTCACCAAATACACTTGGGACTCCTTCATTCCTTTGTCTATGTTTCCTGGTCCTAATGTATCGTCGGAGTATCGAGAATGGTGGCAAACTATCTGCCCACCTTCTCTTTATATTTAAATTTTGTCATCAATAAAAACGCAACTTTTTGTTCTGATAAAAAGCTCTTTATGGCCAAATTTTATTTTGTTTTATATGGTCACGATTCTCGTGACGACCTCATCTCCGGTGATGAGACCTCTTTCTTATATTCTTTCTTCGATTATCTCTCATCGTGATGGACGACCTCGCCTAGGTCATAAGGCGCATTTTTGTCACTGCAAAATCGGGACACAATTATCGCAAAATTTGTGATGACCCAATCCCTGGTGATGGGATAACTTGTCTAAATTGTCTATCAATTCATTCTTTCATGTCTTTTTTCTCAAAAGGTCGCATTTTCAAAAATTCCTCCGGGCTCTAACCATTCCTCTATTTCTATAGAAATCATCTGGCATTATCAAAATGGTTCAAACCAGAGCTAGAAAAGAGACTGCTCCTCAGCACAGTGACAGCGAAATCGAAGCAATGGATTCTCCCAAATCGGTCAGGGGGCAGAATCAGAATCAAACCAATGATATAGACCCCGCCATATACAACCTATTCAAAAGAATGATGACCAGGATGATGTCAGAACAGGCTGAGGCCAGACAGAAGGAGATTGCTCCGAAAAGCAAGGCAAAGAAGAAGGCTGTAAAAAAACCAGTCAGGATCGTCAGAAAGAAAGTACAGCCTGACACCACTTCTGAAGAAACGGAATCAGTTGAAGAGGAATCAGAAGAGGAAGAACAGTTCGTTTATCATCAGAATCCTCTGCCTGTAAAGACTGCTGCAGAGCCCGAATCAATAAACAAGCCCATTCCGGCTAATGATCCAATGCAAGAACAGATGAAAGAAATGAATCGGGCCATCAAAGATATCCAGGCCAAAAGCAAGGGCAAGCAGACCTACTTCCGGGGAGGATTTTTACCATGGCTTAGATGGGGATGACAATCTGGAAAATCTCCCTCGCAAGTTCCTTAAGTTCGACGGAACAAGCAACCCTAAGGCTCATTTGGCCACCTTCTATGCTGAGTGCGGCCGTTTCAGGAAAGACAATCGAGCATTATTTATTTGCTTTTCTCGCAGCCTAGAGGGTGTAGCGGCCAGGCGGTATGCAGACCACATTAATCCTATCGAACTACGAGAGTTCGATAAGGTCGTAAATTTGTTCATTGAGCGCTTCATGTTTAATATTGAAGCATCATCAACCCTCAACCATCTGTACAATTTAAAGCAGAGCGAGAATGAGAAGGCTAGCGAATTCATCCACAGGTGGAGAAGCACCTGTAACAGAATGAAGGTTCCCATCCCAGAGGAGCACGCCTTACAGATTATTTTAAACAACTTTGCTCAGCCCCTGAGGAACCTCATTTCTACATCGCCAGCCAAATCATTCATCAAACTGATTGAGAGAGCCGAATGGCTCGAGACTGGCTTGGACAATGGTCTGTACGAAGGATATCCTTTTGTCAGAGGAAATCCTGATCAAAAGAAGAAGGTGCACGTCACCTATTCTATAGGATTTTCGGATCAGGGAAGCGGCAGTTCTAACTGCAAGAAGGGCAAGAAGAATCGCAACAAGAATGCCAGACATCCTAGGGCCGAAAGGACAAACTCGGCAACTCAGAAAGGAAAATTTGTCAAGCCACAGCCTGTTCAGTCAACACCACAGCCAGAAGTGAAACAGCCAGAAAAGCCAAAACACGAGGGTTGGAGTTATGACCGAGAGTTCACAGCTCTGGAGTAATCCCGCGAAGACATCTTAGAATATATGATGTCGAAGGGAATGATCAAACTCCCCAAGATGGCAGATCCTCCCGTTGTTATGGGAAAATGGACTGACAAGTTTTGCAAGTTCCACCGGACTGTTGGACATGATACCGAGCATTGCTTTGTTCTTAAGAACATCATCCAAGATTGCATTGACAAGAATTTATTGATCGAGGATGAGGAAGAACAGCCAGAAATCTTGTCCAAGCCATTTCCCAAGCATTCAGCTTCAGTCATCACAGAGCAGACATTTTCTCTCCGAGACAGCATCCAACCATGTTCTAGTCAAGACATTCAGGATCAGCATCAGGTCTTGGTCCTTCGTCAAGCGCAGTCTTCCGCCAAGAGGGCGGATATCACTGCATTTTCCAGCAACAAGAAACCAGCAAAAGTGATGGCAGACATTGCCAAGATAGTTCCTAGAATTCCGAAGTGTTTCGTCAAGGCAGCTTCGAAGAAAGAAGAGTCTTCAGGGCCAGTTCAGAAGCCAATAACTGCTTTATCCAATATTTCTATCCTGGATCTGACCCACGCTTCGCCCGAGCACTATTATCGTCGCGAAATTTTTCCCGTCTTCCCCTCCTTGCGGAAGAGAGAGAGGGAAACGCTTTCGCGCTTCAAACTTGACCGGATTTTGGAAATTTGTTTTGAAATACTCGCCTCCATTTTGAAAATTGTGGGAAAATCCATGGGATGGGGCTCGACCTGTGGGTACGAGGTTTGACCGTTCCTGCCGCCTTTAACAGGGGTAATCGAACCAAGGACCAAAATTGTGCTTGACTTAGTTAAATCACCAAAATCGTGTTCTATCCTAAATGCACAAAGAAATCAGGCATGTGCTATGAGATTTTGGAAAATGTAAGTTGGAAAACATGATGTATGCTCAGAAAACCTTTGGAGTGGAAAAACATTTCTCAAGAAAAGGGTCAATTTCTCAGGAAACTCAGATGAAAGGGGTTTTTGAAATCACGAGAAAGTTCATAAAGGTGTGGGAAAATCATGAATGGATGAAAATTCTGAGAAAATGGAAAGAATTCTTGAGAAAAGGGTAAACATTTGAAGGGAAAATGCTTGTCAGGAAAAGCTTCAAGTTTTAAAAGTTTTCTTTGAAAAATGGTTGAAATTCATTGGAAAATTCTTTGGGGAAGGAAAATTGAAACTCGAGAAACTGAAATCCTGAGAATCTTAGCCTTGAAACACTTGGAAATTGATTTTGACCTTTGAGAAATGTGAGAGACTTCTTTTGAAAATCTTGAGAAAATAACCTTTTCCATGGAAAACTGTGGAAAACTTGGCTTGGGAAAACCGATTTTGGAAAATCCTCAGAGTTTCTTGAGAAATTGATTTCTTGAGAAAGAAACTTTCTTAAGAAAATCATGAGAAAACTAATGATTTCATGATGCAAATGATATGAGTGAATGAATGCACTTTGAAAGATTTTCTAAGAAATTTGTTGGAAAAATGTGTATTAAGTCAAAATAAATCCTTCACATATTCTGACTGTGGCCATGAATATGTTCAGAGTTTAATTGATTTAATGCACAATACTTTGCAAACTTTGGAAATATGATGTGCATTTTAAGATAGCCTAAGAGTGTAGGCTCAATGTGACTGGTAGAAAGATGATGGATCTGGGTCTCGTTCATATTCCGACTAGGGCCGTAAATATGGATTCCACCGAGTTCATTAACTCCCTAAGAGTTGGTGCACGTGTCATTCGTGTACATCCATAGTGCTTTTGAAATAAAATGCATGAATCACATAAACAGATATTGCATAAATTTAAACTATATGATATGCATCCTAGTCTAAGCAGGAAATTAAAATCTTATTCCAAAATTTACATTATTACATAACTAAATAAATGAAATAAAAGAAATTTGCAGACTTCAACTCCTTCTTTTGAATGTCCCTGCCAAATCTTGAAATAAGGTTAGCTCAAATATGTGGGTTTTTCCAAGATTTTCCAATAATATTATGAAATTATTGGATTTAATTGGATATAAACCCTATCCCCATGCTTTCTTGATATTTGAAATGATGTAAATGCAGGAAACTTAGTAGAAAATAGTTTGAAATTCGAAATTGTGGTCAAAATGACCAAAATACCCCTAATTATAAAGTTACACCTTTAAAATCAGGGTTTTTTGAAGGAAAACTTGGTAAAATTGAGATTTTGAAATTCAAATTGAATCAAATGATGATAAAATGCATGATGAGGCATGATGACATGCTACTGAACACATTAGGACTGTAAAATCAGAATTTGACATTTTGCAATTTATCCAAAATAACGAATTTCGCTTGGATCCGGGTCCCGCGGGGCCCTGTTTTGATGATATGGCTAAACTGAACCTCAAATGGATTCCAAATTACAGCACTTTCGGTATGAAGCATCTACATACTCTGATAAACAGCCTAGAATGCTAAAATTTACGAAATGATATGATCTAAATGCTAAAATTTAAAGAAAATCCTAAAAAGGGTGGATTTTGCCAATGGACCCGAACCAAATGCAATGCTTAATATGATAATGTAAGATTTACACCATGATGCAGACTGCTAAATGACCCGAAACGAAACATTTTTGGTTTTTACAGCCTCGGGATTTGAGCCATGGTGAGTTCGGTAACAGGGATTTGGTTCTGACGGAGGTAAAATCAACCTAATCTAATATACAATGCTAAACAAATAGAAAACAGCCATGAAAATTTCTGATATTTAACATAGCTACTCACGACATCTACGGGGACAACTTTTATGTTCATGACTTTGGCATTTGATCAACAAAAACATGGATAAAAATATAACTTTTCATTCCTAAATTGACAGAACAGACAAATATGACCAAACAGGTGACTGCTAAGAAAAATCCAAAACAGATATCACAACTGTTCTGAAAATCACAGACTTTCAGATGCAAACATAGGACATCCTGAGCATAATATTTACTTTTTACAGATTTGGATTTGGATCAATACCCAAAGAGAACCCATCGACCTAAGTCGATCCAAAGTCTCAGAGGCCCAAATCAGGCTCTGACACGTGTCCGGCACTCTCGGATTTTTGTCAGACATTAAAAAAAATCAGAAAAATCGGAGAAAATCAGGTTCAAAACTAGACATCCCCTCGAGTTCACAACATCTTTCGGATCGAACATCGGATCTTCCATGAGGAAGATCTCGATTTTACAAGTCGGAAATGAATTTTTAAAACGCATCCCGGGTAATAAAACCTGACTCACCTTTTTGAATGTTTACCATAGTAAACGAATTCAAATCTCTTTGAATTTTTGGCACATTTTTAGGGACACCTAAGGGCACATTCCATGATTTGTTTAGAATTTTTAGTGAAAAATAAATGCATGAAATGACGTGTGGACTGACTGACAAAAACAGAGAGCTACTGAAATTGAGCAGAATTGAAATAAATACCTAATTAAACCTAATTAACCTAAGAAACATGCTAAATTAACGAAATAAAATATAAATTAAATTTAACTAAATGCATGAATGCTAGAAATCATCAAGGAAGCATAATTATATTTTTTTATATATGTCGTTTTATGAGAATAGCTCAATCCATCTCTCGAATGAGTTCTTTCTTCAAACGACAACACGAATCAAACCAAAGGCATTATCATGGTGAAATCAATAGGAATGGAGGCTTACCTTGTGTTCTCCAGCGGTTTTGGAACTTCTGAAAAGAGAGGCTACCTTGATAAGGGGTTCCAAAGGGGCGTGAATCCAAAGGACACCAAGAAAGAAAAAAAATGGAATTATAAAGTTCAATTCTCAAACAGGGCTCCCCCTGAGCTGGGCATGGGCTAGGGTATTTGTAGAAATTTTGGTGATTTTCAAAATTCAAAGACAGTGAATCTAGACCTTCCATGTGGCGCCATCTCAGGGCATGCCATTTTGATTTTTTGAGAAAATAAAAATGAGAATTTTGTGAGTGAGACACCTCAGCAGGGGAATTTGGAAATTTTCAAAAAGCTTGCTTGATTTTCTCTGCAGGAGTCTCCCAAATGGCGCTGCCTCAGAGGATGTCCTCTTGGAGTTTGAAATTCAAAACTTGGTTTTCCTGGAAGGAGGAGAGACTGCCATGTGGCGCCATCTCAGAGCATCTACATTGACATGTGTCAGAAGGAAAGGCAGAGGATTCAGATGGTGCCACCTTAGAGAGATTTTGAAATTTAAATTTCTGCTTTTTCTAGAGGAAAGGAGAGACTGACATGTGGTGCCATCTCAGGGTGGCTCCTACAATGACATGTGGCAAGAGGGAGGGAAAGGGACACGTGGCACCATCTCAAAAATTGAATTTAGGGAGGAGACTTCAGGATTTGCGCCACCTCAGCCTGGAGTTTGAATATTTGAATTGCTGCTTTTTCTGAAGGAGGCAGAAAGTGACATGTGTCACTTGCTTTTTCTGAAGAAAGTAGAGAGAGACACGTGTCCCTTGCTTTTTCTGAGAAGAGCAGAGAATGACACGTGTCACTTTCTTTTTCTGAGAAAAGCAGGGAGTGACATGTGTCACTTGCTTTTTCTGAGAAGAGCAGAGAATGACACGTGTCACTTGCTTTTTCTGATAAAAGCAGGGAGTGACATGTGTCACTTGCTTTTTCTGAGAAGAGCAGAGGGTGACATGTGTCACTTGCTTTTTCTGAGAAAAGCAGGGAGTGACATGTGTCACTTGCTTTTTCTGAGAAGAGCAGAGGGTGACATCAAATCTGGATTGAAAATTTTAAAATCGAGAGTTCTGGACCTCGAAATGACATGCTGTGCAGTGCAGTGATATGAAATGCTCATACAATGATATGCAATGCCATGTCTTATGAAATGCAATCCTGAACCGGGCTTTGGAAATTTCCGTCTCCTGTCAGGAATAGAATTTTGAACATATGAGATAAATTTAGAGAAAAATTGAGAGTTGTAGATGCAATCTGAACTTTTGCAGGTTCCATGCTCAGAAAATGACCATTTTGCCCTTCGGTGATCTCAGAAACTGGATGATGATGCTTGGTGGAAATGTTGGGGAGGTGAGTGGAAATTTGGGGTGTTTACAGATGCCACTCTTTGCTACTAAGCCGGCTTGTGGCCGAGCTTAGTGGCAAAGAAAAACACAACAAATTTGGGCTATAAAATGCCCCAGTTAGAAGGATCTAACTGAGTATGAAGAAATTAGCCCGAGGAAGATGGTAGATATGAAGCGAAGAATGAAGAGGAAAGATTTGCTCTATGAGAGCGAAGTTCAGGTTTTTGCCCTTATCCTGGATGGGACAGAAATACCTCGCATGGAACGAAGCTCAGGTTTTAACCCTTAACCTGATTGGGGAATGGAATATCTCATCGAAATGAGACTCAGGTTTGTACCCTTAACCTGATCGGGTGGAAGATGAAATACCTCTTTGATTGAGGCTCAGGTTTATACCCTTATCCTGATCGGGCGAAAAATGGAATACCTCTTTGAATGAGGCTCAGGTTTATACTCTTATCCTGATCGGGCGAAAGATGAAATACCTCTTTGAATGAGGCTCAGGTTTGTACCCTTATCCTGATCGGGTGGAAAAATGAAATACCTCTTTGATTGAGGCTCAGGTTTGTACCCTTATCCTGATCGGGCGGAAAATGAAATACTTCTTTGATTGAGGCTCAGGTTTATACCCTTATCCTGATCGGGTGGAAGATGGAATACCTCTTTGATTAAGGCTCAGGTTTGTACCCTTATCCTGATTGGGTGGAAGATGAATGGAATCCTCGAAGGAAGAGACCATGATGGAACCTTCGGATTTTGCACAATAAATCCGACAGGGGTTTTGCAAAAGGAAGGAAAATGGGGTCCCTAAAGCTTGAAAAGGGATTGATTTTGGGCGCCTCATTGCTGAGACTAAATAGCTTTTGAAATTGCCTTTTGCGAGAAATGATTGGTGGTTCGACCTCGAACCGAAATGGGACTGTCTATGGTGGGACATTGGGGACACAGGGAAGTTTGCAATTCTGAGAGTTCATGCTCTCAAAGAAGGGAAGGAATCAAGTCCTTAACAGGGATTTAAAATTGGTGTCAGGATGTATCAAAGACGGATATCAAGCTCTCACTTCACGTCAGGATTGCTAGAAAATATTGTCAAAATGTTGGAAATTTTGCTGTTGATTCACAATATTTGAAAATGTTGCATATTGTTGCAAAGATATTCTTTCTTTTCTACCTGAAGCATTACCTCCAAAACAAGGTTCACTTCGTAGAATCGAGATTGGAAACCAAATTACTTGCAATTGGCCTTCTTCAAGGAAGCTATCAATTTCCTTGATATGAACAGGAAAGAGAATTTGATATTATGAAAGCAATTGATGAGAGAATATTGATAATAGAATTTCACAAATTTAAAGAAGATTCTTGATAGATTTGGCAGTTTGATATCCTGAGAGCTTCTCTCATGATACTCTTTCTGCACTCTTTTGACTCTCTGGTCTTTTGGCTACATTCTCCTTCATTTTGGAGATGTTTTGACTTTTTCTCTCTTTCTTTTTCCTCTCTAGCTCTCTTTTGGGGAAGGGTACGTCACAAACTCCTTCAACTTGGAGATGTTTCGATCCTTCTTTGACGATAGGTTTGAAGATCTTTGGATGGTAGCTGAAATTAAATACCTTTTAGGGATTGTCGAGAGGTTCATCGCATCTGCCTTCATCTTGACAGTGCTTTGGACTTTCCCTGGAAGGATCCGTCACAAACTCCGTCATCTTGAAGATGTTTCAAATCTTCTTTGGCCCCGGGGGTCTACTCGCTTAATTCGCCTTCATCTTGACGACAAGTGAGAGATCCCTTTTGCGGATATTTAATTGCAGCTTAGGTGATTTTGAGGAGACAGGGTTTAGGTAAATGCTCTCTTTTCTAGCACTCAGGATATTTTCACTGCCTCATCTTCACAAGAATGGTCTTTAAAAATATGCCATTGACTGCGATCAATATCAATCATTTGTGGCTTTGCAATAACATTGAATCTTCTTTTCTGGCCATATCAAGGATTTATCCTTCATCCTTTTGGTTGGCCAATAGAAAGAATTTGAAGTTTGAATCTCTTCTCGCAAAAGCTCCACTCTTTTGGAAGTAATGCTGAAGGTAGACTGAGGTAAAGATTTGTATATTAAAGTTTTTGAAATCAACAAATAATCTGGTTGTCAAATTGACAAAATTTTCTTGAGATCCTTGGTGAAAGAGAGCATTTGGGGTTCGGCTTAACGCATCCGTGACGAAAATTATCCTCTCATTTCCCCAAACGAGGCGACTATCTGTTCACTGGGAACAGTATCAGAACAACCATCGGTTCATTGAAAACAATATCAATTCAATTAAGAACGCCCATCGGTTCGCTGGGAACAATATCAGTTCAATTAAGAACAACCATCGCTGGGAATAATATCAGTTCAATGAAGAACGACCATCGGTTTATTTGGAACACTATCAGTTCAATGAAGAACGACTATCAGTTAACTTGGAACACTATCAGTTCAATGAAGAACGACTATCAGTTCACTTGGGAACACTATCAGTTCGATGAAGAACGACTATCAGTTCGCTTGGAAACACTATCAGTTCAATGAAGAATGACTATAAGTTCACTTGGAACACTATCAGTTCGATGAAGAACGACTATCAGTTCACTTGGAACACTATCAGTTCGATGAAGAACGACTATCAGTTCACTTGGAACACTATCAGTTCGATAAAGAACGACTATCAGTTCACTTGGAACACTATCAGTTCGATGAAGAACGACTATCAGTTCACTTGGAACACTATTAGTTCGATGAAGAACGACTATCAGTTCACTTGGAACACTATCAGTTCAATGAAGAACGACTATCAGTTCACTTGAAACACTATCAGTTCGATGAAGAACGACTATCAGTTCACTTGGAACACTATCAGTTCGATGAAGAACGCCTATCAGTTCACTTGGAACACTATCAGTTCAATGAAGAACGACTATCAGTTCGATAAAGAACAACTATCAGTTCACTTGGAACACTATCAGTTCGATGGAGAACGACTATTAGTTCACTTGGAACACTATCAGTTCACTTGGAACACTATCAGTTCAATGAAGAACGATTATCAGTTCACTTGGAACGCTATCAGTTCACTTGGAACACTATCAGTTCAATGAAGAACGACTATCAGTTCACTTGGGAACACTATCAGTTCAATGAAGAACGACTATCAGTTCACTTGGAACACTATCAGTTCGATGAAGAACGACTATCAGTTCGCTTGGAACACTATCAGTTCAATGAAGAGCGAAGACCATTGTAGAGAGTTGAATCGCTTCTATGAATGGTTTCAGGATTATCCCCTTATCCTGAACGGGGAATAGAAATTGGATGACCTGGCGGTTGAAATTGAGAATTTTGGTAATTTGAAAATTGGAAATTGGGTGACCCAGAGGTCGAAATTGAAGAATTGAATGACCCGAGGATTTGAATTGGAATTGGTGGGCAAAATATCAAATTTGAGAAATCGACTGACCCTTGGATCAATGCAGAAGAATGAATGACTCAAGTCAGAGCTCGAATAAAGTAAAGAGATCACGAGTCGGAACCCAGATCAACAAAGGAAAATAAAGAGCTCGGGTCAGGGTTTGAATAAATAAAGAGATCTCGAGTCGGAACCCGGATCAACAAAAGAAAATGAAGAGCTCAAATCTGAACTCGAATGAATAAAGAGATCTCGAGTCGGAACCCGAATCAACAAAAGATGAAGAGCGCGAATCTGAGCTCGAATGATGTAGAGATCTCGAGTCGGAACCCGGATCAACAAAAGAAAATGAAGAGCTCGCATCTGAGCTCGAATGAATAAAGAGATCTCGAGTCGGAACTCGGATCAACAAAAGAAAATGAAGAGCTCGAATCTGAGCTCGAACAAGGTATAGAGATCACGAGTCGGAACTCGGATCAACAAAAGAAAATAAAGAGCTCGAGTCAGGGCTCGAACAAGGTATAAAGATCACGAGTCGGAACTCGGATCAACAAAAGAAAATAAAGAGCTCGAGTCAGGGCTCGAACAAGGTATAGAGATCACGAGTCGGAACTCGAATCAACAAAAGAAAGATATGGATCAACTTGAAAGTTGGAGTTTGAAAGAAAGCTGAATCGGAATTCAGATCTTCAGAGGAGAACCCGGTTAGGGGATCACAATTTTGCAAATTGTCAGTGCGAGAACTGGATTTTTGAAAAGAGGATTCTATCTGCAGAATTTTGAGGAGAAATCAACAGAGATTGTAAACTGGAGTTAGAGATTGATGATTAAGATGGGAAATCATTCATAGTCTCAGGATTTATCCCATATCCTGAATGGGAAATGGAATGGGATGCATAGTTAATGCAAATGCAATGCACATGCACATGAAATGCAAATGAAGTGCAAATGAATGCAAATTGATGCGAATGAGTGCATATATATGCAAAATGAGAGAATGGTTTATCCTGCCTGCATACAGGATGTTTTGAGGTAAAGATAAATTTTCAAAAAAAAATGCCCCAGTGTAACTAGGGAGGAAAATTTTGAATAAAAGAAGGATAATTGATGAATAAGGCGACAAGCTTCTTGACTGATAGACATTCTCAAGATCATTCCTCACAAGAGAGACATTGTAAAAAGGAAGGAGAAACAAATAATATGGCGCCAAGCTATTGGAAAATTTGATGATTTTATTGATGCTTTGAAATCAAGGAAAGAGAATGGGATTACATTATTCTTTTGAAAAAGAAAGATGAGAAATAGGAAAGTGTTGGCATTGTCATCTTCTGGAATGATTGTGGAAAAAGCTTAGTCAGGACGACTAGTCCTCCTTTTCATCTTCAACGAGGAGCTTCTTGTCAATGCAGTCTTGAACAATGTTATTAAGGACAAAGCAGTTTTTTGTATCGTGCCTTACTGCTCGATGAAACTTGCAAAACTGTTCTTTGAATCTGCCCATAATTGCTGGAGGATCATTGGCTTTAGGCAACCGGACAAGGTCTTTCTCAAGCATATACTCGAGGATACTCTCGAGTGTCTGATCCAGAGGGGTGAATTCTCGATCAGTTCTCCAGTCTTTGCGCTTTGATTTTTCCTGATCTTTCTTTTGATGCTGAGGGCTGGATTGGAGAGGTTTATCACTGTTGATGTCCTTCCCTTTTTGCTTTTTTATTCTCTCCAAACTGTTGCCATGATCATTCTTGTTGCCTTTGCTATTATTGAAAGATTTAGCCGCAAAAGTGAAGTGAGCCTTCTTCTTTTGTTCACCTTGAGGGTTATTCTTAGAAAATGTGAAGCTTTCATAGACTCCATTCTCCATGCCCAGCTCGAGCCATTCTGCTCGCTCAATGAGTTCAACAAAAGATTTGGATGGTGAGGTAGAAATTAATCCTCTCAGAGGTTGCGAAAAATTATTGAGGATCAGCGATAAAGCATGCCTTTCTGATATAGGATCCCTCATTTTATTGCAAGTCTCTCTTCATCTGCGAATGAAGTCCCTTGCCTTTTCATTTTCATTCTGCCTTAGATTACAGAGATGGCTCAATGTTGGGAGCGCTTCAGTATTGAACAGAAATCGCTCAATGAATAGGTTGACCACCTTATCGAATTCTCGCAGCTCGATTGGATTGATATGCTCAGAGTACCACTTGGCGGCTGTGCCTTCTAGGCTACGAGGAAAATAGAGAAATAGGGCCCTATTGTCTCTCTTGAATTTGGAGCATTCGGCGAAGAACATGGCAAGGTGGGCTTTGGGATCACCAGAACCATCGAATTTAATGAACTTGCGGGGGAGGTTTTCGAGATCATCATCCCCTTCGAGGCCATCATAGAAGTCTTCGCTGGTGAAGACTTTCTTGCCCTTGTCGCGGGCTTGCAGATCTTTTACCACTCTGGCCATTTCCCTGAATTGTGTCTGCAGGGGCTCTTCTGCGACCTGACTTTTTGATTTGTGACTCCTCCTTTGGCCACGTTTCTGAAATGCCGGAGGTACCTCATATTCTTTATCGGTATCATCTTCGTCTGAAGTATCTTGAACATTCTCCTCAGAGGACTTGGTTGACCTCTTGGCCACACGATCTCTAATTCTCTGACTGAATGGATTTTTGTCTGAGCTGGTGCCAGCCTGCTCACTCATCATCCTCTTCATCATTTTCTGAAACATCGCGTACATCTGAGGGTCGATACTGTCATCTTCTAGTTGCTCTTGGTCTTTGTCTGACCTTGGCGAATTCATCTCTCCTTCTGATGTTGATGAGTAGCTGATACGCTGAATTGGTGCGGTCTTCTTCCCTGACCTTGTCTGAACCATCAAATGAGTAGCTGATACGCTGAATAGGATCAAATTTTGAGGATTTTTTTTGGATTTTTGGAAGGAAATATTAAAGAAAATATGGTAGACCATTGGAAGATTATCCCATTACTAGGGATGGAGTTGCCGTTGAAATCACGACAATTGTGTTGTTATTCTTTGTAAGAGAAATAAACAATGGAAAATGTGCCTTGTTACCTAGGCGAGGTTGTCAACCACGAGGAAAACATCATTTTTTGAAGGAAAGAGATATCCTTTGGAAAAACAATCCGCAAATGGATTTAGAATAAGGAGAAGGCAAAAGGGAAGGTGGATAAACAATTTCCACCGCAATAATCAAGGTATGCATGAGAAAAATAAGGTGAAGAATTTTGCAAATAGACAAAAGGATTGAAAATCCAATGAAAGAAAACATATGATTTTTGAAAATTGCAGGCAGGATAAAAATGCAGCTGGAAATTCGAGATCCAGTAGAACGGAAGAATGAAAAATCACCTGGAGTTTTGAAAGAAATTGGATATTTGGGAAAATCATCCAGGGTTTGAGAAAATAAAGGAAAATGATGAAAATATGGGTATTTGAAAATATTTTCGGAAAAATGTAAGAAAATAGAGGTAATATACGAACAATCACATCCTGCACAAACATTTATGCACATACATCACTCCTTAAAAGGCTCACTCTAGATGCATTATTTTGAAAAACAGTTGTAGGACCTTAATCCTAACTCTAGGCTCAGATCATCTTTGTCCAATCCAGTTATGCCGATATACCCGAATCAAAATCCGAGGTACGTGGCATATAATCTCAACTCTGGTTCTAAGGTAAGGTTTTCCAACATCCTTGAGCGCCTACCGATATACTTCGGACTGTAGCCTGCGGTACGTGGTAGGGGGGTGTTAACCCAAATAATTGGCCCAGTTGTGAGGCTCTGTCCCGAACTAGGGTTCTGGAAGAGAGCCCAGCAACGTGAAGACCGGGTAATGGAGGTTTGAAAAAATGATCACATGCAAGAAATAGAAGGCTCTAAGTCCTAGAGAGAAAGATTTTGAAAATCCTTAAAGAAGCATACATTGTTTACATTCAGATCCTAAATTGAGGAGAGTTGTGTTTAGACCTAAGTCTATGTGAGCATGAAAATTTCTCCTCAATCTGGTCCTACCAAACCATGCTTAGTCTATATGCAGTCAATGTCAGCTAGGTCAGAATCTAGGCTCCTAGGTTCGCATGATATCAAAAGAGCTGACATTTTGTGAACATAATTTCGATAATTGAACTAAGTCAAGCATAATTTTAATCAGACAAGGACAGGTCCCATCTCGGTCGCCAAACCTGTTATCGTCGCGAAATTTTTCCCGTCTTCCCCTCCTTGCAGAAGAAAGAGAGGGAAACGCTTTCGCGCTTCAAACTTGACCGGATTTTGGAAATTTCTTTTGAAATACTCGCCTCCGTTTTGAAAATTATGGGAAAATCCATGGGATGGGGCTCGACCTGTGGGTACGAGGCTCGACCGTTCCTGCCGCCTTTAACAGGGGTAATCGAACCAAGGACCAAAATTGTGCTTGACTTAGTTAAATCATCAAAATCGTGTTCTATCCTAAATGCACAAAGAAATCAGGCATGTGCTATGAGATTTTGGAAAATGTAAGTTGGAAAACATGATGTATGCTCAGAAAACCTTTGGAGTGGAAAAACATTTCTCAGGAAAAAGGTCAATTTCTCAGGAAACTCAGATGAAAGGAGTTTTTGAAATCACGAGAAAGTTCATAAAGGTGTGGGAAAATCATGAATGGATGAAAATTCTGAGAAAATGGAAAGAATTCTTGAGAAAAGGGTAAACATTTGAAGGGAAAATGCTTGTCAGGAAAAGCTTCAAGTTTTGAAAGTTTTCTTTGAAAAATGGTTGAAATTCATTGGAAAATTCTTTGGGGAAGGAAAATTGAAACTCGGGAAACTGAAATCCTGAGAATCTTAGCCTTGAAACACTTGGAAATTGATTTTGACCTTTGAGAAAGGTGAGAGACTTTGTAACGCCCCGGATTTTCAAAACAAAGCTAAGTTAAAATTTTAATGGATTTCTTTTTTTTTTTTTTCTTTGCAGCGGAACTTAGAAAAGCTTTTAGCAGCGGAATAAGACGATAATGAGTCGTCAGTTTTAGAAAACTCCTAGCACGTTGCAGGTATGTGGCCAAGCAACTCATTGACCACCAAAGTGTTCCATTGTATCGAAAGCACATGTTTATTACAACACTACTGCTTAGAAAAGCAGTGAAGGTTCAATAAAAAGGAAGCAGTACAACTCTGTCTACAGAAACCCTGGAACTTGATGCCGCCTTGCTCCGCATATCGCCACGCAGGTTCAACACCTGAAATCCCCATTAAACGGGGTCAGAACCACTGATGGTCTGGTAAGTAGGCAAACACCTATCTATTCAACTCAAGTAAATGCATAGACCACTCAGGGTCGCAGTTCGTAATACGACGCTCAAGCCTCCATGACTTAGCGTATATCGCAAAAGCCTCATCAGGGCTATGAGTTGAACATCCACGCAAGTCGTCATGACTTCGCATAAGCCTCTTCAGGGTTGTGAGTTAGAATAACCTCTCAAGTCTCTACGACTTAGCCTTGACTTCCTCAGAGTCACGAATGGATGTCTAGCTCAAGCCTTTATGCTTGGCACATCCGTATCCTACGAATCTAAGAACAGCTCTCCGAGCTTCACTTAGTCGTACGGATATCAATGGTGTTCTTTCCCAATCGGTCCAGTAGTATACCGACCATGACACCTTCACAAAGGTTATGCAGGACTGACTCAACAACGTCATCCACTCATACATTCAAAGTAGCGCTGTACCTAAGCTAATGCTTTGTTTCGATAATTGCACCTCCCCCTGGGCTTAGGGGACTCATATCTGGGCGACAACGCGACGATCTAGGGGTTGATTATTCTATGTATTTTAGATACCCCAGAGGCCTGTTGACCCCATCCCCCTAGTAGGACGGTACAGCATACCGGAAGAGATCCTTACAAGGTATCCGAATGCATTCTGCTACTCCAGTAGTTGGGTTCAATCCTTAGATATTTAAGGATAACCACGACCTCCATACCTCTGAGTGACGAAGGCCATCAATGAACTCTATCAGGTTCGAGTGAAATATATGTCACTCAAGGCTGCGCCATCACCGTCTTCCTCGGTGAGAAATTCTGAAAGGGGCCTGCCGGTCTTACAATTACTTGACGAACATTGCATGCCTATAGGGCAGCCTTTGAGAAGTATGTACCCGACCCCAATCAACCACACGGTTTTCACCGTGGAACAAAGGTTTTATTCATATGCATGCTTAACTCTGCTCTCGGCACTTCGGCCTTGACGAGCACTTCACCTCTTTCGGTGGAAACAACACACTCCGGCTCAGCGGCCCTTACGAGTCTTGTTGTCTGATAATTCTCAATGAGCATGCACATGACTCGATCTCTACGGATCGCCTACTCGGCGTATTTTTATGCAACGAGCTCAGGACCTCGTCAAGGCGCTACCACTACTTTGGCGCAACGGCTCTTACAAGTATGATGCCCTTGCAGGTGTCAGGGAGACGAGTCATTCTGACATCGTTCCAACAAAGGACATCATTGTGCCACTTAACTGGTTTTAGCAGCTCTTCTGCCAACCATTCTGTCAACACCTTCTCTGCTCTACCGGCAGTGGTGCGACGAACCTTTCTACATTGTAGAAGGCGTTCCATAACTGGGTAGCACTTCTGCTACGTTCTTTCTGAGTCATTCTTAACTCCTTCAGGAATTTCAGCAGCACTTCCTCTCTTTTACGGAGAAAGCGTGCGTTTCTTTTATCCATTTCAGCGGCATCTCCTTTCTTTGGTGGGAAATCGCTACGCTTAACTCGGGAAATGGATGCGCACTGTTGTGCGTACTTTGCATCCATCAAGGTTGCAGGAACCTTGGGCCATAGCCAGGCCATACGTAATTGATTTAGTCTTTACGTAAACAGCATTTTGCCAAAAGGCGAAGCCTTTCCAATAGGGGCTTCATTCGTCAAGCAGAATCTTGTACGAGGAGCGGTAAGGGAATCGCATGGGCGATTTTGGAGTTGATCTCCATTTGAACGCTCACTTACGCGCCATATATATAATATAAGCAGAAGCCTGTGCTTTATACAGCGGCGGCGTAAAGGAAATGCATATACTATTGTTCAGGGTGTGTAACTGAACGAAATATTCTACATATATAACAAAGCAGAAGCCTTGGCATCGTTCGACGCGACGGCGTAAGTAAATACATAATCGGAAGTGCTTTAATCGGAAGTACAGAAAGCAGGGAGCCTTGGCATCATACGACACGACGGCAAAGGTAAATTACATGGCCTGTGCGATATAAGACGCGTCGGCAGTATCAGCAGATATACACCTAGATCTGTATCCAACGATAGTTACGAGGCGAGCAAGTGAACACCGAAGTGTCTTAGAGGGCTCAACCAAGAACTAGGGTGAGATACTATTTTGAAGAACGCATATACTACGTATTCGAACATATATATCCGACGATAGTTACGAGGCGAGCGCGTGAACACCGAAGTGTCCTAGAGGGCTCAACCAAGAACTAAAGCAAGATACTACTTCAGAAAGTATATGCTATATACAAACAATCAAATACTTGAGAGAGATGGTTTAATGAAGCGAACTTACTTCAATTTGAGGAAGAAACGACTCCGATTGCTTCAAACGCTTCGAACGAGGCTCGACTTCGAAAAAGGATCAACTTCGAACTTTAGACGAAAAAGGACTTGGACTTTGACTTTGAACCAAACCAGGTTCAGGTCAAGTCAACTGGGTTCAGACTTCGGTCAATTAGGTTCAGACCTAGGTCAGGTGGGTTAGGACCAGGTCAGGCAGGCTCAGACCAGGTCAAGCAGGCTCAGGCTAAGTCAGGCAGGCTCAGACCAGGTCAGGTGGGCTCAGGTGGGCTAGGCTAGGTAGGGGAGGTTTGGAAAAGGAGGAGAGAGAGAGGGGTTGGCGATTTTCTAAAGGAGGGGGGGTCCTCTATTTATAGGTTCTGAAACTTGGGCCCCAAGTTTCAGAATCCCCTCTTTACCCTTGGGCTTTTCTGAGAATCCCTACCATGGAAGGTGCTGGAAGGAGCTGGAAGGAGCTGGAAGGCTCTTGAAGGTGCTGGAATATTCTAGAATCTTCTACAATATTTTTTGAGAAATATTTTTGTGGGTCCCACCCATATTTCTGTGGGTCCCGCAAGAATTTCGGGTTTTCGACGATTTTTTTCCAAAAAATTCTGAGTACGCCATTATCTTCGTATTGATGCCACTAAGAAAGTTGGCTCGCAGGAATCCTTTGATTTTGTTCAGATAGGAAGTTATGGCTTCCAGAGTGTTTGAGCATATATTCGCGATTCGACGAATATCCTAAGTGTAACTGGCTCGCAGGAATTGATTCGTTTCGCATTCTGAGAAAAATGCCATTTTTACCGGTAAATGCCTCATGAATTTTATTCAGATATTTTCTGAAAAATTGCGGGTCTTACATCATTACCCCCTTAAAGGAATTTCGTCCGCGAAATTCAGCTAAGAGTACAAGGTGAAGAGTTCAGGATATTTATCCCGCATATCCGATTCGGGCTCCCAAAAGTGAGAGGTAAATTTCGGGTCACGATCGGATATGATCGAAATCGGCACTCCATGGAGTCTAACGATTTCCCGAATGTAGATCTCCGCCAATCGTTCAGTTGAGTATCGAGTGTTGATTGGCAGGAAGTGAGCAGACTTGGTGAGTCTGTCTACGATCACCCATATTGAGTCATGTTGTCTCTTGGACCGAGGCAATCCAACGATGAAATCCATCGTAATGCCCTCCCATTTCCATTCTGAAATCTCGATCCGTTGCATTTTTCCACCAGGTCGTTGATGCTCAATTTTTACTTGCTGGCAGATTAAACACCTTGAGACAAATGTAGCCACATCCCGTTTCATACCCCTCCACCAGTACTTTCTCTATAAGTCCCAAAACATTTTCGTACCTCTAGGGTGAATGGTGTATTTGCTGTTATGAGCCTCCTGGAGTACTTCCTGTCTTAGCTCAGGGTTATTTGGGACCCAAATCCTTTCTTCCATCCATATTCCTCCATCTTCTTTTAAATGGAAGAAAGTGTCATCTCTTTCGGCACGAGCTTTTAATTCCAAGTACTGGGGGTCCTTGAACTGTTCGGCTACAATGTGATCGAGGATCTCGATATGGATTGTCAGGCATGACAATCGAATCTTTCCTGGGTCAGCCAGGAATGGCTTCCAACTGACAAAATCCTCCATCAGCTTCCATTGTCCGGTGAGGCTGGCCAGAGTGCCAACAGTCTTGCGACTAAGGGCATCTGCTACAACATTCGCCTTTCCAGGGTGATAGGAAAGCGTGAATTCATAGTCTTTGAGGAATTCCAGCCATCGCCGTTGCCGCATATTGAGTTCTTTTTGAGAAAAGAGGTATTTTAGGCTTTTATGGTCCGACATGACCTCAAATTTCTCTCCATACAGGTAGTGTCGCCAGATTTTAAGCGCGAACACTACCGCGGCAAGCTCCAGATCGTGGGTTGGATAGTTTTTCTCATGAATTCTTAACTGACGGGATGCATAGGCGATTACTTTGCCAAGCTGCATCAATACACAACCCAAACCCGTTCCCGAGGCATCGGTATAAGCAATGAAGCCTCCCTGACCAGAAGGTAAGGTAAGGACAGGGGCAGTGGTAAGCCTCTGTTTGAGAACCTCAAAGCATTCCTTACACTGGTCAGTCCATTCAAACTTGACTCCCTTTTTCAGTAATTTCGTCATTGGTACGATGATTCGGGAGAAGTCCTGTATGAACTTCCGATAATATCCGGCAAGTCCAAGGAAGCTGCGGACCTCAGTGATATTTTCTGGCTGCTTCCAGTCTATCACAGCTTCGACCTTCGCAGGATCTACTGCGATTCCATCTTTTGAGATCACATGGCCAAGGAACATTACTTTGTCTAGCCAGAATTCACATTTTGAAAACTTGGCATATAACTGATTATCTTGAAGGGTTTTCAAGACGATTCTCAAGTGCTCCTTGTGTTGTTCCTCATTCTCTGAATACACAAGAATGTCATCAATGAAGACGATGACAAAAGTGTCTAAGTATGGTTTGAACACTCGGTTCATCAGGTCCATAAAGACAGCAGGCGCATTTGTAAGTCCGAAGGGCATTACTACGAACTCATAATGGCCATATCTCGTTCTGAAGGCAGTCTTAGGTATATCCTCCTCCTTAACTCTGAGCTGATGGTATCCAGACCTAAGGTCGATCTTGGAGAACACTCTCGCTGTTCTCAGCTGATCGAATAAGTCCTCAATCCGAGGCAACGGGTACTTATTTTTAATGGTTGCCTGGTTAAGCATCCGATAATCGATGCATAACCGAAGGGATCCATCCTTCTTCTTTACAAATAGTACCGGGGCTCCCCATGGTGACATACTTGGTCGGATGAACCCTTGTTCCATCAGTTCTTCCAACTGACACTTCAACTCACTGAGTTTAGCTGGTGCCATACGATAAGGGGCTTTGGATATTGGCGCTGTTCCAGGTAAGGATTGAATTCCAAATTCAACCTCACGAAGTGGCGGAAGTCCTGGCAATTCCTCAGGAAACAGATCAGGAAACTCCCACACTACTTCCAAACTCTCAAGGGGTTGGTCGTTGGATTTTTCCGCCGAGAGACTCAACAGGAAGGCCACACAACCCTTCCTAAGGTATTTTTGTACCTTAAGTGCTGATATGAGCCTTTTTTGTGGAACTGGTTTGGATAACCGGTATTCCATCTTAGGTAATCCGGGTCGAGATAGAATCACTCTGCCCTCGCGGCACAGAATCTTGGCATTATTCTGAGCCAACCAATTCATTCCCAGAATGACATCGTACTGTATCATATCGATCAGGATGGCGTCAGTAGGCAAGTGTTGCCCTGCTATCTCAATATCCAAATTTTTCACACACCGGATACATTTGGTGCGTGAACCCAACGGGTTATATACTTCGATCATTTTATCAATCGGTTGCACCGAGGCGTGGAGTTGTTCGGTGAAATCGTCGGAGATAAACGTATGAGTAACACCACAATCAAACAAGACGTAAGCTGCATGTCCATTAACAGGTACGGTGCCTTCAATGAGGTCACCGGTTTCGACTTGTTCAGTCGTTACAGCATATACACGACCTGCAGCAGGCCTTTGTTCTACTCTAGGTGGGGGTCGTTGGACTTGTGTTCGTTGTGGTACTTGTTGAGAGGGTCCGGCAGATCCGACATTCCTCCTCTGCTCATCAATAAGCTTCTTCCTGCATTGTCTTGCAATGTGGCCCACTTTGCCACAGTAGAAGCATCCACCTGTGTCACGTGGACATGGTCCTCTTGCGTGATTAACATGGCATTTTGGGCAGTTTGGGTTGGACTGCAGGTTGTTTGGAGCCATGTTCTGCCTTGGCCTTACAACTTGTTGAGTGTTGTTCTCACCTTGGAACCTTTTCTTCTGAAAGGGTTGTCGTGAACCCTGGCCACTTGGAAATATTCTCTTCTTGTTCCTACCATCAACTATGGGCCTTTTTGCTATGATCACTTTTGATCGCTCCCAATCCACTTGTATTTTTGAAGTTGCTGCCACAGCCGTTTGAAACGTTTGGGGCATGCTGGTGATAACCCGTGACCTTAGCCCTTCTCGCAGTCCATTGATGTACTTGTCGGCCCTTTCTTGGTCGCTCTCAAATAACCGGGAGCAGTACCGTGCAAGATTTTGAAATTTGGTGGTATAGTCAATCAGATTCATGCCACCCTGCTCCAATTCCAGAAACTCCATCTTCTTCTTGTTTCTGGAGTGTAATGGAAAGTAATTATCCATGAAAGCTCTCCGAAAGTCAGTCCAAGGAATGACTTCAACTTCCGAGAACTGGATAATCTTAGTGGTATCCCACCACTTTCGTGCGTTGTTTTTCAGCCTGTACGTGCCAAAGTTGGTCTTCTTTTCTTCTGGTACTCCCAGCACCAGGAAGGCACGTTCGGTCTCTTCGACCCAACTTTCTGCCAGTTCAGGATCGGCTCTACCAGCGAAGACTGGTGGATCGAGCTTGAGGAATTTTTTCATAGGTTATTCCACCAAAGTTTTCGCTTCGAGGTGCGACTGGTTCTGGCCTTGTTTCTCGAATGGCAGTAACCAAATTGTTGAGTGTTTCCAGCAGAAATCCTTGAGTATGGGACTCCTCGCTTGGTATGGTTCTCCTCGTCGTAGGAGTCATTTATCTACAACATACAAACAACGTGTTTTAGTTTCACAATGTATATATCGAAGCAAAGTTTTATTTACTTAATATACATCACATTTACACAAGCATCGCCTTAAACAAAACGTCATGCCGCACTGGCAGACTTTTAGGCGTTGAGAAACTAGGTACATGAGTCTATTGACTCCAAAACACTACCAGTCTCTTCTAGGAACTGGATTTTTTTCTTGACCCAAAGAACCCGAAGTATCGTTTACTTCCACATTGCCTTGGTGCAGGCACAACTAGCTTTGGCTTGGGCGGCACTTCCGCACTCTCAAGCGACTCTTGTGGATAGATCAGTGATGCCGGTCCACTTGCCCATTCAGTGGCATCATGGCTCGGAGAATCCGAGACCATAACGGGATGATATAGGTTGTATCCCTCTTCCTGGCCATTCAGACTCGGCGTTGGTGTAGCCGCTCTGTTCCCCCATATAATAGTACTTTGATTCGAGGAATCTGAAATCATAATGGGATTATAGAAGGAGTTGTTGCATCCCTCCTCCCAACTGTGCAAGCTAGGCATACATGATGCCTGTTGATAGCCTTGCGATTGACCAAATCCCTCAAGGAAGTTCAAGTCAAATCCTACCAGAGATGG
Organism: Nuphar pumila; assembly: GCF_984573655.1. Lineage (NCBI taxonomy): Eukaryota > Viridiplantae > Streptophyta > Magnoliopsida > Nymphaeales > Nymphaeaceae > Nuphar > Nuphar pumila. The sequence goes on from NC_143249.1 coordinate 95,329,110, forward strand.
TAGTTCATCAGAAGTTGCTGGAGTACGGCTACTCTCTCTACTGGAGTAATGTGGCCCACTAACACGCGAGGTCTCATCCCTAAGACCAAGCGATCCCCGCCGACCCATATCGGCGGTATGCTTCATTTGGCATTCGTTGACGGAATGCCCTTCTTATGGGCATACCCACTCATCGTGCATGATCCCGCAACGATAGCAGTATCCTCGGGAGTCGTGAGTTGCCATCTATACAAAGATGCACCCAGATCAGAACAAGAAGTATAAAATATACTTACAGTGCGATATAGTGGACAAGTCGGATCTCGAACCAGGTTTCTCAGACTCTTGCTCTGATACCAATTCTGTAACGTCCCGGATTTTCAAAACAAAGCTAAGTTAAAATTTTCATGGATTTTTTTTTTTTTTCTTTGCAGCGGAACTTAGAAAAGCTTTTAGCAGCGGAATAAGACGATAATGAGTCGTCGGTTTTAGAAAACTCTGAGCACGTTGCAGGTATGTGGCCAAGCAACTCATTGACCACCAAAGTGTTCCATTTTATCGAAAGCACATGTTTATTACAACACTACTGCTTAGAAAAGCAGTGAAGGTTCAATAAAAAGGAAGCAGTACAACTCTGTCTAAAGAAACCCTGGAACTTGATGCCTCCTTGCTCCGCATATCGCCACGCAGGTTCAACACCTGAAATCCCCATTAAACGGGGTCAGAACCACTGATGGTCTGGTAAGTAGGCAAACACCTATCTATTCAACTCAAGTAAATGCATAGACCACTCAGGGTCGCAGTTCGTAATACGACGTTCAAGCCTCCATGACTTAGCGTATATCGCAAAAGCCTCATCAGGGCTATGAGTTGAACATCCACGCAAGTCGTCATGACTTCGCATAAGCCTCTTCAGGGCTGTGAGTTAGAATAACCTCTCAAGTCTCTACGACTTAGCCTTGACTTCCTCAGAGTCACGAATGGATGTCTAGCTCAAGCCTTTATGCTTGGCACATCCGTATCCTACGAATCTAAGGACAGCTCTCCGAGCTTCACTTAGTCGTACGGATATCAATGGTGTTCTTTCCCAATCGGTCCAGTAGTATACCGACCATGACACCTTCACAAAGGTTATGCAGGACTGACTCAACAACGTCATCCACTCATACATTCAAAGTAGCGCTGTACCTAAGCTAATGCTTTGTTTCGATAATTGCACCTCCCCCTGGGCTTAGGGGACTCATATCTGGGCGGCAACGCGACGATCTGGGGGTTGATTATTCTATGTATTTTAGATACCCCAGAGGCCTGTTGACCCCATCCCCCTAGTAGGACGGTACAGCATACCGGAAGAGATCCTTACAAGGTATCCGAATGCATTCTGCTACTCCAGTAGTTGGGTTCAATCCTTAGATATTTAAGGATAACCACGACCTCCATACCTCTGAGTGACGAAGGTCATCAATGAACTCTATCAGGTTCGGGTGAAATATATGTCACTCAAGGCTGCGCCATCACCGTCTTCCTCGGTGAGAAATTCTGAAAGGGGCCTGCCGGTCTTACAATTACTTGACGAACATTGCATGCCTATAGGGCAGCCTTTGAGAAGTATGTACCCGACCCTAATCAACCACACGGTTTTCACCGTGGAACAAAGGTTTTATTCATATGCATGCTTAACTCTGCTCTCGGCACTTCGGCCTTGACGAGCACTTCACCTCTTTCGGTGGAAACAACAAACTCCGGCTCAGCGGCCCTTACGAGTCTAGTTGTCTGATAATTCTCAATGAGCATGCACATGACTCGATCTCTACGGATCGGCTACTCGGCGTATTTTTACGCAACGAGCTCAGGACCTCGTCAAGGCGCTACCACTACTTTGGCGCAACGGCTCTTACAAGTATGATGCCCTTGCAGGTGTCAGGGAGACGAGTCATTCTGACATCGTTCCAACAAAGGACATCATTGTGCCACTTAACTGGTTTTGGCAGCTCTTCTGCCAACCATTCTGTCAACACCTTCTCTGCTCTACCGGCAGTGGTGCGACGAACCTTTCTACATTGTAGAAGGCGTTCCATAACTGGGTAGCACTTCTGCTACGTTCTTTCTGAGCCATTCTTAACTCCTTCAAGAATTTCAGCAGCACTTCCTCTCTTTTACGGAGAAAGCGTGCGTTTCTTTTATCCATTTCAGCGGCATCTCCCCTCTTTGGTGGGAAATCGCTACGCTTTACTCGGGAAATGGATGCGCACCGTTGTGCGTACTTTGCATCCATCAAGGTTGCAGGAACCTTGGGCCATAGCAAGGCCATACGTAATTGATTTAGTCTTTACGTAAACAGCATTTTGCCAAAAGGCGAAGCCTTTCCATTAGGGGCTTCATTCGTCAAGCAGAATCTTGTACGAGGAGCGGTAAGAGAATCGCATGGGCGATTTTGGAGTTGATCTCCATTTGAACGCTCACTTACGCGCCATATATGTAATATAAGCAGAAGCCTGTGCTTTATACAGCGGCGGCGTAAAGGAAATGCATATACTATTGTTCAGGGTTGTAACTAAACGAAATATTCTACATATATAACAAAGCAGAAGCTTTGGCATCGTTCGACGCGACGGCGTAAGTAAATACATAATCGGAAGTGCTTTAATCGGAAGTACAGAAAGCAGGGAGCCTTGGCATCATACGACGCGACGGCAAAGGTAAATTACATGGCCTGTGCGATATAAGACGCGTCGGCAGTATCAGCAGATATACACCTAGATCTGTATCCAACGATAGTTACGAGGCGAGCGAGTGAACACCGAAGTGTCCTAGAGGGCTCAACCAAGAACTAGGGTGAGATACTATTTTGAAGAACGCATATACTACGTATTCGAACATATATATCCGACAATAGTTACGAGGCGAGAGCGTGAACACCGAAGTGTCCTAGAGGGCTCAACCAAGAACTAAAGCAAGATACTACTTCAGAAAGTATATGCTATATACAAACAATCAAATACTTGAGAGAGATGGTTTAATGAAGCAAACTTACTTCAATTTGAGGAAGAAACGACTCCGATTGCTTCAAACGCTTCGAACGAGGCTCGACTTCGAAAAAGGATCAACTTCGAACTTTGGACGAAAAAGGACTTGGACTTTGACTTTGAACCAAACCAGGTTCAAGTCAAGTCAACTGGGTTCAGACTTAGGTCAAGTAGGTTCAGACCTAGGTCAGGTGGGTTAGGACTAGGTCAGGCAGGCTCAGACCAGGTCAAGCAGGCTCAGGCTAAGTCAGGCAGGCTCAGACCAGGTCAGGTGGGCTAGGCTAGGTAGGGGAGGTTTGGAAAAGGAGGAGAGAGAGAGGGGTTGGCGATTTTCTAAAGGAGGGGGGGTCCTCTATTTATAGGTTCTGAAACTTGGGCCCCAAGTTTCAGAATCCCCTCTTTACCCTTGGGCTTTTCTGAGAATCCCTTCCATGGAAGGTGCTGGAAGGAGCTGGAAGGCTCTGGAAGGTGCTGGAAGGTGCTGGAATATTCTAGAATATTTTCTGAGAAATATTTCTGTGGGTCCCACCCATATTTCTGTGGGTCCCGCAAGAATTTCGGGTTTTCGGCGATTTTTTTCCGAAAAATTCTGAGTACGCCATTATCTTCGTATTGATGCCACTAAGAAAGTTGGCTCGCAGGAATCCTTTGATTTTGTTCAGATAGGAAGTTATGGCTTTCAGAGTGTTTGAGCATATATTCACGATTCGACGAATATCCTAAGTGTAACTGGCTCGCAGGAATTGATTCGTTTCGCATTCTGAGAAAAATGCCATTTTTACCGGTAAATGCCTCATGAATTTTATTCAGATGTTTTCTGAAAAATTGCGGGTCTTACAGACTTCTTTTGAAAATCTTGAGAAAATAACCTTTTCCATGGAAAACTGTGGAAAACTTGGCTTGGGAAAACCGATTTTGGAAAATCCTCAGAGTTTCTTGAGAAATTGTTTTCTTGAGAATGAAACTTTCTTAAGAAAATCACGAGAAAACTAATGATTTCATGATGCAAATGATATGAGTGAATGAATGCACTTTGAAAGATTTTCTAAGAAATTTGTTGGAAAAATGTGTATTAAGTCAAAATAAATCCTTCACATATTCTGACTGTGGCCATGAATATGTTCAGAGTTTAATTGATTTAATGCATAATACTTTGCAAACTTTGGAAATATGATGTGCATTTTAAGATAGCCTAAGAGTGTAGGCTCAATGTGACTGGTAGAAAGATGATGGATCTGGGTCTCGTCCATATTCCGACTAGGGCCGTAAATATGGATTCCACCGAGTTCATTAACTCCCTAAGAGTTGGTGCACGTGATATTCGTGTACATCCATAGTGCTTTTGAAATAAAATGCATGAATCACATAAACAGGATATTGCATAAATTTAAACTATATGATATGCATCCTAGTCTAAGCAGGAAATTAAAATCTTATTCCAAAATTTACATTATTACATCACTAAATAAATGAAATAAAAGAAATTTGCAGACTTCAGCTCCTTCTTTTGAATGTCCCTGCCAAATCTTGAAATAAGGTTAGCTCAAATATGTGGGTTTTTCCAAGATTTTCCAATAATATTATGAAATTATTGGATTTAATTGGATATAAACCCTATCCCCATGCTTTCTTGATATTTGAAATGATGTAAATGCAGGAAACTTAGTAGAAAATAGTTTGAAATTCGAAATTGTGGTCAAAATGACCAAAATACCCCTAATTATAAAGTTATACCTTTAAAATCAGGGTTTTTTGAAGGAAAACTTGGTAAAATTGAGATTTTGAAATTCAAATTGAATCAAATGATGATAAAATGCATGATGACATGCTACTAAACACATTAGGACTGTAAAATCAGAATTTGACATTTTGGAATTTATCCAAAATAACGAATTTTGCTTGTTTTTCGCTTGGATCCGGGTCCTGCGGGGCCCTGTTTTGATGATATGGCTAAACCGAACCTCAAATGGATTCCAAATTACAGCACATTCGGTATGAAGCATCTACATACTCTGATAAACAGCCTAGAATGCTAAAATTTACAAAATGATATGATCTAAATGCTAAAATTTAAAGAAAATCCTAAAAAGGGTGGATTTTGCCTATGGACCCGAACCAAATGCAATTCTTAATATGATAATGTAATATTTACACCATAAAAACTTTTGATATTTTGCAGACTGCTAAATGACCCGAAATGGAACATTTTTGGTCTTTACAGCCTCGGGATTTGAGCCATGGTGAGTTCGGTAACAGGGATTTGGTTCTGACGGAGGTAAAATCAACCTAATCTAATATAAAATGCTAAACAAATAGAAAACTGCCATGGCAATTTCTGATATTTAACATATCTACTCAAGACATCTACAGAGACAACTTTTATGTTCATGACTTTGGCATTTGATCAACAGAAACATGGAGAAAAATATAACTTTTCATTCCTAAATTGACAGAACAGACAAATGTGACCAAACAGGTGACTGACAAGAAAAATCTAAAACAGATATCACAACTGTTCTAAAAATCACAAGCTTTCCGATGCAAACATAGGACATCCCGAACATAACATTCACTTTTCACAGATTTGGATTTGGATCAATACTTAAAGAGAACCCATCCACCTAAGTCGATTCAAAGTCTCAGAGGCCCAAATCAGGCTCTGACACGTGTCCCGCACTCTCGGATTTTTGTCAGACATTAAAAAAAATCAAAAAAATCATAGAAAATCAGGTTCAAAACTAGACATCCCCTCGAGTTCACAACATCTTTCGGATCGAACATCGGATCTTCCATGAGGAAGATCTCGATTTTACAAGTCGGAAATGAATTTTTAAAACGCATTCCGGGTAATAAAACTTGACTCACCTTTTTGAATGTTTACCATAGTAAACGAATTCAAATCTCTTTGAATTTTTGGCACATTTTTAGGGACACCTAAGGGCACATTCCATGATTTGTTTAGAATTTTTAGTGAAAAATAAATGCATGAAATGATGTGTGGACTGACTGACAAAAACAGAGAGCTACTGAAATTGAGCAGAATTGAAATAAATACCTAATTAAACCTAATTAACCTAAGAAACATGCTAAATTAACGAAATAAAATATAAATTAAATTTAACTAAATGCATGAATGCTAGAAATCATCAAGGAAGCATAATTATATTTTTTTATATATGTCGTTTTATGAGAATAGCTCAATCCATCTCTCAAATGAGTTCTTTCTTCAAACGACAACACGAATCAAACCAAAGGCATTATCATGGTGAAATCAATAGGAATGGAGGCTTACCTTGTGTTCTCCAGCGGTTTTGGAACTCCTGAAAAGAGAGGCTACCTTGATATGTGGTTCCAGAGGGGCGTGAATCCAAAGGACACCAAGAAAGAAAAAAAATGGAATTATAAAGTTCAATTCTCAAACAGGGCTCCCCCTGAGCTGGGCATGGGCTAGGGTATTTGTAGAAATTTTGGTGATTTTCAAAATTCAAAGACAGTGAATCTAGACCTTCCATGTGGCGCCATCTCAGGGCATGCCATTTTGATTTTTTGAGAAAATAAAAATGAGAATTTTGTGAGTGAGACACCTCAGCAGGGGAATTTGGAATTTTTCAAAAAGCTTGCTTGATTTTCTCTACAGGAGTCTCCCAAATGGCGCCACCTCAGAGGATGTCCTCTTGGAGTTTGAAATTCAAAGCTTAGTTTTCCTGGAAGGAGGAGAGACTGCCATGTGGCGCCATCTCAGAGCATCTACATTGACATGTGTCAGAAGGAAAGGCAGAGGATTCAGATGGTGCCACCTCAGAGAGATTTTGAAATTTAAATTTCTGCTTTTTCTAGAGGAAAGGAGAGACTGACATGTGGTGCCATCTCAGGGTGGCTCCTACAATGACATGTGGCAAGAGGGAGGAAAAGGAGGGAAAGGAGGGAAAGGGACATGTGGCACCATCTCAAAAAATGAATTTAGGGAGGAGACTTCAGGATTTGCGCCACCTTAGCCTGGAGTTTGAATATTTGAATTGTTGCTTTTTCTGAAGGAGGCAGAAAGTGACATGTGTCACTTGCTTTTTCTGAAGAAAGCAGAGAGAGACACGTGTCCCTTGCTTTTTCTGAGAAGAGCAGAGAATGACACGTGTCACTTGCTTTTTCTGAGAAAAGCAGGGAGTGACATGTGTCACTTGCTTTTTCTGAGAAGAGCAGAGAATGACACGTGTCACTTGCTTTTTCTGATAAAAGGAGGGAGTGACATGTGTCACTTGCTTTTTCTGAGAAGAGCAGAGAATGACACGTGTCACTTGCTTTTTCTGAGAAAAGCAGGGAGTGACATGTGTCACTTGCTTTTTCAGAGAAGAGCAGAGAATGACATGTGTCATTTGCTTTTTCTGAAAAGAGCAGAGGATGACATGTGTCATTTGCTTTTTCTGAGGAAATGAGAGATTGACATGTGTCCTCTGCAGGAGACACACTTCAAATGGCGCCACCTCAAAGGAGACAAGCTTTACTTTTTCTGGACAGGACAACACATGACACTTGGCATCTCAGGGTGATCTTTGGAATAACACATGGCGCAGGGTGAAGATGGTGGATACTGACACATGGCATGGGATGACATGTGGTGGCTTCTTAAGGTAGCCCCACATTGACACTTGGCAGATAAATGGGAGGAGAGAGAAAAGACAAGTGGCGCCATTCCAGGGGACAAGGCTCCTATATTTTTGGGTTTTTCAAAATTCAGGTTTTTCAAAGAAAAGCCTGTGTGACACCACCTCAGTGTGGGTCCCACCTTGCTTCTTTATTGAAATATGGAAAAGACAACAAAACCTCTTTTTGGAATTTTCACAAAATCTGGACTAATTGGTAAAACAGAAATTTTTGAAAAGAGTTGGCCCCTGTAGGGCGATTTTGTAAAAGAATGATAGTTGAAATAGCTGACAAAAGGGCAAAATATGAGATGAAGTGGCTGAAATCCATATTGAAAACTATCTAGATCGTTTTCCTGAGGAAATATTTTGAAATTCAGAGCCCTGGGGGTAAAATGGGAAGAATTGATAATTTTGAAGACCCAGGGTTTTGAAATCAATTTTGAAAAGAGTTGAAATTCAAATCTGGATTGAAAATTTTGAAATCGAGAGTTTTGGACCTCGAAATGACATGCTGTGCAGTGCAGTGATATGAAATGCTCATGCAATGATATGCAATGCCATGTCTTATGAAATGCAATCCTGAACCGGGCTTTGGAGATTTCCGTCTCCTGTCAGGAATAGAATTTTGAACATATGAGCTAAATTTAGAGAAAAATTGAGAGTTGTAGATGCAATCTGAACATTTGCAGGTTCCATGCTCAGAAAATGACCATTTTGCCCTTCGGCGATCTCAGAAACTGGATGATGATGCTTGGTCGAAATGTTTGGGAGGTGAGTGAAAATTTGGGGTGTTTACAAGCACCAGCAAGTGCTAGAAGACCTTCTAAGAAAGATCAAGGTCAAGCCTAGCACAACGCCGCAAGACATGGCCCAGATCGTCAATCAAGCAATGACAAACGCACCAATCACGTTTTCCAATGAGGATTTGCCAAAGCCTTATTCTTTCCACAACAACGCCTTGTACATAGTGGTGCGAACCAGGGGCATGACAGTCCCTCATGTGCTCGTCGATGGAGGCAGCAGCCTCAATATCTGTCCTGAAATGACGGCCAAGGCTTTGGGACTGAAAGAAGAAGAATACTCCTCAGATCCGATCACGATCTACGGTTTCGACAACCATGGGCAAACGGCCAAGGGGAAAATATTTCTTGAAATCTTCATCAACTATTCGGTGCATATTGTCCTTTTCCACGTAGTGAATGTGCCACCTACGTACAATCTGTTGCTTGGACACACTTGGATCCACAATGCCAATGTTGTTCCATCAACCTTGCATCAATGTATCAAGTGGTCGAAGGGAGGCATGATCACTACGGTCCTAGGAGAGGATCCGGAAGAGCGACTCCCGCAGCCAATGATTCCCCGCCCTACTTTCACTGCCGACATTTCGAGCATCAGGGAAGTCGATGAAATCAATCTAAGTGAAAGCCTGGACATGCTGAAATTGAAAGAAGTTCAGCCAACAGAAAGCGTAACGGCAGTAACCCAGTGGCAGGGACCTCACTTCTTCAAGCTAGGTGGGCGCCTCGACTGCACCTCCTTTCAGGATCACCCTCTTTTCCCCCAGTTCTAAAAAACGAACAGAGGATTTGATCTCCTGCTCAGGCACGGTTATCAGCCCTTCAGGGGCCTGGGCAGCAATGAGGATGACATTCTGGAGCCGATCGTCCCTGCTCGGCATGTCGAGGGTACAGGATTGGGTTTCACAGGACAATCGTCCGGCAGGAAGACCACCTTCATCAAAGGAGCACAATGAAGACAATGTCAGTGTTTTCTGCTTTCTTTTCTTTCTTTTCCATGTCATCTTGTAAGGGCACAAAATCCGCCCCAGTTTCCTTCTTTTATCAAAGCAAATGTAAATATCAAAGATGCCTCAAATCAATGAAATTTTGATTCCTATTTTGGTGTACACAAATTCCTCGCTTATATCCTTGTCTATATCGTCATTCTCTATTTTTGTGCAAAAGGCTATTTTTAAATATCTTATCTTTTTCTCAAAAACCTGCTTTGCGTTTACAGGATTGCCGGAATCATGGCTCCTAAATCGCTCAAAAAGCTCGTTATCAATACTAACTTTTCTCAAAATAAATCCAAACCAGCCAGAATCTGCAAGGCAAAGGTAGGGGCAGAAATCAGCAAAGTGACAGGGCAGATCGAAGAGTTAGCAGAGTTTGATTCAGCGATTCAGGATTTGCTAGAATTTGCTAGCATCCAGAAGCAGGATGAACTATCGCCATTGGTTCAAGATCCAACCGAGGATGTCAACATCGGTTCGGAAGATGATCCGAAAATCCTCAAAATTGGTTCCAGCTTAAGTTCAGATGAAAAGGAAAGGCTTATCTACTTCCTCAAACAACATCAAGAAGTCTTTGCTTGGACTTATGAGGATATGCCAGACTTAGATCCCAAGTTGGTCGAGCATCGCCTTGTGCTGAAGCCAGATTGCGAACCAATCAAATAGAAATTAAGAAAAATGGATCTCCGAGTAGCACCACAAGTTAAAGAAGGACTTGAGGAGTTGTTAAGAGCAGGATTCATTCGGACTATTGAATACCCAGACTGGTTGGCGAACATCGTGGCAGTTCCCAAAAAGAATGGCAAAGTTCGAATCTGTATTGATTTCAGGGATCTGAACAAAGCAACCCCGAAAGATGATTATCCACTCCCCAACATTGATCTTCTGATCGATAGCACATCGGGCCATGCCATGTTTTCCTTTATGGATGGATACTCAGGCCAAATCAAATTGGCCGCTCGGGACCAATCCAAAACTTCTTTTACTACACCTTGGGGTACATTTTGCTATACAGTTATGCCGTTCGGACTCAAGAATGTTGGGGCAACTTATCAGAGAGCAATGACAGTTATTTTCCATGACCAGATGCACAAGAATATGGATGTCTATGTGGATGACATCCTGGTCAAGTCAAAAGAAAAGGAGGATCATCTCGACGCTCTCGGCCAAGTCTTTGAAAGACTTATTCTCTACAAACTGAGACTCAATCCACAGAAATGTGTTTTCGGAGTGAAGTCAGGCAAACTGCTTGGCTATATAATCAGTAAGAAGGGCATAGAAGTGGATCCTGCCAAGGCAAAGGCAATCGTTGATATGCCGCCTCCCACTAATCTTAAAGAACTGCGAAGCTTCCAAGGTCGCATTCAGTCAATTCGTCGCTTCATCTCAAATTTGGCCATGAGATGCGAACCCTTCAATTACTTGTTGAGAAAAGAAGTGAAATTTGAATGGAGACCAGAATGTCAGCTCTCATTTGAGCGCATCAAGCAGTATCTCCTCAATCCGCCTGTCCTAAAGCCACCAAAACTCGAAAAACCACTTCTTTTATATATTTCTGTCAATCACAATGCTTGTGGCGGATTTCTTGCACAGTACGAGGAAGGCAGCCGGATAGAGCATGTCATCTACTACATCAGCAAGACCTTCATCGATTATGAGAAAAAATACTCTCAGATGGAAAAGACATGTCTAGCCTTAGTATGGATGTGTCAGAAGTTGAGACATTATCTGTTGGCATCAGAAATCAAAATTCTGTCGAGACTTAACCCTCTCAAGTACATCCTTGAGCAGCCTTTCCTTACTGGACGGATTGCAAAATGGCAAGTCCTCCTGATGCAGTATGACTTGGAATATGTTTCTCAGAAGTCAGTCAAGGGTCAGTCCATCGCAGATCAATTGGCAGATTTCCCGTTGACAGAAGAGATCAAAGCAGAAGATGATTTCCCTGACGATCGCATCTGCAGTGTTCAGGAGTCCCCAGTTTGGACTCTATTCTTTGATGGAGCTAGAAACATGTCTGGTATAGGGATTGGGATCTTGTTTATCACTCCCGAAAAGGAGATGCCCTCTTATTGTAACGCCCCAAAATCATGGACTTGAAACCTTTTATGAAAAAGGTTGAAAGCTTTGAAATCAATCATTTATCAGAGTTTAAAACAGAAGATCAGGTTCAAAACAACAAGTCCCTAGACCTTGGGCACATTACAACCAAAAGCAGATTCCCCCTTACAAACCGATTTGCAGTTCAAATATATATTTTATTGAAATGAAAAGAAGAACCACATTTTGGTAATATAGTTTTAGAAATGCAGAGTTATAATCAAAAGAGATGCTTTCAAAGAAACCTTGTACCACATCTATCAAAAGAGTCCCCAGGAGCGCAACGTCAGGAAAGGGCATTACCTTGAATGCATCGCGTCATCATGCCATCGCAAGCTGTCTCAACCTGTTCACCACCTGCCCATGAAAATGGGTCAGTCTCACAACAGACTAGTAGGGGTGCAAAGGACAAGAAAGAGCAAAAGCTGCAATAAGTCAGATAAACGCTAGCTAAAGCAGGAACAAGCAAGACTAGCAGATCTAACCAAATGTGTTGTAGAGTAAGCAAGGCTCTAGTAAGGCAAACAACTACGTACAAGAGCAAGGAGGATTATAGTGCTAAACAAGCAACTATAGCAATCCCACAGATATAATAGGTGAAGAGTAACTAACTCTATCCATCAGCCGAGCAAAGCAATTTCATAAGACAGGTATTTATAACAACACTCGTAATACATACAAGTACCATTATATGGTTTAGTCCCTCGCCAAGCGATTACATTAATCGTGAGGCACAAGCTATTGCATCACAAGCAATTCATAAGCTACACAGGATAAGCAATCAACTAGTATGAGAAGCTAGTTATTACTAAGCAAGGAACTGCGTAAGCAGTTTAACCAACAAGGGTAACGCCTCAACAGGCGTACCTAGCTCAACGAGTAGCATACCTAATGATCATGCATATATTTCAAGGTGATTTAACATTAAAATATGGATGATTTTATGAAAAAAATGTTTTAAAAACCCAACTTTAGGCTAGTTTTCGTTAAATGAGCCAAATTGATTTCAAAACAGAAAATGAATGAAAAATAGCTTTATTTGTATATTTTAGTACATATTTTGATGTTTGATATTAACATAGTAGTTTTAGTTTTAGTTTTAGTTTTTCAATAAAAATAAAAATAAAAATAAAAATTAGAGTTAAAAATAGAGTTAGATATATTTTGAAATGAGGTTAGTGTAAATATTTTTTTATAATATTTAGATTAGAGTAGTTAGTTAGTTTGAGGTTTTTAGTAAATAGTTTGTTTTTTTTTAAATACTCTTTTAAATAGTTTGTTTTTTTTTTATAAACCATTACACGGTTTGTGTTTTGTTTGAAAATTGAAAAAACTGAAAAAATAAAAATAGCAAAACCGGCTTGAAACGGTTTGCATTTTTTAAAAAAAACTGAAAAAATTTCTGTTACAAACCGGTTCCAGCCGGTTTGGGCTCTTTAAAAACCCAAAAAACAAGAAAAAATTGGGGCCCTCATCCTGTGCGCCAAAACTTCCCCTTCCCCCTCTGGTTTTCTGCATTTGCCCTTTTCTTTTCCAGTCACTGGATATCTTTTTCCCATCTACTACCTCTCTTCTTCTTTCATCGACATTTGCTTCTATCCTCTTCTTCATCCGGTGGCGGAGCTTCTTCAATCGGCGGCAGCGCACGAGGTGGAGGCCACCTCTTCCCCGATTTCTTCCATTTCACGGTGAGCATTATTCTTCTTCTTATTCTTCTTCTTCTTCTTCTTCCGATTTCTTCTTCTTCTTCTTCTTCTTCTGATTACTTCTTCTTCTTCTTCTGATTACTTCTTCTTCTTCTTCTTTCAACTTGTCCTATTATACTGTGTTCGTCTGAATAGAAAAAAAAATAGAAATAAAAAGAAAAAATAAATAAATCGATCACTGCTGTTCTGAATTTTTTTTCATCTGCTGATCAATTCTGTGATTGATGCTGTAGTTGGATGATTAATTTTGTAATTGATGTTTTAGTTAGATGAATATTGATTTTTAAATTTTAGTTTACATTTTGAATTCCAGATTTCCTGTGTTTAAAAAAAAAATTCTGTCGCCGGAATCCAATACAGTTCTTCAAATATTTGATCAATCATTGAATGGAATTTTAATCTTGGCTTTGGATACAAATTTTCATCTGGATCAATTGAATTTCGATGTGTTCTGGATCATCTGGATCATTTGATTTGTGATTCTGAAATCAGATTTTCATCTGGATTTGCTGTGGATAACTGGTCGGAATCCACTTTGCTTCACCAATTTTTTTTTTTTCCCTTCACCGTGAAGATCTGGTTCACAGTGGAATAGGATTACCTAACTCTTGGCAATTGAAACCTAGCCTGTGTAAGCATTGATCAATATTTTAACCGATTGCCTAAGTTTCCAGATTAATTGATTACGATGTACTAAGTTTTCGGATTAAGTGGTTGATATATACTGATTTCTCCGGTGAATATGGATCAACTGATCTCAGAAGTTCTGGATCAGGTTTGAGAGCAAGATCTTAGTGAGTGATTCACTATTGGATTTCTAGGCATTATGCAATTTCCGATTTCCTGTTTTTTTTAATCAAAAATTCTTCCTGTTTTGCCTCATTCAATATTCTTTACAAATTAGTTTTTCCTTTGCCATTCTGTGTAATTTTTCAGTTTGTTTGTTTTACATGTTTTTCTTATTGTTTTCAATACCTGAATTTCTGTTCTTCATTAGTCATTTCTTGATTTTTACAATTCTTGATTTTACTGCTTTCAAATTTTTTTTTTTTTTTTAATATTGTGTTTTTCAATAGTGTATGTTCATAGTTTGTTAATGAAGTGTTAGGGATTAATTGTCTTCATTATTAGTTAATTGAAATAATTAGATTTCATAAAGTTGAGTGTTAGTGAATTGAAATTTAGTTAATTGTGTAGTTAATGTAGTTTTAATTGGCATTGGATTCTTTTGTTAATATCCTTCAGTGTTTTTAGCATTTAGCTAGTTCAATATAGGTTTCTATTTCTATCTCTGGTACTGCTCGTGTTCATTTGATTTGTGCAGGATAACGCAGGAGTGGAGTTGAAGTGATTACGTGACACGCAGTACGAAGAGTAGAGCTTCTTTTTACTTTTTACTTTAGAATTAGGATTTTAATTGGGTTTGTAAATATTGCACTTTACGCCCTCTGCGAAGGGTATTCATTTAGTGTAATAGTTAGTTGTTTTTACTTCTCTCGTACATTTTACATTTTAATAATATGGCAATAAAGATTAGTTTAGAATTGTGTGCTTGAATACGAAATATTCCCGTTCCCTGAGTTCGACCCGGTCTCATCCACTAGTGAGAACCGGTTTTTATTATTTGATGTCTGGTTTTCACATGTTTTACATATAAAAATCTTTTCAAAATTACAACGATTTAAAAGAAGACATCAAATTTTTGGCGCCGTTGCCGGGGAACGGCGTAATATTAGTATTCACTTTATTGCCTAGTATTTGTTTGCATTTAGGTTTAGAACCACGTATGTGCATATCTTAGAGACGAGCTTACTTTTCTGCACAGCCCACCTACTAGGATTCCCTTAGAGGTGACTGTGTACGATTGGTACCGTACACATAGACTTTATATTTCTTTTGCATCATCTCTGTTATGTTTACTTGCGTGGTGATTGTTTAGTTTTTGTTGTTTTTAGTTTACTCGCTTTGTGGTTTGCGTGGTTTGGCCGCTTAGTGCGTTAGTTAGGTAGAAAAACCAAAGTTAGGACGTGAGCTACACCGGTCTACTACGAGGTGTATGCAAGGGCGACACTCACTTGACCCTGAGCTGGTAGAGCCGATTGAGGACCCCGAGTCCCTTATTAGGAGAGCCCAAAGATCTGCAACCATGGCTGAGAATCAGCAGATTACTCGTCCTCTTAGGGAGTACTTCATGCCGAACACCTATACTCCCGCCTCCTGCATCACAAGACCTGATGTAGGAGCGAATCAGTTTGAGATTAAGGCCAGTGTAATCCAAATGTTACCCTCATTTTATGGCCTTAGCAATGAAGACCCATACCGTCATCTCGACGAATTCTTAGAGATTTGTTCGACAGTGCGAATCAACAACTTTGGAGACGATGCTATGAGGTTGACCCTGTTTCCCTTCTCCCTGAAGGATAAAGCCAAACACTGGCTGAAGGCGTTAGATACAGTTCGAATTACCACGTGGGAACATATGCAAAGAGAATTTTTAAAAAAATATTTCTCAATCGGTAAGACGAACCAATATCGAAAGGCCATCACCACCTTTTCGCAAATAGAGGGGGAAATGTTCCACGAGACTTGGGAGAGGATGAAGGATCTTCTCCGCAAGTGTCCCCACCACCAGGTGCCTCGATGGCAACTGGTGCAATATTTCTATGACGGTCTTACTGAGAAGAATCGTCAAATGGTTGATGCCGCATGTGGGGGCACTTTCATGCTCAAAAGTGAGGATGAAGCGTGGTTGCTCTTTGAGACATTAAGCGAGAATTCGATGCACCATGCGACAGTTTCACGGTCTGATAGAGCTGCACCTGTACAGGATAGCACTAAGAAGGCAAATATTTTCGAGATAGGGATGAATCTTGAGTTGAGCAACAAGGTAGACCAACTGTCTAGAAATTAGATCAGTTGTTGTTGGGTCCCTCTCCTGCCATGCAGGTGTGTGCGTTGTGTGCGAGTCCTGCACACCATGTTCTCCAGTGTCCAGCTGCGCCACAGTACCCTGAGTTTGTCCAAGAGCAAGCTCAGATGGCTCAAAACTTCGCTAGGCCCGCACCCAATCCATTTGCCAACACTTACAACCCGGGCTGGCGAAACCATCCAAATTTCTCATGGCATAACTCACAGGCCCAAGCCCCTAACCCTTCCCATAGTCAATCCAGGCAAGGTGGTTATGCACCTGGATTTCAGAGATCCAATGATCCTCCAGCCCAACCTACTTATACTCAACCCCATTTTCAGGAGCCTTCGCATAGTCAGTCCTTCGAGGACAAGATGCTACAAGCATTTTCAGATATTAAGGCGAATTTGAGCTCACATACCCAGTCTATTGCAAAATTAGAGACCCAAATGGGGCAACTCGCAGAAGCACTTAGCAGGAGAAGTGAGGGGGCATTGCCTAGCCAGCCCATAGTTAATCCTAGGGGTAAAGAACCTCTGCAGAGTTTGCATATGACAGATACACATCAAGAGCAGGCTCAAACAGTAGTGACCCTTAGAAGTGGGAAGCAGTACCATTCGAGGGAGGCTGCAGAAGAAAGAGAGAAGATAAGTAAGAAGCAGCCTGTCCCTAATGTTTTACCTCAGGAAAGTGAGAGGGTTCTTCCATTTGAGCCTTCCACAACCCATATTCCCAAAGCCCTCTTTCCTGAGGCATTAGAGAAACCGAGAGCACTAGGTAAGTCGGGAGTGAACATGCAAGAGATGCTTGAGATATTCAAGCATGTTCAAATAAACCTCCCCTTACTAGATGCCATCCAGCAAGTCCCTGCATATGGAAAGTTCCTCAAAGAGCTTTGTACGCAGAAAAGGAAGTTGAGGTCCCATGCGCAGAAGAAAATATATTTGACTGAGCAGATAAGCGCAGTATTACAATACCAAACCCCACCTAAACTTAAGGACCCAGGGACCCCTATCATCTCATGTGTCATAGGAAACATCATTGTTGAGCGTGCTTTGCTTGACCTTGGGGCAAGTGTTAACATTTTGCCGGGTTTCTTCTATGACAAATTTGGATTGAAAGAGATGAAACCTACACCTATGATGCTTCAGCTTGCGGATAGATCGATTAAGGTCCCGAGAGGGATACTTGAAGATGTTTTAGTCAAGGTGGAGGATTGTTATTTCCCTGTCGACTTCGTGATATTAAATATGGAGGGAGTTGATAGCATCAGGCAGACTCCTATTATTCTTGGTCGCCCTTTCCTAGCTACTGCCAATGCGTGCATTAATTGCCGCACTGGTGAGATGGATGTTTCATTTGGAAATAGGAAAATGAGGCTGAACATTTTTTGTGCATCGATGGAGTCTGACACAGAGGAAGCTTCTTTTGAAGTTGATATCATTCAGGATCTTATAGAAGCTGAGCATGCTTGGTTGTTGAGTGATCCACTTCAAGAGGAGGATGATGAATCATTCAAAGAGGATCACATTGATATGATAGATAGTGAGGCAGATAATGTCAGTTGGACTTGGCATTTTGAACCACTTCCAGAGTTAGCTGAGAAGCCCGCAAAACCATCGATAGAGAGTCCCCCAGAGTTGGAGTTGAAGCCTTTACCAGCTTCACTCAAGTATGTTTTTATAGGAAAAGAGCAGACTCTCCCAGTTATTATTTCTGCAGACCTGACAGATTCACAGGAGCATCAGTTGTTACAGGTCTTGCATGAGCACAAGGAAGCTATTGGATGGTCTGTTGCGGATTTGAAGGGGATTGACCCCTCCTTTTGTATGCATCGGATCATTATGGATGAGGGAGCTAAACCCTCAAGAGAAGCGCAAAGGAGACTAAATCCTCACATGAAAGAAGTGGTGAAGAAGGAAGTAGTTAAATTGTTAGACGCTGGGATCATTTATCCCATCTCCGACAGTCAGTGGGTGAGTCCTACCCAGGTTGTTCCCAAAAAATCTGGGCTCACTGTGGAGAAGAATGAGAAAGGAGAGAGCGTTCCTATGAGGACTACTATGGGATGGCGAGTATGTATTGACTATAGGAAGTTGAACAGTGCAACTAGGAAGGATCATTTCCCGTTACCGTTCATCGACCAGATTTTAGAAAGACTTGCAGGCCAGCAATATTATTGCTTTTTAGATGGATATTCAGGATATAACCAGGTGGCCGTTCATCCCGAGGATCAGGAGAAGACGACATTTACCTGTCCCTATGGTACATTTGCGTATAGGAGGATGTCGTTTGGGCTTTATAATGCCCCGGCTACATTTCAGAGATGTATGATGGTGATTTTCTCCGACATGATGGATGATGTCCTTGAGATTTTCATGGACGATTTCTCGGTTTATGGCTCTTCATTTGATGATTGTCTCTAAAAGTTATCTCGTGTACTTCAGCGTTGTAGGGAGACAAATCTAGTGCTTAGTTGGGAAAAGAGTCGTTTCATGGTACAACAAGAGATTGTTCTTGGACATATTGTGTCCGAGAAAGGTATTGAGGTCGATAAGGCCAAATTGGAGACCATTGTCAGATTAGCTCCACCGACTTCTGTGAGGCAAGTGCGTTCATTTTTAGGGCATGCAGGTTTCTATAGACGGTTCATTAAGGATTTTAGTCAGATTTCTAGACCGTTGTGTAACCTGTTGTCGAAAGACCAGTCGTTTGTGTTTGATGATGCCTGTCTGAAGGCATTCTTAGCCCTAAAGGAAGCACTGACCACTGCTCCTATTCTCAGATCTCCTGAGTGGTCAGTGTCATTTGAGATTATGTGTGACACTTCAGATTACGTGGTTGGAGCAATTTTAGGTCAGAAGATTGAGAAACAATCTCATGTTATTCATTATGCTAGTAGGACTCTTTCTGACACACAAATGCATTATACTACCACTGAGAAGGAGTTACTAGCCGTTGTATTTGCACTTGAGAAGTTTCGATCATATTTGTTAGGCTCTAAAGTTATCATTTACTCAGATCATGCTGCATTGCGATATTTGATGAGTAAAAAGGATGCAAAACTGCGTCTCATTCGTTGGATTCTTCTGTTACAAGAATTTGATCTCGAGATTCGAGATAAGAGAGGATGTAAGAACCTTGTAGCAGATCATCTGTCCAGACTGACTATGGATTCATCTATTGATCAAGGACAGATTGTTGATTCTTTTCCGGATGAGCAGTTATTTCATGTCAAGCGTTTACCCTGGTTCGCGGATATCATAAATTTCTTGGTTACTAGAGAGTATCCTGCGCACTGGAACCGGAATGAGAGAGATAGATTTTTTGCGCAAGTGAAGCATTATTTTTGGGAGGAACCAGAATTATTTAGATCATGCCCGGACCAGATGATTCGGAGATGTGTGCTCGAAGAAGAGTATCATTCCATTTTATCTTTTTGTCATTCTTTAGCTTGTGGAGGTCATTTTTCTAGTCGGAAGACCGCCGCAAAGGTCCTTCAGTCTGGATTTTGGTGGCCCACACTTCATAGAGATGCTCACGAATTCTGTAAGAAGTGTTTACGATGTCAGCAAACAGGTCGCATTACCAAGCGCGACATGATGCCTCTTTTACCTATTCTGATTGTGGAGATTTTTGATGTTTGGGGCATTGATTTCATGGGTCCTTTTCCGCCATCGTTTGAATTTACATATATTTTAGTGGCGGTTGATTATGTTTCAAAATGGGTCGAGGTTGTGGCCACCCAGACCAATGATCATAAAGAAGTGCTTCGATTTATCAAGCACAACATTTTTAGTCGGTTCGGAGTTCCTAGAGCGATCATCAGTGATGGTGGTACGCACTTTCGTAATGTGCAAGTAGCTTCCTTACTTAGGAAATATTCTGTGCATCATCGGATTGCTGCACCTTATCACCTGCAGACCAGTGGCCAAGTTGAGGTCTCTAACAGGGAGATAAAGAGGATTCTTGAAAAGACAGTCAGACCAGACCGCAAGGATTGGTCTCAGCGCCTTGATGATGCCTTGTGGGCTTATAGGACTACTTTCAAGACCTCGATTGGTATGTCACTGTTTCGATTAGTTTTCGAGAAACCTTGCCATCTTCCTGTTGAGTTAGAACATAGAGCATATTGGACTATAAAAAAATTCAATTTCAATATGACCCAAGCTGGAGTCGAGAGAAAATTACAGTTGAGTGAGTTAGAGGAATTGCGTAATGAGGCCTATGAGAGTGCAAAGATTTACAAGGCTCGAACTAAGCATTTTCATGATCGATATATTGTTAGGAAACAGTTCGAGCCTGGGCAAAAGGTATGGCTTTATCATTCGCGTCTTCATCTTTTTCCAGGCAAGTTGAAGTCAAGATGGAATGGTCCATTTGTTGTGCATAGGGTGTTTCCATATGGAGCGATAGATCTTTTTGACCTTCGCACGGGTGCAATTTTTAAAGTAAATGGGCAACGGCTGAAGCCCTATATCTCAGATACTGTGATAGGACAAGACATTGAGGATGTTGATCTTTTAGAAGTTTAGGGCTCACACATGTTTGTATATATTTTAAGATTTTGTAAATATTCATAGAAAAGCAATTTTTTTTAGTTTACTTTCATATAGTTCATGTGCATAATGCATAGATCATGATCAGTGTAGGCATATTTTCACATTTTAGATTTCATTGAGTTTACTTTCTTTCCCTCATTGATTTCATCTCATGTGCATTCACTTAGTTTCACATAAGCATGGGAGAGTGCCACTGGGACAGTGTCATTCAAGCATGGGGGAGGGTGTAGTAGCTCACCAGAATATTTTTGTCTACGTTCTTGCACATGTTTACACATCTTTCATGAAAAGTAGGTTTTTTAAGAAAGAGTTTGAACTTATATGAATGTTATTTCAAATCTGATATTTTAGAGAATTTTTAAGCCCCACGAATTTTTTTTTTAACATGGATCTAAAAATTATGGTTGTTTATGCGGATTTCGAAGAAATGATGATAGATACATGTTAGAATTTATTTTGAATCACAAATATGAATATGCACAGTTCTATTTTTGAAAAACTAAGCAAATGAACAAAAGTGTAAAAATGAGCTCAAAAGGGAAAAAAAATAGCATGCGTTAGGTTGTTTGGATAATTCCACAATCCTTAGTATATGGAACTTAGATGTAAGTTGAAACTTTTAATTCCATTTTGAAAAGGAGAGTGAAAAACTTCGTGATCCTAAGTAGCTGAGAACAATTACAAGTTGAAATGTTTGACTCTCATGTTATAAGGGTGAATGAAGGAAGTCACTTTTATGTCTTAGTTGATATCTTTTGGTATGCATTGAAAAAGTATAGAAGATATTGACATTGCACAAGGCATAAAAGCAGACCACACGCAAGCTATAAGAGAAGAATAAGTGCGCAAAAAGAAAAAGCGTGAAAAGAAAAGAGAGAAAAGAGCTTAAAAAGAAAGAAAAGTTCAATGCTTAGAAGTGTGATTAAGAAAACCTGTGCAGGAAACATATGAGTGAGGATAAATAAATAATAACTTGTTTTTATTGGATTTTCCAAGAATAAAACATAAATAATTGTGATATTTAGAAAAGTGAAAGAAATTCTTTTTCTGTGGTGGTATATAAAAGACTCTAATTATATTGTGACTTTGAAATAACAGGAAATATTGGTGAAAATAAAGTCTTTGATTACTTACTGCTTATGAGGATGTGTAATATTTTGCATACATGACAGAGATGTTTGTGGGTAGCATCACTGCAAACCCTCACGAGACCTTACTCGTCCACTAGGGTAACCCAGGGGTTGAAAGGGCTTGTTGCATGAGCTAAATGCAACCGTGATTCCTACGAAAGTGAGTTAGGTGATAGTTTTCATTTCATGCATTTTTCTAGTTTGCTCGAGGACTAGCAAAACATAAGCATGGGGGTATTTGATCATGCATATATTTCAAGGTGATTTAACATTAAAATATGCATGATTTTATGAAAAAAATGTTTTAAAAACCCAACTTTAGGCTAGTTTTCGTTAAATGAGCCAAATTGATTTCAAAACAGAAAATGAATGAAAAATAGCTTTATTTGTATATTTTAGTACATATTTTGATGTTTGATATTAACATAGTAGTTTTAGTTTTAGTTTTTCAATAAAAATAAAAATTAGAGTTAAAAATAGAGTTAGATATATTTTGAAATGAGGTTAGTGTAAATAATTTTTTATAATATTTAGATTAGAGTAGTTAGTTAGTTTGAGGTTTTTAGTAAATAGTTTGTTTTTTTTAAAATACTCTTTTAAATAGTTTGTTTTTTTTTTACAAACCATTACACGGTTTGTGTTTTGTTTGAAAATTGAAAAAACTGAAAAAATAAAAATAGCTAAACCGGCTTGAACTGGTTTGCATTTTTTAAAAAAAACTGAAAAAATTTCTGTTACAAACCGGTTCCAGCCGGTTTGGGCTCTTTAAAAACCCAAAAAACAGAAAAAATCGGGGCCCTCTCATCCTGTGCGCCAAAATTTCCCCTTCCCCCTCTGGTTTTCTGCATTTGCCCTTTTCTTTTCCAGTCACCGGATATCTTTTTCCCATCTACTACCTCTCTTCTTTTTCCATCGACATTTGCTTCTATCCTCTTCTTCATCCGGTGGCGGAGCTTCTTCAATCGGCAGCAGCGCACGAGGTGGAGGCCACCTCTTCCCCGATTTCTTCCATTTCACGGTGAGCATTATTATTCTTCTTCTTCTTCTTCTTCCGATTTCTTCTTCTTCTTCTTCTTCTTCCGATTACTTCTTCTTCTTCTTCTTTCAACTTGTCCTATTATACTGTGTTCGTCGAAAAAGAAAAAAAAATAGAAATAAAAAGAAAAAAAAATCGATCACTGCTGTTCTAAATTTTTTTTCATTTGCTGATCAATTCTGTGATTGATGCTGTAGTTGGATGATTAATTTTGTAATTGATGTTTTAGTTAGATGAATATTGATTTTTAAATTTTGGTTTACATTCTGAATTCCATATTTCCTGTGTTTAAAAAAAAAATTCTGTCGCCGGAATCCAATACAGTTCTTCAAATATTTGATCAATCATTGAATGGAATTTTAATCTTGTCTTTGGATACAGATTTTCATCTGGATCAATTGAATTTCGATGTGTTCTGGATCATCTGGATCATTTGATTTGTGATTCTGAAATCAGATTTTCATCTGGATTTGCTGTGGATAACTGGTCGGAATCAACTCTGCTTCACCGGAAATTTTTTTTTTCCCTTCACCGTGAAGATCTGGTTCACAGTGGAATAGGATTACCTAACTCTTGGCAATTGAAACCTAGCCTGTGTAAGCATTGATCAATATTTTAACCGATTGCCTAAGTTTCCAGATTAATTGATTACGATGTACTGAGTTTTCGGATTAAGTGGTTGATATATACTGATTTCTCCGGTGAATATGGATCAACTGATCTCAGAAGTTCTGGATCAGGTTTGAGAGCAAGATCTTAGTGAGTGATTCACTATTGGATTTCTAGGCATTATGCAATTTCCGATTTCCTATTTTTTTTAATAAAAAATTCTTCCTGTTTTGCCTCATTTAATATTCTTTACAAATTAGTTTTTCCTTTGCCATTCTGTGTAATTTTTCAGTTTGTTTGTTTTACATGTTTTTCTTATTGTTTTCAATACCTAAATTTTTGTTCTTCATTAGTCATTTCTTGATTTTTACAATTCTTGATTTTACTGCTTTCAATTTTTTTTTTTTTTTTTTTTAATATTTTGTTTTTCAATAGTGTATGTTCATAGTTTGTTAATGAAGTGTTAGGGATTAATTGTCTTCATTATTAGTTAATTGAAATAATTAGATTTCATAAAGTTGAGTGTTAGTGAATTGAAATTTAGTTAATTGTGTAGTTAATGTAGTTTTAATTGGCATTGGATTCTTTTGTTAATATCCTTCAGTGTTTTTAGCATTTAGCTAGTTCAATATAGGTTTCTATTTCTATCTCTGGTACTGCTCGTGTTCATTTGATTTGTGCAGGATAACGCAGGAGTGGAGTTGAAGTGATTACGTGACACGCAGTACGAAGAGTAGAGCTTCTTTTTACTTTTTACTTTAGAATTAGGATTTTAATTGGGTTTGTAAATATTGCACTTTACGCCCTCTGCGAAGGGTATTCATTTAGTGTAATAGTTAGTTGTTTTTACTTCTCTCGTACATTTTACATTTTAATAATACGGCAATAAAGATTAGTTTAGAATTGTGTGCTTGAATACGAAATATTCCCGTTCCCTGAGTTCGACCCGGTCTCATCCACTAGTGAGAACCGGTATTTATTATTTGATGTCTGGTTTTCACATGTTTTACATATAAAAATCTTTTCAAAATTACAACGATTTAAAAGAAGACATCACCTAACTACCGAGCTAACAAGCATGCAAGCAATGCACGTCACAATATGCATATCTCATGATCATGTGTATAAGTTATATCTTATCTCATTACTGAGCAGGCCGTTGTGGGTACGCACAAGGCAAAACGTAGAAACAACCGAGATCGATTCGGGGGTCCATTATGCTATGTATTTTATTATACCCCGAATGACTGACTGGGTCCGCTTCTTAAGGGGACGGACTGTGACCAAGAGAGTAAATCCCCAAAGGCAAACAAAGGCCCAACGGATGCGCATCCGTACTTCTGCAGAAGTGGCCCAAAGGATTTCCCCTAACCTCCGAGGACTGGGGAAGGTCGGATCTTTGCCCGAGATTGCCATATATGACTGTCCATCAGAGTTTTGTACCATCCATCCTCTCTCTTGATGAACCGTCCCGAATGAGCACGACGGAGGGTTTCTTAACCGCCGTCCCATTCTCATGCTCTGGTCTTTCAACCCAATCGAGCATCTTGCCTATGAAGGCGCATGATTATTATTTAAGTGAGTTATATGCGCCATTGCGTGTTCGAGGCAAGCACACAATTCACATCCTACTCACCGCAGTACGCATCGTACCTATTCAAATGTATAATCACGATGAAAGGGGTCAATCCCTAGTGAGGGTAGAAACATCACTATTGTGATCTCAAACACATGCCATTGCATGTTCGAGGCAGACATAGTCCTCTCATCCTACTCATCGTAGTACGCAACGTACCTGTTCAAAAGTACAACCACGATGAGAGGGGTATGGATCTCTCACAGGAAATCCCAATGCTTCTACTTTATAGAAGCCCGCAGTGAACTCATTCCAGTTCCAACTGATCGTGCTCGGGTCCTTTAGACAATCGCAAGCAAACTGCCTATTAGGCGAAATCAACATAACAGGATTAGCTTAATGTGTCAATACACGTTTAGAGGTTACTATAGACCTTTTGTCCTGCTCTTCGTAGTCCAAACATATCGTATGTGACTAAGGGTACAACTACTAGAGGAGGAACATGGATCCCTTGTAAGAGATCCAACAATACCTTCACGAAGAAGGGAAGGAGCCACAATCTTGGTTGAACCAGAAAGCCTAGAAACTAGGTATCGTATCAGAGGTGAGGTAACGCCGATCTAGTGATGGCGCAAGTACCTCGCTAGGATCCCCGCCCCTACTCGTGCACAGGCTTCTAAACCAGGCTATCTGAGTCATATCGAATAGGTGAACTAAAGTTGTACACATTTATCCCAAATGCATCGATTTGGAAGGTCTGACCGCTATCACTTTACAAGCTATACATTCCTGAAAATAGGATCGCACCTAAGACCATCGTCTTTGGAGAACCGAAGTGCATAAGTGTGTGTCGAGACCTTTAAGACAAGCGAAACGATATGCACTATACACTCGAAGCTGCACTCAGGAAGTGCAAGCTGACAAGAGGGAAAGTCATGCACATACTAATACAAAGGTACAACGAGGGACAAGACTCGGTGGGCGAAGCCGCACCGCGAGGGTAGAACATTAGGGCTCCATACGAGGTATGAGATCATACCTCGATCATCGTAACGCACAAGCAGGCAACTACGCAAGCAACTCGTGAGGTAGGAGATCCTATACTGACTACGCAAGTGTAAAGGACGACTCACGAGGCATGGGGTTGCACCTCGATAGATCGATAAACGTAAACAAGTAAAGAAGCATACGACAACAATAGAATACATGGATGAGCAAGGCATATGCACGAAGTGCGGCAACAAGGTAAAGACGAACGCATACAAAAGATAAGGGCAAGAGCAAGCACGACAGCACAGGAAGGTAAAGCGCAAGAAGTAAAGCAGAAGCAAGGCCATGACGCATAAACCGCGGGGCAACAAGTAAATGCAGGAAGTAAAGTGCAAGAACGTAAAGAAGGACCAGGATTACATCCTGGAGAACAAGGCAGACATAAGCAAGTAAATGCCAAGGCACAAAGCGCGGGGCAGCAAGAAAGTAAAGTGCGGAAAAGTAAAGAGGACAAGGATCGCAAAACCGCGTCCTTGAGTTAAAAGACATGGAATGTAAAAACAGGAATAGAAAAGCCTAGGCACATATAGCGCGACGGCGACAGAAAGGAAAGTGCAGGAAAGTAAAGAGGACAAGGATCGCGAAACCGCGTCCTTGAGTTAAAGACATACGTATATATATTATACGTATACATATATCGTCATCTTTTAGTTATCTTTCTTATTTTAGCATTTATCAGTTCATTGTCCTTTCACGCAAAAATCCCCTACCTTAAGGGGTTGCGGGTCCTCGTACGCATGCAGCGTAGGCAAGCAAGAGCTCGAGCCACAAAGGGCGAGCTGGATCCACCGTTCAACCTGGAGAGCTTAGAACGTTAGCATATGCTGAAAATACATAAGCAACAAGGTAGCAAGGCCTCCTTGCCTGCAAGAGGCAGATGCAGAAACTCTGCATCCTGCAGACAGGGGTGCCAGAGACAGGGGCCTCAGCCCTGCTTGGCAACAGCAGCAGAGACAGGGAGCAGGAGCTCCCCGTCTGCCAGGCACAAAGAAAGGCAGGGGAGGGAGCAAAAGCTCCCTGCCACAACAAGGCAGGGGGGGAAACGCCCCCTGTCAGAACACGAGACAGGGGCGCAGCCCCCTGCCGGCAGCAAGAAGAAGGCAAGGGGACAAAGCCCCTTGCCAGAGAACAACAGAGATGCAGGGGTCAAGCCCCTGCTCGAAAACAAGAAAGCAGGGGGGCTTCTCCCCCTGCTGGCACAACGCAGGAGGCAGGGGAGGCCTCGCCCCCTGCCGGCTCAATGCAAGAGGCAGGGGGACAGAACCCCCTGTCGAGGAGCAACAGAAGAGCAGGGGGGCTCCGCCCCCTGCCAGGAACAACAGAGAGTGCAGGGGGCTCCAACCCCTGCAGGGGAAACAACAGAAGGCACGGGGGCCTAGCCCCCTGCCGGCAAACAAAAAAAAGGCAGGGGGGCTCCGCCCCCTGCCGAGAAGCAACAGGCAAGCAGGGGGGCGAAGCCCCCTGCCGAAAAACAAAAGCAAAGACAGGGGGGCCTCGCCCCCTGCCGAGCAAGCACAAGGACAGGGGGACAAAGCCCCCTGCCAAGACAGAAAAAGGCAGGGGGAAAATCCCCCTGCCGACAGATCCTCAAACCGGAAGGCAGGGGGGTTTAACTCCCTGCCAACAAGGGGTGATGACAGGTGGCTCAGCCCCCTGTCGATCAACCCCAAAAAGGAAGGCAGGGGTGTTTAACCCCTTGCCGACATAAGGTGACAGGGGGCTCAGCCCCCCTGTCGACCTACCCTGCACAAAGGAGGAGAGGGGAGGGTTATACCTCAGAGAACGGCAGCGACAGGGGAGTCTGCAGGCTGGAGGGCCGAGGGCCACCGAGGAAGAGGAAGATGCTCGGAGGCTGCTGTCGACCGAGGTCACCGCACGGAGGGTGGTGGCGCTGCCGAGGCTCAAGGGCTGTCGGAGTGTCTGCGAGACGCAGGGAGGAGTAGTAGAGAGGGGAAGAGGTAGGCGGCGAGTCGCCAGTGCTCGGAGGCCACTGGGTCGCCGGAACTCAGAGGGGAGGCGAAGAGGTGGTTGCAGGGAGGATCGCCGGTCGGAGAGGGAAGGTGGCGACGCCGAAGCTCGCAGGATGGATTGTCAGACTGAGCTACTCGCCGGCAGCCGCGCGAGGGATGGAGCAGATGAGAGAAGGGGCAGCAATCGGGGACTCACCGAAGCTTGGAGGGGAGGCGGCCGGCCGGAATCGCTCGCCGGCGTATCTGATCGCCGACGGCAGCATGAGGGGGGAGATCGGAGCAGAGGAGAGAGAGAAGGGGCGAGGGTTTTGAACCCTCGCCCGAGACGCCTGCGTCTTTTTAAAAGACGCAGGTTCTCGAGAGTTCGAGAACCCGGGTCCGGGTTCGGTCTCGGGTCCAGCTCGGATCCGGGTCCGACAAGCCCAGACCCCTGACACGTGTCTGACACGAGTCGGACACGTTTTTTTTTTTTTTTTCTCACGGTCTTTACATCCTACCTCCCTTAAAAGAATTTCGTCCTAGAAATTTCATAGGAAGGTGATCTGCATAGACCGCAGCCTAAGGGAACTAGGTAAAGATCAGGATGCACGTGCGCACACGAACCCCCAAACACAAATGCTTCTAAAAAAATCAGGACAACACATAATGCGTCCCAAAGAGAGGTTCAAAGCCAACAACTTGATCGAACAAAACGTATGTGTGACATCATTAATAGTTTGTCTTCGCAAGAGTTCACAAGAGCCATAAAAGGAGGAGTTTAGCAGAAGGCTTATAAGAACGCTTATTCGCTATCTTCAAGGATGAAGAGACACGACGAGTCATCAAAGAAAATGAGTCTAGTAGAAGACCATAGGAAAGGTTAATTCACTAACTTCTACTTGACCCGATAAGGGATGAAGAGACAAAACGAGACATTGCTCTAGCTTGCGTTCCTTAAACGGGGTCTCTAAATCATCGTCAAGACGTCGTGTGTCACACTCGCAAACTCTAACAAACTTTGTGTCATGAATAACCACAATCTATACTCTCTCAAGGCCTAATGCTGCCAACTGCCACCTATCAAGACTCACTTAAGGCGACACACTTTTTCATAAAAGCCCACTCTTCCATAGAAGGTCGAAAACATGATCAAGATCTAAAAATCAATAAAGATCTGATTCACACATCTGAGCTGGGCATATAATTATGCTAGAACAGAAAGCCAAAACTATAGATTCACAACTAGCTATACTCATCAATATCAGAAAATCAATACAGCTCAGCATAACCTTTCATGGAAATCAAAGTCACACAAGTTCCCCGCCTGGGAAACGTACGACCTCACAAGGGATTACCGCTCTAGATGGTATACCTGATCTTGGACAGTACACTTCCTCACAGTTCACCGTCTCCGCGGCTACCCGCTCTTGGACAATGTATATCCTCACAGAGATTCTACCACTCTAGCCGGGTTACCAGATCTTGGTCATACGAACCCTCACAAAAAATCTTTGGGAACCCAATCCTCAACAAATGCCATAATCAAAGAAAATCACTACGATACACGCATCAACACAAATGACCGCTCACAGGGTCGATATCCACAATTAATCAATAAGAAACCACGCTCAATCACCTGGTCTGGGAAAATGTACGACCTCACAAGGAATTACCGCCCTAGATGGTATACTTGGTCTTGGACCATACACTTCCTCACAGTTCACCGTCTTCGCGGCTACTCGGTCTTGGATAGTGCACGTCCTCATAGAAATCTACCACTCTAGTGGGTCACCTGATCTTGGTCATACACCCCCCTCGCAGATAATCCATTGGAGATCAGATCCTCAACCGATACCATACACAGTGATACATGCATCAAGATGATCGACTGATCAAAATAATTGACCGCACACAGGGTCAGAAGCCACCAAGATGGGCACAAGCATATATATCAACAATATGCATCGTATCACTTCACATGGCAGAACAAAACACAGAATCACCCATTCTTCCAACAATTCTTATCACGTGGCATATCAATCACATCACATAAAAGATTTAAACCACGCAACTCATCAATGCCACCAGAAATATTATATCCCCAAATAGGACCTCAAAACATGCGCAATCAAAGCATGAATTCTATATATAGAAACACGCAGGTAACTATTATGAATCAACTTAACTTCAACTTACGTAGCTCCTACGTAATTCAATAAATTCACAAGATTCAAGTTGTATGTGCAAATACTCTGAACCTTGCATCATCATATGCATTCACAATTCTTACCTTGAAGCACATCGCATTCGACCACTTCAGCGTGAAGCACACACACATATCTACAAGACATCTTAGTCCAATACTCATGATATTCATCAATCATGTTATACAAAGATGATGTAATCACATAACCAATCATAATGCGAAACCCTGCAACACAGTTATGTAGAAGTGATGTATCCTCAAAAACTAAACATTTGTAGTCGTGAGGTGTCATATATCTAAATGATCTAAACTAATGATTTGTAGGCGTACAAGTCAACCACCTAAAAGTCAAAAACTGATCATTAGTAGGCGTAACACGTCATTCACCTAATAAGCATCACAATCATTAAGATCACAAAGACACCAAAGTCATACGTAATTCCATTGATAAGCTTTTACTTAACAAAAATACGCAACAAAATACACAAAAAGTCTAAAACTAAGACTAACAAAAGTGTCTATTCGACGATTTCTATGTGTTCTGTTGCTATTGCTGAGGAGGTTGGGGCGTACTGCCCACTCGCCGAAGGTCATCCACCTTCTTTATGCGACAATCACGGATAAAGTGGCCTATCTTGCCACAATAAAAGCAACCACCAGAGGCTCGAGGACATGCCTGTCCATGATGAACACGATCGCATCTCAAACACTTTGGGTTTAATGGTCGTTGAGGCTCATTTTCTTCACTTAGTTTTTGTCTTTTAGCAGGTCGACGCTTGTTGTCAGCTCTGTCTTTGGCAGACTTTCTGTCGCAACGTTGCTTAAAGTGGCAAACTTCAGCAGAATGACCCACCTTTCTGCAAAAATAACAACTATCGAGGTCCCAAAGGCACATAGGACCGGACAAAACATGAGGGCTGACACCTCGCTCTAGATTGGTGCTCGTGCAAACCAACCTATCAACCTTATGATCCAGGTTCTGGACCATCGCTTCGAGCTACTCAACTGCTCCGGTTAATGCATCTATAGATTTGATCAGTTTATTGAACGACATCTAAGCAAAAACACATTCTTTAATTAAAATAACTACAAAACAATTTAAGAGAAATAGATACTCACAGTGCGATGTAGATGGCGGATGATCAAGGATTACCACTTTCCCAGTTGCTCTGATACCAAAGGCTGTAACACCCCAAAATCATGGACTTGAAACCTTTTATGAAAAAGGTTGAAAGCTTTGAAATCAATCATTTATCAGAGTTTAAAACAGAAGTTCAGCGGAAGATCAGGTTCAAAACAACAAGTCCCTAGACCTTGGGCACATTACAACCAAAAGCAGATTCCCCCTTAGAAACCGATTTGCAGTTCAAATATATATTTTATTGAAATGAAAAGAAGAACCACATTTTGGTAATACAGTTTTAGAAATGCAGAGTTATAATCAAAAGAGATGCTTTCAAAGAAACCTTGTACCACATCTATCAAAAGAGTCCCCAGGAGCGCAACGTCAGGAAAGGGCATTGCCTTGAATGCATCGCGTCATCATGCCATCGCAAGCTGTCTCAACCTGTTCACCACCTGCCCATGAAAATGGGTCAGTCTCACAACAGACTAGTAGGGGTGCAAAGGACAAGAAAGAGCAAAAGCTGCAATAAGTCAGATAAACGCTAGCTAAAGCAGGAACAAGCAAGACTAGCAGATCTAACCAAATGTGTTGTAGAGTAAGCAAGGCTCTAGTAAGGCAAACAGCTACGTACAAGAGCAATGAGGATTATAGTGCTAAACAAGCAACTATAGCAATCCCACAGATATAATAGGTGAAGAGTAACTAACTCTATCCACCAGCCGAGCAAAGCAATTTCATAAGACAAGTATTTATAACAACACTCGTAATACATACAAGTACCATTATATGGTTCAGTCCCTCGCCAAGCGATTACATTAATCGTGAGGCACAAGCTATTGCATCACAAGCAATTCATAAGCTACACAGGATAAGCAATCAACTAGTATGAGAAGCTAGTTATTACTAAGCAAGGAACTGCGTAAGCAGTTTAACCAACAAGGGTAACGCCTCAACAGGCGTACCTAGCTCAACGACTAGCATACCTAACTACCGAGCTAACAAGCAAGCAAGCAATGCACGTCACAATATGCATATCTCATGATCATGTGTATAAGTTATATCTTATCTCATTACTGAGCAGGCCGTTGTGGGTACGCACAAGGCAAAACGTAGAAACAACCGAGATCGATTCGGGGGTCCATTATGCTATGTATTTTATTATACCCCAAATGACTGACTGAGTCCGCTTCCTAAGGGGACGGTCTGTGACCAAGAGAGTAAATCCCCAAAGGCAAACAAAGGCCCAATGGGTGCGCATCCGTACTTCTGTAGAAGTGGCCCAAAGGATTTCCCCTAACCTCCGAGGACTGGGGAAGGTCGGATCTTTGCCCGAGATTGCCATATATGACTGTCCATCGGAGTTTTGTACCATTCATCCTCTCTCTTGATGAACCGTCCTGAATGAGCACGACAGAGGGTTTCTTAACGGCCGTCCCATTCTCATGCTCTGGTCTTTCAACCCAATCGAGCATCTTGCCTATGAAGGCGCATGATTATTATTTAAGTGAGTTATACGCGCCATTGCACGTTCGAGGCAAGCACACAATTCACATCCTACTCACCGCAGTACGCATAATACCTATTCAAATGTATAATCACGATGAAAGGGGTCAATCCCCAGTGAGGGTAGAAACATCACTCTTGTGATCTCAAACACATGCCATTGCATGTTCGAGGCAGACATAGTCCTCTCATCCTACTCATCGTAGTACGCAACGTACCTGTTCAAAAGTACAACCACGATGAGAGGGGTATGGATCTCTCGCAGGAAATCCCAATGCTTCTACTTTATAGAAGCCCGCAGTGAACTCATTCTAGTTCCAACTGATCGTGCTCGGGTCCTTTAGACAATCGCGAGCAAACTGCCTATTAGGCGAAATCAACATAATAGGATTAGCTTAATGTGTCAATACACGTTTAGAGGTTACTATAGACCTTTTGTCCTGCTCTTCGTAGTCCAAACATATCGTACGTGACTAAGGGTACAACTACTAGAGGAGGAACATGGATCCCATGTAAGAGATCCTAGAAACTAGGTCTCGTATCAGAGGTGAGGTAACGCCGATCTAGTGATGGCGCAAGTACCTCGCTAGGATCCCCGCCCCTACTCGTGCACAAGCTTCTAAACCAGGCTATATGAGTCATATCGAATAGGTGAACTAAAGTTGTACACATTTATCCCAAATGCATCGATTTGGAAGGTCTGACCGCTATCACTTTACAAGCTATACATTCCTGAAAATAGGATCGCACCTAAGACCATCATCTTTGGAAAACCGAAGTGCATAAGTGTGTGTCGAGACCTTTAAGACAAGCGAAACGATATGCACTATACACTCGAAGCTGCACTCAGGGAGTGCAAGCTGACAAGAGGCAAACTCATGCACATACTAATACAAAGGTACAACGAGGGACAAGACTCGGTGGGCGAAGCCGCACCGCGAGGGTAGAACATTAGGGCTCCATACGAGGTATGAGATCATACCTCGATCATCGTAACACACAAGCAGGCAACTACGCAAGAAACTCGTGAGGTAGGAGATCCTATACTGACTACGCAAGTGTAAAGGACGACTCACGAGGCATGGGGTTGCACCTCGATAGATCGATAAACGTAAACAAGTAAAGAAGCATACGACAACAATAGAATACATGGATGAGCAAGGCATATGCACGAAGTGCGGCAACAAGGTAAAGACGAACGCATACAAAAGATAAGGGCAAGAGCAAGCACGACAGCACAGGAAGGTAAAGCGCAAGAAGTAAAGCAGAAGCAAGGCCATGACGCATAAAGCGCGGGGCAACAAGTAAATGCAAAAAGTAAAGTGCAAGAACGTAAAGAAGGACCAGGATTACATCCTGGAGAACAAGGCAGACATAAGCAAGTAAATGCCAAGGCGCAAAGCGCGGGGCAGCAAGAAAGTAAAGTGCGGAAAAGTAAAGAGGACAAGGATCGCGAAACCGCGTCCTTGAGTTAAAAGACATGGAATGTAAAGACAGGAATAGAAAAGCCTAGGCACATATAGCGCGGCGGCGACAGAAAGGAAAGTGCAGGAAAGTAAAGAGGACAAGGATCGCGAAACCGCATCCTTGAGTTAAAGACATACGTATATATATTATACGTATACATATATCGTCCTCTTTTAGTTATCTTTCTTATTTTAGCATTTATCAGTTCATTGTCCTTTCACGCAAAAATCCCCTACCTTAAGGGGTTGCAGGTCCTCGTACGCATGCAGCG
This sequence comes from Nuphar pumila, assembly GCF_984573655.1. Taxonomy (NCBI): domain Eukaryota; kingdom Viridiplantae; phylum Streptophyta; class Magnoliopsida; order Nymphaeales; family Nymphaeaceae; genus Nuphar; species Nuphar pumila. The sequence goes on from NC_143249.1 coordinate 95,363,749, forward strand.
TAGGCAAGCAAGAGCTCGAGTCACAGAGGGCGAGCTGGATCCACCGTTCAACCTAGAGAGCTTAGAACATTAGCATATTCCGAAAATACATAAGCAACAAGGCAGCAAGGCAGCAAGGCCTCCTTGCCTGCAGGAGGCAGATGCAGAAACTCTGCATCCTGTAGACAGGGGTGCCAGAGACAGGGGCCTCAGCCCTGCTTGGCAACAGCAGCAGAGACAGGAAGCAGGAGCTCCCTGTCTGCCAGGCACAAAGAAAGGCAGGGGAGGGAGCAGAAGCTCCCTGCCACAACAAGGCAGGGGAGGAAACGCCCCCTGTCAGAACACGAGACAGGGGTGCAGCCCCCTGCCGGCAGCAAGAAGAAGGCAAGGGGGCAAAGCCCCTTGCCAGAGAATAGCAGAGATGCAGGGATCAAGCCCCTGCTCGAAAACAAGAAAGCAGGGGGGCTTCGCCCCCTGCTGGCACAACGCAGGAGGCAGGGGAGGCCTCGCCCCCTGCCGGCTCAATGCAAGAGGTAGCGGGACAGAACCCCCTGCCGAGGAGCAACAGAAGAGCAGGGGGGCTCCGCCCCCTGCCAGGAACAACAGAGGGTGCAGGGGGCTCCACCCCCTGCAGAGGAAACAACAGAAGGCACGGGGGCCTAGCCCCCTGCCGGCAAACAAAAGAAGGCAGGGGGGGCGAAGCCTCTTGCCGAGAAGCAACAGGCAAGCAGGGGGGCGAAGCCCCCTGCCGAAAAACAAAAGGAAAGACAGGGGGGCCTCGCCCCCTGCCGAGCAAGCACAAGGACAGGGGGACAAAGCCCCCTACCAAGACAGAAAAAGGCAGGGGGAAAAGCCCCCTGCCGACAGATCCTCAAACCGAAAGGCAGGGGGGTTTAACCCCCTGCCGACAAGGGGTGATGACAGGGGGCTCAGCCCCCTGTCGATCAACCCCAAAAAGGAAGGCAGGGATGTTTAACCCCCTGCCGACATAAGGTGACAGGGGGCTCAGCCCCCCTCTCGACCTACCCTGCACAAAGGAGGAGAGGGGAGGGTTATACCTCAGAGAACGGCAGCGACAGGGGAGTCTGCAGGCTGGAGGGCCGAGGGCCACCGAGGAAGAGGAAGATGCTCAGAGGCTGCTGTAGACCGAGGTCACCGCACGGAGGGTGGTGGCGCTGCCGAGGCTCAAGGGCTGTCGGAGTGTCTGCCAGACGCAGGGAGGAGCAACAAAGAGGGGAAGAGGTCGGCGGCGAGTCGCCGGTGCTCGGAGGCCACTGGGTCGCCGGAACTCAGAGGGGAGGCGAAGAGGTGGCCGCAGGGAGGATCGCCGGTTGGAGAGGGAAGGTGGCGACGTCGAAGCTCGCAGGCTGGATCGTCGGACTAAGCTACTCGCCAGCAGCCGTGCGAGGGATGGAGCGGATGAGAGAAGGGGCAGCGATCGGGGACTCACCGGAGCTTGGAGGGGAGGCGGCCGGACGGAATCGCTCGCTGGCGTCTCTCATCGTCGGCGGCAGCGTGAGGGGGGAGATCGGAGCAGAGGAGAGAGAGAAGGGGCGAGGGTTTTGAACCCTCGCCCGAGATGCCTGCTTCTTTTTAAAAGATGCAGGTTCTCGAGAGTTCGAGAACCTGGGTCCGGGTTCGGGCCCGGGTCCAGCTCGGATCCGAGTCCGACAAGCCAGACCCCGACACGTGCAGGGCACGTGTTTGACACAAGTCGGACACGTTTTTTTTTTTTTCTCACGGTCTTTACACTTTATTCCCTCAAGCTCGACTTCCAATGTACTCACAATATGGCCGAGTATGAAGCTCTAATACAAAGCCTCAAGATTTTGCAAGACTTTGATGTCAAGAGAGTACACGCCTTCGGCGACTCATTGCTTGTTGCCAGTCAAGTTAATGCTGAATGGCAAGTTAAGATTTCAAAATTAATTCCCTATCAGAAGATTGCCTTAGCTCTCATAGGCAACTTTGAAGAATTTCAGCTCAATCATGTCAGGAGGGAATACAATCACATAGCAGATGGCCTACCTATTTAGGCTCATTCCTGTCGTTTAAAGACAGTGAATCATGTCGCTCCTTCGAGATCGGCAGACTTGATCAACCTGCCTACATTCCAGCCGAGCAAGTGAACCAAGCCACTCAGAAAGAGAAGCCTTGGTACCAAGACATCAAGAGTTTTATTGAAACTGGTAAATTTCCATCGGAAATGCCAAGAAAGGAGCAGCACGGGATTTAGCGCATGTCAGCCCATTATTTCATCCTTGCCAATACTCTCTACCGTCGTGGGTTCAATTCTGAGTACGCCAGATGCTTAGATAAGAGTGAAGCCCTGGAAGTCGTCCAAGAGGCACACGAGGGAATTTGTGGTGGTCACGTTGGCTACCAGACACTCATCAAGAAAATCATCCGAGCAGGGTATTACTGGAAAACCATGCAGCAGGATTGCCTTTAATTTGTAAGGAAGTGCATCAAATGCCAAATGCACGCACCTTCCATTCATGCGCCAGCCGCATACTTGCAATCCGTGGTCTCCCCTTGGCCCTTTTCGATGTGGGCCTTCGATGTAGTTGGCCCGATCACTCCTTCGGCTTCTAATGGCCATCGATATTTTCTCGCAGCTACAGAATACTTCACCAAATGGGTCAAAGTTGTAACCCTAAGAACAGTAGAAGGCCGGCATGTGGTTTTGTTTATCCATAAGAATCTTCTTTGTCGCTTCGGCGTCCCACATGATATTGTGTCAGACAATGGCAGCCACTTCAAGAATGAAAGGATGAAGACCTTCTGCTCGAAGTTTAGGATTCATCATCACTTCTCAGCACCTTATTATCCTCAAGAAAATGGCCAGGCAGAGGCCACCAACAAAATTTTGATCCGCATTCTAGAAAGAACTATGGAAATAGGCCACGATTGGCTTGAGAAGATGCATGATGCACTTTGGGCATACCGAACCACCATTCGGACCCCAACCAATGCTACTCCTTCAGAGCTCGTCTACGGAACTGAGGTAGTATTACCTCTCCACGTTCAGAAACCCGCACTCAAATTTACATCGCTCATCGAACTTCCGCTTGATCAATATCAACAGCAAAGGTTGGTACAACTTGATCTGTTAGATAAGAAAAGGCTCAGAGCAGCGGAGCACGCTCAGGCCTATCGTCAGAGGATAGCTAGGCACTACGCCAAATCAGTTATTGAGAGAAGATTTCGAGTTAATGATCTGGTGCTCAGATCAACAGCTCATCTCAAGCATCGGCCGAAGGGCAAATGGTCACCCAATTGGGAAGGCCCTTATGTGATTAAGGAAGCGCTGCCCCGCAATTCCTATCGTCTGATCAACGCAGATGGAGTGGAACTGCCAGATCCTATTAATGCTTTATATTTGAAGAAATTTTACACTTAAAGTGTTCATCGTAGCCTTTTGTACTCTTTAAAAGTCTTTTTCAATAAAGCAATTAATCTTCCATTGAATTCTCAGATTCTTCTCCCTGATACTGGGGCATTTTTTTGGATCTATATTCATTTTCCTTCATCATATGCAGGCAGGATCAGGCGAATCTTTTTCTAAAAATTCTATCAAATTTTTGATTAATCTTGTTATCTTTATTAATTGCATTCATTTCATTCTCCAATTTAATCAAGTTTTCATCAATTTATTGTTAAGTTTATCAATTTTGTCAGATTTTATCAAGTTTTATCAATTTTATATTATTGATCTTTTCTTCTTTTTTTTTGGCCCTTTCAGGTTAAGGAATAAACCTGATGCCTCTTTCCCATGAGGTATTCTTTTATTCATTTTCCCCCTCAGGTTAAGGGATAAAACCTGACCCTCGTTGTCCGAGGTGCTTCCATTCAGGATAAGGGATAATCCTGAAACCCCTCGTAGGAGCAATAACGCTACCTATGAGGATTCTTTTGTAAATACAAGTTTTATCAATCTTTATTGATTTTCTAGATTTATATCAATTTCTCTTCATTAAATTTTCTTAAATTCTATTCTTTTTCCCGTTCAGGACAAGGGATAATCCTGATACCCCTCATTGGAGCACCGGTGCTACCCGTGAGAATTCTTTTCAAAGTAATAAATTTCTTTAAATTCTTTCCCATGTTTATGAATTTTATTCTTTACCCTTTCAGGTTAAGGGATAAACCTGAATTATTTTTCATAAATTCCTCAATTCACATCAAATTTTATTCTATACTCCTTCAAGATAAGAGAAAATCCTGAAGCCGTCATAAATAGATTTGGATCTTAGGCCATCTTGGGTCAAGGATCTCGAATGAATCTTTCATCTTCATCATCGAAATCTATTCATGCTTTTGTCAATCCTTCAAGTTCCGACTCCCGGGTTGGAATTGTTTCCTTCCCATCTGAGTTCCGACTCAGGATTTCATTTTCCATTTTATCATTATTTTTCTTAAATCCGGGTTCCGACTCGGATTTTTCTCTTTATATATTCTTATTTCTGAAGTCTCAAGTTTCGACTTGAACTTCCTTTCGAATCCAATACTCGTGTTGGACAAATCGTTGTGTCGAGAATTCAAGTTTTCAAACTCAATTCTCACTCTTTTCTTATGTTTAAAAACCGGGTTCCGACTCGGATTTTTCCCTTTGTATATTCTTATTTCTGAAGCTTCAAGTTCCGACTTGAACTTCCTTTTGAATCCAATACTCGTGTTGGACAAATTGTTGTGTTGAGAATTCGAGTTTTCAAACTCAATTCTCACTCTTTTCTTATATTTAAAAACCGGGTTCCGACTCAGATTTTTCTCTTTGTATATTCTTATTTCTGAAGTCTCAATTTCCGACTTGAACTTCCCTTTGAATTCAATGCTCGTATTGGACAAATCGTGGTGTCGAGAATTTGGGTCCTCAAAATTCGATTCACTCATTTCTTATATTTGAAAAAACGAGTTCCGACTTGGATTTTCGCTTTTGTATATCCTTATTTTCTCCAAGTTCCGGCTTGAATGTCCCCGGTCGATTTAATGCTCGTATTTGGACCGAAGTTCTACTTGAACTTTCCCTTTCAGGTTAAGGGACAAACCTGAATTTCCCCTTCAGGATAAGGGATAATCCTGAGAGACCGACAATCATTCTCGCTTAAATTCTGAAGTATCTTCGAATGTCGGTCTCGTTTTCAACTCTCCATTCGAAAACCAGTGCTCGTACTGGTATGCATTTTTGAAAACCAGTGCTCGTACTGGTACACACCTTCGAAAACCTAGTGCTCGTGCTGGTGTACATTTCGAAAACCCAGTGCTCGTGCTGGTGTGCATTTTCGAAAACCCAACGCTCGTACTGGGGCATTTTCGAAATCCAGTGCTCGTACTGGTACATCTAGCACTCGTGCTAGTGTCTGGCTGACTGATCAGTTAGCCCTCCAGGTTCAGTTTTTGTACTAACCAATCGTCATCATTCAAGCTCTAAATTTTCAATTTCAACCTGCGGGTTACGATTTTATCGAAAGTTCAAACTTTTTTTTCTTGCGAAGGACCCTCTTCAGGGAGAGTTCGAGGGAGCTCGTTCCTTCCGCATGCAACCATCTTTCATTTCGCAAGAACCCTCTTCCAGGGAGAGTTTGAAGGGACTTGTTTTCTTCGCGAACAGTTTGCAAAACAACAACCGACTTTACACAAAAGAACCCTTTTTCCAAGGAGAGCTTCGACGGAAGCTCGTTTCTTTTTGTGGCCCCTGTTTTTCTCGTCTTTGGCCAACCCCTTCACAGAGGACCCTCTTCTAGGGAGAGTGTGATGGACTCGTTCCTCTGTGATATTTTCTCAACTTTGTTTTTCGGCCACCTTTCCATAAGAGAAGCCTAGAGTTAGGGAGTTTTGACGAAAACTTAATTTCTCTTCGAAAGTTCCGTTTTGCAAACACCTCCTCTTTCAGGGAAGAGAGGAGTATTTCCAACTTTCCATTCAGGTAAGGGCTAAGCCTGAGTCTCTCTTTTTGGGGAAAAAGAGAAGAGAATTTTGTCACGGACGTGTCGATCGATATCAAACAATTACTCTCATCAAGGATTTCAAGAATATTTTGCCAATTTGCTATCAAAACCATTGTTGATCTCAAAGTTTTTATCATATAAAGAATTACCTCAAAAACTACCTTTAGTATTATTTTCAAAAGAGCAAGACTTCTGCGAAATAAGAACCGAATTCAAGCTTTTTCTGTTGGTCAACCAAGAGGATGAAGAAAAATCTTCGATATGACTGGCAAAGGAAAAATTCAATAATGTTGAAAAGCCATAAGTGGATTGATATTGATCAATAGCTATGACACGTTCTTAAAGATCGTTCTTTTGGCAGTAAGACAGTGGAAATATCCTAGGCAGTAAAAAAAGACCTACCCAATCCATATATCCTCAGTCCTTCCAAGCTGCAATCAAATATCCGCAAAAGGGATCTCTCAATTGTCGTCAAGATGAAGATGAATTATGCGGGCTAGATCTCCGGGGCCAAAGAAGATTTGGATCATCTCCGAGATGAAGGAGTTTGTGAAGGATCCTTCCAGGGAAAGTTCAGATCACCGTCAAGATGAAGGCGAGTGTGATGGACCTACCGACAAACCCTAAAAGATATTTGATTTCTGCTATCATCTAAAGACCTTTTAGAACTGATGTCATCAATATAACCCCTAAGATAAATGAAGGATCGGAACATCTCCAAGATGAAGGAGTTTGTGATGTACCCTTCCCCGAAAAGAGAGAAAAGTCAGGACATCTCCAAAATGAAGGATGATGTAAAAGCCCAAGAAAGCTCCATGACTCAAAAGAGTGCAAAAAGATCATCATGGGAAATGCCCAGGATATCAAACTACCAAAAAAAAAAACTGCCAGGAATCATCTTTATCTATGTGAAATTCTTTATCAATATTTTTTCACTTAATTACTTTTATGAAGCTAAGAATATTTCGTTTCTTTTTATATCAGGGAAATTGATATCTTCCTTAAAGAAACTCAACAGCAACAAATTTGAATTTGACTCTTGATTCTACAGAGTTAGCCCAATTGAAGCTAATACTCTAGGTATAAAGAGGTGATATTTTCATGCACAATTCAATCATTTTGGATCAACTACAATTTTTGGCATCTTATTGGCAATATTTTCTCATTATCCCAAAATGAAGTGTGAACTTGATGTTCGTTTTGACGTATCCTGACGTCATCCCTCCTTAGGACTGAAAAGTCCTTTCCTTTCGTCTGATCTGAGCGCTCTCAGATTTGCACACTTCCATGTGTTCCCCACTGTCCCGCCACAGGCAGTTCCCGCTCAGGATAAGGGTTAAACCTGAACTTTTTGCAAAAGGTCTGTTATTGTCAAAAGCTATTTTCAGTCTCAGCAATGAGGCGCCCAAGATCAACCCCTTTTCAAGCTTTAGGGACCCCATTTTCATCCTTTTGCAAGAACCCCTCTCGGACTTGTTGTGCAAAGTCTAGAGGCCCATCGCAGTTTCCTCGCTCTTCGAGAATCCTGTATCCATTCAGGCTAAGGATTAAACCTGTTACCTCGCTCCTCGAGGTATAACCCGAAACCTTCTGCGAGAGGTTGTCTGTTTTTAGAAAGCTGATTTAGTCTCAGCAATGAGACGCCCCAGATCATCCCCTTTCCAAGCTTTAGGGAATCCCTTGTTCTTCTCTTCTCGCAAACCCATTCTGAATTTGTTCGTCCAAATTCCGAAGGTCCCATCATGGTTTCTTCATCCAAGGATTCCGTTCAGGTTAAGGGTTAAGCCTGAACCTCGTTCCACGAAGTATCTTTCCGTTCAGGTTAGGGTTAAACCTGAGTCTCATTTCGACTAGATATCCTTTCTAGTCCTTCCACGGTTTCTTCATTTGAGAACTTCGTGCGATCCCCCCACTCAGGTCAAGGGTTAAACCTGAATCTCGCTTTGGCGATGCATTCGTTGTCCCATCACAGTTTCCCCGCTCTTTGAGGATCCTGTATCCATTCAGGCTAAGGATTAAACCGGTTACCTCACTCCTCGAGGTATGACCCAAAACCTTCTGCGAGAGGTCGTCTGTTTTTAGAAAGCTGATTTAGTCTCAGCAATGAGGCGCCCAAGATCATCCTTTTTCCAAGCTTTAGGGAATCTCTTGTTTTCTCTTCTCGCAAAACCCCATTCGGATTTGTTCGTCCAAATTCTGAAGGTCCCATTATGGTTTCTTCATCCGAGGATTCCGTATGGTCGTCCTTTTCAGGATAAGGGTTAAGCCTGAACCTCGTTCCACGAGGTACCTTCCATTCAGGTTTGGGTTAAACTTGAACCTCGTTTCGACGAGGTAATCCTCCCGTCCCATCATGGTTTTCCCCACAAGGGAATCCTTACTCTCTATACAGCCATCCAGGAAAGGATCATACTTGAGTTTCATCTCACGAGGCATTTCTCTCAAGAATGTCCCATCGAGGTCTGCTTATATATTCCTTTCCCCATCCAAATTATCTTGATACATCTTCGTCCCATCCATGTCAAGGGCTAAGCCTGACTCATTCCATAAAGATTGATCTCGCCTCGCTCATGAGACTTGATCAAAATCCTTCACTATTTCGGGATCTTCGCCCAAAGTCCCATCACGATTTTCCTCATTTCTATTATTCAGTCATATCATTGCCAAGGATTTCGTCTTCCCCAGAGCCATTTAGGACAAGGCTTTAAACCTGAAAAGCCATAATTCTTCCACACCCAATTCAGATCTGCTGTCTGGGGCATTTTCAAAATTTGGAGTGTTATCTTTGCCACTAAGCTCGGCTTCTTACCGGCTTAGTAGCAAAGAGGGGCATCTGTGAACACCCCAAAATTTTCAAAATATTGTAAATATCCCCTTTTTTTTTCCTTTGACCCCATTTTCTGGGTAATTGAGTCGGTTTTAATTTAAATTCCATTTTATTTCTCAAATCTTGTTGAAATTAAATTCATTTTACATATCTGACTCAATTTCGGATCCGGATCTAGATCAAAATCCAAATCTAAGCTTCGTTGTCCAATGTTTAAAATCAAATTCTCGAAATTTCCAAACTAACTTTTTGAAAAGCTCAGATAGTTCGTCCGGTCTCTGTTTGGATCCATCGAATTGTATTTCTCAATTCGAGGTTTAAAACTCAAACATTTTCTCAAAACTTGGGTCCAAACCCATTCTTCTGAAGAAATTTCTCCAAAATGGCCTGGAATTCTCGGAAAAACACTTTTGTAAATATTTCTCAGAAAAATACAAAAAAATTAGTGTTAAATCTTTGTTTTCTCAGAAAATCTTAGATTTTAATTCCAAAAATACCAAAAAAAAAATGGAAAATTCAAAAAAAAAAAGAAGAGAAAATATATCTAACAAAAATCGGTTTTTGAAAACCTGTTTCTGAAAATATCCCTTTTTAAGAAAAACCACCTTTTTGAAAAATCCCGAAAAGAGCCCCCCTTGTTATAAATATTTTAAATCAAAAGGGGCTCGTGGAAAGTCCTTTTAGGGTTTTTGAGAACCCTTGGCGAGAGGAGGTCGGAGGCCCAGGGGCGGCGCCTCTCTTTCCCTCCCAGAAGGGTCCTCCCCATCGGACGGCCTCACGAGCCTTCCCCTTTTCTCAACCATGGATCTGCAACAACCTCTCTCGAACCACCTTCTCCCTCAAATCGCCACCCTCCAATCAATGGCTCCAGACGATCTGCCCTCCATCACCAACAAACCCTCGCCTTCTCGATGGTTCATCTCTTCCTATATAAAGGGACATCGAGAAGGGGGAAAGGAGAGGCTGGTTTTTCCTTTTCACCGCTACATCATCCCTTGTTCATCACGAAGAGCATCTGGTTTTCCACCCCACCATTGCGCTTTTTTTTTTATCCCCTCTCCTTCTTCTTCTTTTTCTCTGGTTCTCCCCAATTGGTAGAAGAAGGACGATCCGCTGTCAGCAGAGCGGAAGCCACCAAAGGTCAACCTTCCATCAAGAAGAACCACAGGTGAATAACCGTGCCTCTTTTCTTTTGAACTTTCTGCAAAAACCTGCTTCTTTGCCTCTACTGTACCTCGTCCCCTCTATTCTTTGTGGGTTTTATCTTATTTTTTTTTTTTTACCACATTAAGGCATCCCTGTAGCATCGTTTTGCCCATAGCAAAATCAATCTACAGACATGCGATAGCAATAGAGATGAGTCTATCATCCCAACACTTTTTCTTTCTTTTCTACAGTTTACTTCATACTCGTATTCATATAATGCTAAATCCCTTAAAATCCATTCGTACCTACATAATGACGCATCGCTGATATCCATTCACCATCCCGACATATCTTTTGTGTTTGTCTCTATTTTCTTGGTGATTTGCTCTGGTTTCATGGTATCGAACATATGTTCAGATGGTATTCCTCTTAGAATGTTTATTTCTTTCTGAGTTTAATAGTCGATGTGTGTTAATCATTTACTGCTATTATAACTCATGTTTATGCTATTCTCCCTTTACGATCTGTCGTACCAATTTCTTTTACTATTCCCCATTTGTACATTTTACAGTTCAGCCTGTTGTCTCTCCGTTATGCATTTCCTTGTCGTTCGTTTTGTTCCACTTGTTTCGATCTGCAGGATAACTAAGTGTGAAAGCATAGAGGTAACTTAACGACCTCTGCAAGTTGCCTGGAGACATAATGAGAAGAGCTTTTTTTTTACATTGAAAAAAAAAAAAAAAAAACGTTCACATGGCTGTGTGCCTCTGGTCATCCTCCAAGGAAGGCCGAAAACATGAACAAATGTGAAATCCGGTTCAATAAAGAGTTCGGATATCCGAACAGTCTCATACAAGTGGAATTGCTCTTTGCACTTTTCTTTGTGAGTTCCTGAGAATATAATCATCGAAAGATACCTGGATGAAAGGGTCACGCCGTTGAGAATCATGGGCAGGATTCTTAAATCTCTTGCATTATCAGCGAAAACCCTTTTACTGCCACCACAGAAGATTATCATGTAGTTGAATGAAGTGCTGGACCTCAGTTCATGAGAGCAAGAGAGGATTGGGCAAAAGGGGCTTACGTCAAGTATGTTCTGAAAAGGTGCCTTTGATTTTGTAAGTTCTGTTTTAAATATATATATATATATATATATATATATATATATATATATATATATATATATATATATATATATATATATATATATATATATATACATGGGATGTTAGATATGGTTGAAAGAGGAGAATACACTGCTCAGAGTCGGAATCATTCGGGACTTCGGTCAGTAACAGTGATCTCTCGGATGAATTCTTGTTTATCATTCGTTCTTTATAGTGCATCATTCATCCTCTAATACGCCATCTCCTGTATCTTGAAATTTTCTCTTTTAGGCTTGATTCCCATCCTAGATATAGGTTTCACTCATTTTTTATATTGGCATTCGGTTGCATCTTCGCATCAGTTTTTTTTTTTGTGTGCTACATTGTAATCATCTTATTTTTATATCATATGATAAAGTGAAGTTCTGATGACAGTCATCTCGCCCAGCATATCATTTCCATCTTCATCTGCAACGTCACAATCACTAACAACATTTCTAGCATTTGCCCTCATTTCCATCTCTTCAGCATATACTATCTAACCAAAGCCATATCATGCCCATTCATTAACTTACATCATATTCCTCCCAACTCATGAAGATACTATGCAAAGTCAATTCGTATGCTATCGATCTGACTAAACTTTTTTTTTGCAGGGGCTAAGCCGCAAATCAGGTGGTGGTGGTTAGGTGCGAGCCCTTTACCCCTCTCATCTACTGCTTGAATTCCTCATATATGTTGTGTTCCCTTTTGAAGCATCGGTTTACTGTAGAACTGTTGAACCCATGAATGGCTTACACTTTTACTGTAATATGACCCAGTATGGCATTGGATACCCTATAATCGGTTGAGCCTAATAGTGGATCTGGTTTCCATTTAATATTGTCTCATACTCATGTAATTCTTTATACAGTCAATATTCATTACTGAAGGTAGCATTTCACATTAGCCTCATTTTCTGGCTTCCATTAGTAATTGATGTTAGACATTAAATTTGTTGAACTAATTACATTAGTATGCCTATACTCTGTCATAGCATCAAGGCCTTCCCCAGATCTGGAATGGTCTCTTTACAGAAGTATCTTTATCAGCAGAGAGCGTCGCTAGATGTCCTGCTCGGCACCATCTTGTACAATATCCTCCACCTCACATAGACCATACTTCACCAGATACCCCTATATATTATGCCTCGCCCATCTATCTTCACGTTTCCCGCAAACAGTTATAGCACACACCTGCGACATTCCTATTGTCGTTGCCCTAGGTCTGTTAGGAAAAGCATGAATTTGAAACAAGGACACGCTTCTAAAACTGTTATATTATGTGAAAATGGTAGCATCGTACGGCACTGTAAACACCCCAAATTTTCATCCTTATCCAGTGCTTACATTTCTTGTGTCATTGCATATCACTGCATGAATTCAGCATACCATTTCATCGCATTGCATGGCATTACATGTCATTACATCTCATTTTCGAGATCCAGTACTCTTGTTTTCAAAATATTTAATCCAGATTTGAGTTTTTAAAACTTTTCTTTCAAAATCAATTTTAAAACCTGGCTTTTTAATCAACACTATGTCATTTGCCAACCCCCAGGATCTTATATTTTGAAGTATTTTCTCAGAAAACAATCTAGATTCATTTCAAACTCAATTTCAATTCATTTCAATTCTCAGATGAAACCCATTTAGGTGGTGTCACTTTTGGATTTCTTCATTTATCAAAAATTTTAGAGTCCTAATTGGATCAGGACTCTTTTTCCAGAGTCCTAGTCGGATCAAAACTCTACTTTTCACTACCTTTTTACTTGTTTTCGGAGAAAACCTTTCAAAATCTTCTATTGTGGCCAAAATTTCAGAGTCCTAGTTGGATCAGGACTCTTCTTCAAGAGTCCAATCGGATCAAGACTCTTCTTCAGAGTTTTAATCGGATTAGAACTCTAATCTTTTACTGCTATTTTATCTATTTTCAATCAAATCTTTCAAAATGAGTCAGAAACTTAGAGTTTAAGTCAAAACAGGACTCTGTTCAGAGAGTCCTAGTTGGATCAGGACTCTGATCCTGATTTCAATTTTGAGGGAATCTTTCAGAAATCTTTCAATCTACCAAAACTATTACACTTTTATCAAAGAATTTTAAAATTCTGAGGTTTTATCTCAGAGTCCTGATCAAATCAGGACTCTGCCCTAGAGTCCTGATCAAAGTAGGACTCTATCCAAAATTGATTTCCATACTTCATTTTCACTGGTTTTCAAAAGCTTGGCTTAAATTTCATCCTTTTCTTACCAGAAAACCAAAACTTCTTAGAATTCTGATCGAATCAGGACTCTTCCTCAGAGTCCTAATCAAATCAAAACTCTGAACCAAAACTTCGATTTTATCCTGTTTTTAACTGTGTTTCAAGATTCTCTAATTTGTTTTCTCAGAAAATCCAAAAATCTGAGAGTCCTAGTTCAATCAAGACTCTGTCCTCAGAGTCTCAGTTGAATCAGAATTCTGTTTTATTCCCGTATTCGTTATTATTTTCACTGTTTTGACAAGTTCTTTCATTTGTTTTTCAGAAAATACCAAAAAAAAAAAAAATCTAGAGTTTTAATTCGATCAGGACTCTGTCCCAGAGTCCTAGTCCAGTCAGGAGTCTGTTTTGAAGTCTGTTTTTATTCCATTTTCATTTATTTCCATTTGTTTTCAAAATTTAGGTCATTTTACAGAGTCCAGTTAGTTCAGGACTCTATGTTAGAGTTCGGTCGAGTTAGGAGTCTAAGCCTGACTGTGTTTTCTGACTTATTTCATCATTTCTTGATAAAATCTTTTGAAAATTCTTTCATTTGGTTTTTAAAAATCTAAAATCTCAGAGTCCTAAGAGTTCAGGACTCTAACCCGGAGTTCCAGCTCGCTTGAGACCCTATTTTCAAAAACCTTGAATTTCAAATATTGATTTTAACCCCTTTTCAAAGCCATTTTCAGTGTTTATTTCAAAATTTTCAAAATCCGATGTGGGCCCACTCAGTTGGCACCATATCCAGAGGAGTTCTAACTCAGTTAGGATCCTATGCCATTTCAAAAATTTCAATTTCAAAGTTTGCTTTTGAAAAGCTTTTGAAAACCCCTTTAATTTCAAGTTTTAAAATCATCTTTTTTGTAAAAACTCAAGTAGGGCCCACTCGAGGTGGCGCCATATTCGAGTAAGTCAGGGCTAGACTAGGGTTAGTCGGTGTCTTGGTTAGTGTTGGAGGTTTAGAAGAGTCAAAACCCTTTTGAAAAAAAATCATTTTGAAAGTTAGTTTTTAAAACTAGTGTTTTTAAAGGTTTTTAAAAGATGTTTTAAAAACCCAAATGTGAAAAATGCCAAGTGGCATCACATTTGGGGATTTTCTAGGATAGTCTAGGGGTTAATTAGGCATTAGAGTAGATAATCTAGGCTAGGGGTAGGATAGTCTTTTCACCCCAAAATCGCCCCCCCCCCCCCCCTTGAGAGTCCAATTTTCTTAAAAAACTTGATTTTTAAAAACCTAAAAAAATCTTTATAAAAGGGAGCATAGGGGGGGACGATTTTTAGGATTCATCCTTGAGGTTTCTTGGAGCTTCTCTCTCCTCTCCAGCCCTTCCTCCATTGCTGCAACTCCAAGGTAAATTTTTCCACCTTTTCTTATTTTATTTAATGCTTTTTAATGATTTAAACCTAGATCTAGGCTTGGACACCCCTCCTTATGAAGATCCAACCATGGTTTCACCTCAAGAACCATCAAGAACCATCAAGAACAGTCCAAGAAGGTGATCTAGCCCTGTTTTGTGTGTTTTACAGGGATTTTAATCTATTAGAATTGATTTTAGCATTAGTCTTTACATTATTAACCAATAAAATACATGATTTACCCTTTTAATGGGTTAAATCTATGTTTTAAAGGTAATATTGAATTCCAGCCATTGATTCCCTGATTTTATTTTATTTTCATGGTTTATTCATGTTTGTTTTACGTTGTATAGCATAGAAATAATTTTTATTTACTGTTTTATGGTTTATTTTATTGTTTTACATTAATTAATGCATGGTTTTTAAGTTTCTTAAGATTTCTGTGTGTTTTATGTTTAGAACAGTAAAGATAATGTTATTTTGGATTGAAATACTTGTTGTTTATTTCTGATTTTTTTATATGTGATGCATGCATATGTGATGGAACTACTGTAAAAAAATCAAAGGTTTTGGACCTCGGGAACTCTGTCGAAAAAATCAGACATAAAATCGGGTTTTTAAAGCTTTAAAATCGTGGTTAAAATCAAGAAGGTAACTTTCTGTTATGATATTTCTCTCATCCTATATCCTATTTTAGATCTGTAAAATGCCATGGATTCACATTGATTAGATCTATCTACTGTAAAATTTTCCGAATTTTTTATTACTGTTTAGTATTTTTCCTCTGTCAGAGACTCTGATTTTCAATTTAAAACTCATTAGGGTTTACCAAAACCCTAATCAGACTTGTGTTGGTCATAAATCCCAAACCACAGATTCGATTCATGATCTGTAAAAAATGAGTATTGTTATTTTTCTGTCTATTGTTTACTACTAAACTTTCAGAGATTTTTGTTTAGGTTTGCTATTTACGTTTGTATTTTCAATCTGAAATAGCCGTTTTAATCCCTGTTAAATGTGTTATATCTTAGTTCAGTTTGTTGGAAGGGTTTCTCCCTAACCGGAGATGCTTTTTTCGATCTGTAAATTGGGAAATCTCTGTTTTCCTTCTTAGTTTATTTCTGTAAAATTTCATAGATTTTCATGGAGGTTTGATTCCTGGTTCGGGTCCTAAACTGAAACTGGTTGGTGAACTAGGTCAAAAAGAGCATATTTTTAGGGTTTGATGCTATTTTCGGATTAATTTAATGCCAAAAAAATATTTTTATAATTCTAATTTGATATTAGGGTTATAACAAGTGCAAGTACCAAATTTTATGAATTTTGGAATCCGATTGATGGCTGAATTAAGCAAGTTGCAAAACAGGATCCCTGAAAGATCCAAAAACATTGCTAAAATCACAGTTTTTGTGATATTATTGGATTTTTGTGCATAAGAATGTACTTTTAGGGTTTAGTTATGTTTTAAATCATATTAGGGTGTTTCATATTTAATTTTGTGGTAATTTGATTTCATTTAGATTTTAAAACCAAAGTTTTTACCAAAATCTATTTCAGAAAACCCTGATTTCAAGGCCATAGTCTTGCTATCAGGGGCAATTTGGTCATTTGACCTAAATTTCGAAATCCCTAAGCCTAATTCTCATATTTTAATCATGTCCTTTCATGTTTAGATTAGTTATTTTAATTTGAACTTCAAAACTTGCATTTTACCAAATATCTTTCTGAAAACCCTAATCTCAAGGCCATAGTCTTGTTATTAGGGGTATTTTGGTTATTTGGACCCCAATTTCGAAATTTCATATCTTATATTCATGTTTATTCAAGTTTAATTCATATTTTTATAATTTTGATTTAAGGGAATCAAGGAAAAGGCTTATATCTAGCAAAATCCAGCAATTTTCAGATATTGCTGGATAAATCTAGAAAAGCCCACATATATTCACTAACCTAACTTTCTAGTTTTGCAGGTACATTGAAGACTTTATTTTTCATGTATTTAAATTTCAATAGTGATGTAAATTAAATTAAATTTGGAATAAGAATTTACATTTCCTGCTTAGCTTAGGCTGCATTGCATATAGTTTATTTTCTTTTTAATAATGTTAATGTGTGATGGATGATGATTCATGCATATTCAAACTCACCATGGTCTACACGAATGGCACATGCACTAGCTTTTATGAAGTTTATAAACTTGGTGGAATTCGTATTTATGGCCATGGTCAGAATATGAAGGATATCTAGATTTATAATCTTCACATTAGCCACATTCAGCCTACACTATTAGGCTAACTTCAAAATGCACTGCATTTCTTAAAAATACAAAAAGTATTTCTCAATTCCTCAAAATCATATTCATTCATTTCATGTATTTCCCAATTCCAATTCAAATTCCAAGTCAAAGAAATCAAATTCTTCAAAATTTCCTAAGTCTTATTCAAAATCGATTTTCTCAAAATATGGATTTGCCAATGACATTTCAAGTATTTCCCAAGTTTCAAATTCGATTTTCTAAGTTAGATTTTCAATTTCAAAGTCTGAATTCAAAGAAATCAAGTTTTCCAGAGTTAGTTCACATTTCTCAAAATCAATTTTCACAAAAACCTCTAGATTCTGCAAAAAATCGATTTTTACTTTCTCAGAAGCACATTTCAAATCCCAATTCACGATTTCCCATGTGATGTCTATTCTAAGTACTTTAGTTATTCAAAGCAAACATCATGTTTTCAAATATGCATTTTCAGAAACTCATAGCACATGCCTGATTCTTTGTGCATTTAGGAATTAGAATGTGATTTAGACAAGTTGAATAGAGCAGAGTATAAGATTGATCCTTGGTTTGATTACCCCTGTTAAAGGTGGCAGGAACGGTCGAACCTCGTACCGACAGGCGAGTCCCATTCTACGGAATTTTCCCGCATTTCAAAACGGAGGCGAGTTATTTTCAAAAACTTTTTCAAAGGTCAGTTTGACTCGCAAAAGTAAAAATTTTGCGATGATAACAGGTTTGGCGACCGTGATGGGACCTGTCTTCGCCTGATCAATTTAATTCTCTACTTAGTTCAAGTTGTCAAAATCGATTTCCATGGAATGTCAGCTTTTAATTTATGCTATCATATGAACCTAGGAGCCTAGACTTGAACCCAGCTGATATGGATTGCATATAGACTAAGTATGGTTTGGTAGGACCATATTGAGGAGGAAATTATTCATGCTCACATAGACTTAGGTCTAATACAACACTCCTCAATCTAGGTTTGATTGAAAATAATGTTTGCTTCTTCAAAAAATTTCAAAATCTCTATCTCTTTAGGACTTAGAGCCTTCTATTTGCTTGCATGTGCTCATATTTTTTAAAAAAACCACCCCACCTATATTGTCCCGGTCTTCACTTTGCTGGGCTCTCTTCCAGAACCATAGTTCGGAACAGAGCCTCACAACTGGGCCACCTGTTTGGGTGAAAACCCCCCTGCCACGTACCAAGGGCCATAGTCCAACGTATATCGGCAGGTGCTCAAGGATGTTGAAAAACTTGAACCTAGAACCGGAGAAATTGATTTTATGCCACGTACATCGAGCCTTGGATTGAGTATATAGGCATAGCATGATTGGACACAGTTGATCTGAACTTTAGAGTTAGGATTAAGGTCCTACAGTTATTTCAAAATTTGTGCATCTAGAGTCAGCTTTTAGGGAATGCTGTATGTGCATACTTGTTTATGCAGAATGTGATTGAATGTGTTATTTCCTTTTTATATTTTCCCAAATTTCTAAAATACTGGACGATTTTCTCAAAATTCCCCAATCTATGTCCATGTACTGTCCATGTTTTAAACCCTGGACGGTTTTCAAATATCCCATTTTATGAAATACTTCTTTATATATCTCAATAAACCCTGGACGATTTTTCAAATTTCCCTTAATTTTCTTCAAAACTCCAGGTGATTTTCCATCCTCACTTTCTTCTGGATCTCGAATTCCTACTTCATTTTATCCTGCCTGCAATTCTCTTTCAAAATTTCTGTATTTTCCCAAGTCTTATTCCAAATTTTCCATGTTTTCCAGTCTATTCTGATGGCATCCAGTCAACTCGATTCAGTCTTTCCTAAAGGTCACATCTCCTACGAGGTGCGACAACGTCTTCCAGAGCATCGAGTCCTCAGCACCGGATCCTTCTTTCCCCGGTGGTATTATTCATGGTTCAAGAACTTCTCTCGTATGTTTCCGGACCACTTGGACGATTGTGGGTTAGAACTGGCATCCACAGTGGGAAAGCAGACAGTCAACGGCAATTTGATCCACGCACTAGCAGAGCGATGGAATCCGAGCACTTCTACCTTCTAGTTCCCGTGGGGCGAGATGACGGTACTGATGGATGAATTTTCAGAAATCATGGGATTGCCCGAGCCAGCCGGTCAACCTGGAGATCCATTAGAAAAGCAATTTTTGATTAATGTCAAGGGCCTGGACCCTAAAGATGCCTTAGCTCGCATGACGGGACGCAAGTCTTGGCCTTTGATCGAAGAGGATGGAAACGAATATGTGGATCTGCTCGAGATCTACAAACAGTATGGAACATTTGCGGAAGTCAGCTCCTTATCTCGAACAGCTCGAGAGAGAATTCAGCATGCGATGGTCTTATGCACCGTGGGACTCGCTCTCTTTCCAGATGGACGGAATTACATGGATATCAGAACAGTTCAGCTTCTGCGAAGATGGGGAAGTCGACAGACCAGCCGCCTCTCCATAGCAATGGCCGCACTCGCCTTTCTATACCGAGGGTTGACTCGTTTCGCACTCGGAGAGTCGATCCTAGTCGAAGGGTGCACCTATGCCTTGCAGTCTTGGTTCCTCCGGCATGTGCCAGCCTGAGCCAGTTCATTCAGATACAATGGTGAAAAGCTTCTTCCAGTTGCTCGATACTGATTCTTGATCGATAACCTTCAGGAGGAAGAAGTCGTATGGGACTACTTTGATCGTCAGGAATCACCTCCCAAATATACTTACGCTTATGGCAAGCGGTTCAGGCTACTTGGCCCCTTTTTCTGCGCATACTATCATCCGGAGCAGTGTGTCAGACAGTTCTCTCAGAGGCAGAAGCGCGTAGAGATTTGTCCACTCGCAGGGGTTCTGCCAGAATTCGACCTCACATCAGATCAGTGGTCCGGAGCATACCATTCTGCCAGACATGGCTGGGATTTCTTTGTCAATCTTACTATTTTTCCTGGCCCTCGTGTGTCTTCTGATTATCCGGAGTGGTGGAAAATTGTCTGTCCCCCTCCCCTCTGTCAAGTGTATTATTGATAAAATCATGTTTTTCCCTCAATAAAATTCCTTTATTTTACATCTCATCTTGGTTTGACGACCTCGCCTAGGTAACAAGGCATATTTCTAGTTGTCTATTTTGCAAAGAATAAACGTCTCAATTGTCATAATTCCAGCGACGACTCAATCCCTAGTAATGGGATATTATTTTAATTGTCTACCAAAATTCTCAACAAATATTTTTCTCCAACCAAATTTCCTTCAAAAGCCTAACCATCAGTTCTACCTTGCAGAGAGCATCGGCAACATCTAAAAAAATACTCGTGATACTCGATGGTTCATACAAGATCCGGAAAGAAAACCTTATCAGTTGAAGGCATTGCATACTCAGCCGCTTCGGAAGAGAAAATGGACTCCCCTCGATCAGCTAAAAATCAGGGACAGCAGGTTGAGGATGACATTGATCCTCAAATGTATGTTATGTTCAAGAAAATGATGACCAGGATGCTGGCAGAGCAAGCTGAAGCCAGCACTGAGCAGAAGGATAAGGGTCATGCCGCCAAGAATGTGAAAAGTATCAAAAGGCAGAATCGCCATGAGGAAGTATCTGATGAGACAGAATCAGCTGACGACATTGACAAGGAATATGAAACTAAGCATGAATTCAAAAGGTCGACTCAGGGGCAGGGGTCGGCTTACAAATCAAAAAATCAGTCTGTTGATGACCCTACTCAGTCGCAACTAAAAGATATGATGAAAATGGTAAAGATCTGCAGGCCCGCGACAAGGGCAAGAAAGTCTTCACCAGCGAAGACTTCTATGATGGCTTGGATGGGGACGACAATCTGGATAATCTCCCCAGAAAATTTATCAAGTTTGATGGTTTTGGCGACCCTAAGGCTCATCTCGCCATGTTCTTCGCTGAATGCTCTAGATTCAAGCGAGATAATCGGGCACTCTTCCTTTGTTTCCCTCGCAGTCTGGAGGGAACAGCAGCCAAGTGGTATTCAGAGCATGTCAACCCAATTGAGCTGAAAGAATTCGATAAGGTGGTGAACATGTTCATCGAGCGATTCCTCTTTAATGCCGAGGCGCTCCCGACCCTCAGTCATCTCTGCGGCCTAAAATAGAGAGAAAATGAAAAAGCTAGAGACTTCATCCACCACTGGAGGTCGGCATGTAATAAAATGAGAGATCCCATATCAGAGGGGCACGCTTTGTCCCTAATTCTGAGTAACTTCTCGCAACCGCTGAAAGGCCTCATCTCCACCGCACCGTCCAGAACCTTTATCGAATTAACAGAGCGAGCCGAGTGGCTCGAGTTGAGTATGGAGAATGGCTTCTATGAAGGTTTCACTTTCACCAAGAACAGCGGCCAGAACGAGTCAAAGAAGAAGACTCATTTCACTACTTCTGTCAGTAATAATAAATGGAATCATCGCAAGGGACAGAATAGAGACTTCTGTTATGGGGCAGGAGGTTCAAACAGGAATGATCAGAAAGGGAAGTCGATCCCGCAATTCAGCAAGCCGCTAGAGCAGGGACCAAAACCCCGAGAGAAAATAAAGCATGAAGGATGGAGCTATGACAGGAAATTCACTCCATTAGATCAATCACTCGAGACTGTGCTCGAGTACATGTTGACCAAGGAGATGGTCAAGTTGCCAAGGCTGGTCGATCCTCCCGTTCCTATGGGAAAATTCAAAGACCAATTCTGCAAGTTCCACAGAACAGTGGGGCACAATACCGAGAATTGTTTCGTTCTCAAGAACATAGTTCAAGATCTTATTGACAAGAATCTTCTGATAGAAGGTGCCGAAGACGAGAATATAGATATTTTGAAAGAGCCATTTCCTCGTCATTCTACAGTAGTCATCACCGAACAGTCGTTTCAACCACAAGAGCATATCAGGCCGTGCTCTGAAAAGGATATGCAAGCTCAGCATCGGGTCCTGGTATTGCAGCAGGCTCAATCCAAGGCTCAGAAGATGGATCTCATCTCAGCCTTTGGCAAGATGAAAGTGTCTGACAAGCCCGCTGGGGTATCTCCTGAGGTAGCCAGAAGAATGCCATGGCTCCCTAAACATTTCGTTAAGTCTGCCCCCAAGAAAAGTGAGACATATGCGCCAAAGCCAATCACAACATTATCCAATGTTTCAATTTTGGATTTAACCCAGGCCTCTGCCAAGCATCAGCAGGTGTTGAGCGATCTATTGCAGAAAATCAAGGTGAAACCGAGCATAACTCCAGAAGAGATGGCCCACATAGTCAATCAGGCCATGACTAATGCTCCAGTTACTTTCTTCGATGAGGATCTCCCTAAACTTCATGTGTTCCATAACAACGCTCTGTATGTTGTGGTTCGAACCAGAGGGATGACAGTTCCTCACATGCTGATAGATGGAGGCAGCAGCCTCAATATATGCCCGGAAATGACCGCCAAAGCTTTGGGCATAAAAGAAGAAGAGTACATCCCGGATCCAATCACCATTTATGGGTTCGACAATCATGGCCAAACAGCGAAAGGAAAAATCTTCCTGGAAATCTTTATTGACTACTCGATCCATTCAATACTCTTTCACGTGGTCAATGTGCCGCCCACCTATAATCTGCTTCTTGGGAGACCATGGATCCACAACACAAACGCAGTATCATCTACTCTGCATCAGTGCATCAAGTGGTCAAAAGGTGGTATGATCACGACAGTCTTGGGCGAGGATCCGGAGAAGAGACTGGCACAACCCATGATTCCCAGACCCTCTTTCACTACTGATATCCCTAGCATTAGAGGGATTGAAGAGGTCAGCCTTGAAGAGAATTCAGGAATAATACAGATGACAGAGCAGCCCGAGCATACAGTGGCTGCGACCTGATGGGGAGGCCCACAGTTCTTCAAGATTGGAGGACGAATTGACTACAACACACTTAAGGGTCATCCTTTATTCTCCCAATTTATGAAGGCTAAAAAGGGATTTGATTTACTAGTAAAGCACGGCTACCAACCTTTCCAAGGTTTAGGCAAAAATTAAGAT
This sequence comes from Nuphar pumila, assembly GCF_984573655.1. Classification (NCBI taxonomy): domain Eukaryota; kingdom Viridiplantae; phylum Streptophyta; class Magnoliopsida; order Nymphaeales; family Nymphaeaceae; genus Nuphar; species Nuphar pumila. The sequence goes on from NC_143249.1 coordinate 95,386,692, forward strand.
GGTCGTCTTGAACCAGTGATTCCTCAGCATTGCCCTAAGAGGGCCAGATTGGGCTTTAATGGCCGAAGATCTCAGAAAGGCACTGTTTTCATTAAGGGAACGCATTAGAAGAATTCATTCGTCTTTCCTTTTCTATTCTTTTGTCGGGATGATGTCCCATTTCATTTTCATCATTGTCATTTTGATCAATTCTATCTTTCAATAAAGTTGCAAGTTTCCTTTATCTATCTGGATGCCATTTGTCTCTTTACTTCTCATTATCAAATCTTTGAAAAATTGTCATTACTTTGATCTCTTATTTTTCCAATTATCTTCTCAATAAAAGCAATTTGTTTTATGATGAGCGATTTCCCTGAATCAATTTACTCTCCAATTTTCAGAATGTCTTCCCGATCTATCAAGAAGCTCGTCTTTAATCCAAATACCTGTTCAAAGTCAGCAGTAATTCATCAAGTCAAAATAAGAACAGAATGCAGACAAACTTCAAAGCAGTCAGAAGAGTCCGTAGAGTTTGATTCAGCTCTTCAAGAATTACCAGAATTTGCATCAGTTCAGAAACAAGACGAGCCATCATCTTTAGTTCAGGATCCGACTGAGGACATCAATATCGAATCAGAAGATGATCCTAGAATTCTCAAGATTGGCAGCGGTTTGAGTCCCGGAGAGAAAGAAAGGCTCACTAATTTTCTCAAGCAGCATAAAGAAGTATTCGCATGGACTTATGAGGATATGCCAGGTTTAGATCCTAAATTGGTGGAACATCGCCTCGTTCTGAAGCCTGATGCGAAATCAGTTAAGCAGAAGTTAAGAAAAATGGATCCTCGAATCGAGCAACAGGTCAAGGAAGGACTTGAAGACTTACTCAAAGCAGGATTCATTCGAGCAATAGACTATCCGGATTGGTTGGCGAACATCGTAGCAGTTCCCAAGAAGAATGGTAGAGTTCGAATCTGTATCGACTTCCGTGATCTCAATAAAGTCACTCCAAAAGATGATTATCGGCTCCCAAATATTGATCTCCTAGTCGATAGCACGGCTGGGCATGCTATGTTTTCCTTTATGGACGGATACTCCGGATATAATCAGATCAAGTTGGCCGCTCGTGACCAATCCAAAACATCCTTCACCACGCCATGGAGCACTTTCTGTTGCACAGTTATGCCTTTTGGGCTTAAGAATGCTGGAGCCACTTACCAGCGTGCTATGGCCGTCATTTTCCATGACCAGATGCATAAAATCATGGATGCATATGTCAATGATATTCTGGTGAAATCCAAAGTAGAGGAAGATCACATCGAAGCTCTCAATCAAGTCTTCAAGCGACTCATTCTTTACAAGCTAAGACTCAATCCACAGAAATGTGTTTTTGGGGTCGAATTAGGCAAATTGTTAGGCTTTCTGGTCAGCAAAAGGGGGATAGAAATGGATCCCGCTAAGGCCAAGGCTATCATTAACATGCCGCCCCCGACTAATCTCAAGGAATTGCGTAGCCTTCAGGGACGCATGCAATCAATTCGGCGATTTATATCCAATTTGGCCATGAGATGTGAGCCTTTCAATCATTTGCTCAGAAAAGAAGTGAGGTTCGAATGGGGACCAGAGTGTCAGTAGTCGTTCGAACGCATCAAGAAGTATCTTCTCAATCCTCCTGTTTTAAAGCCGCCAGAATTAGGGAAACCCCTATTGTTATATATTTCAGTTAATCAAGTTGCTTGCGGCGGATTCTTGGCGCAATACGAAGAAGGCAGTTTGATAGAACATGCCATTTATTATGTGAGCAAGACCTTTATTGATTATGAGAAGAAATACTCTCAGATAGAAAAGACATGTCTAGCTCTGGTATGGATGTGTCAGAAATTGAGACACTATCTGTTGGCATCTGAAGTCAAAATTCTATCTAAATTAAATCCTCTCAAGTACGTTCTTGAACAACCATTTCTCAGCGGACAAATTGCCAAATGGCAAGTCCTATTAATGCAATATGATATGGAGTATGTCTCCCAACAATCTATCAAAGGCCAAGCAATTGCAGATCAATTGGCAGATTTTCCTCTAGCAGAGGAAGTTAAAGCCGAGGATGATTTCCCCAATGAGTGGATCTGCAATATTTAACAATCCTCAATTTGGAATTTATTCTTCGACAGTTCCAAGAATATGGCAGGCATAGGAATCAGAATTCTGCTAATTACACCAGATAAGGAGATGATCCCATTTTCTCTCAAACTGGATTTTCAGTGCACTCACAATATGGCCGAGTATGAAGCTTTGATACAAGGTCTGAAAATTCTACAGGATTTTAATGTCAGAAGAGTGCATGCTTATGGCGATTCTTTGCTCATCGTCAATCAAGTCCTAGCCGAATGGCAAGTGAAAGATCAGAAATTACTTCCTTACCAGAAAATTGTCTCAGCTCTTGCCAACAAGTTCAAAGAATTCCAACTTTTCCCTATCAAAAGAGACTTCAATCAAGTTGCAGACAGCTTAGCCAGTCTGGGATCCATCATGTCTTTCAAGGGTGGAGAATCTTGTCGCTCATTTGAAATTGGCAGACTTGATCAACCCGCTTTCGTCCCAGTAGAGCAGATAAACCAGGCTGAGCAAAAGAAGAAGCCCTGGTACCATGACATTGAAAATTTCATTAAAACTGGCGAATTTCCCCCAGAATTCTCAAAGAAGGAGCAGCGAGCAATTCAACGCATGTCTGCTCGATATTTTATTCTTGTCGATGTTCTTTATCGCCGGGGATTCAGTTCAGAATATTCCAGATGTTTGGACGAAGAAGAAGCCAAAGAAGTTGTGCAAGAAGCTCACGAAGGTATTTGCGGTGGCCATGTTGGCTATCAAACTCTCGTCAAACAAATCATCCGAGCAGGATATTACTGGAGAACCATGCAACGAGATTGCTATCATTTTGTGAAGAAGTGCGTTCAATGTCAGATGCATGCGCCTTCCATTCATGCGCTGACGACATATTTGCATTCTGTCGTCTCGCCATGGCCATTTTCCATGTGGGCTTTCGATGTTGTAGGCCCCATCACTCCTTCAGCTTTCAATGGTCATAAATATTTCCTTGCCGCAACAAAATATTTTACTAAGTGGGTAGAAGCAGTCACTCTACGCACAGTAGAAGGCCGGCACGTGGTTTCTTTCATCCACAAGAATATCCTTTGCTGTTTCGGTATACCGCATGATATTGTGTCAGACAATGGCAGTCATTTCAAGAATGAGAGAATGAGAACATTCTGCTCAAAGTTCATAATTCATCATCATTTTTTCGCTTCTTATTATCCTCAAGGAAATGGTCAAGCAGAGGCCACCAATAAGATTCTGATTAGAATCCTAGAGCGAACCTTGGAAACAGGCCGTGACTGGCATGAAAAGATTCATGATGCGTTGTGGGCATATAGAACCACCATTCGAACTCCAACTAATGCTACTCCGTCAGAACTTGTCTACAAAACTGAAGTAGTACTGCCTCTACATGTTCAGAAACCTGCTCTGAAATTTGTGTCACTTCTAGAATTACCTCTTGATCAATATCAGCAATAGCGGCTAGTACAACTTGATTTGCTAGATGAGAAAAGGCTCATAGCAGCAGAGCACGCTCAATCGTATCGTCAAAGGATAGCCAGACAATATGCAAAGTCTGTCGTCGAAAGAAAATTTTGAGTCAATGATCTAGTGCTCAGATCAACGACTTATCTCAAACACCGCCCAGGTGGCAAGTGGTCACCCAATTGGGAAGGTCCCTATGTTGTCAAAGAGGCATTGCCTCGTAACTCCTATCGGCTCATCAATGCCGATGGAATGGAATTACCTGATCCTATCAATGCCCGACATTTGAAAAAATTCTATACTTAAATCATGCCCTATTCTTTGTAATTCCTTCAAAATTTTCTTCAAATAATGATCAATATTCTCTTTTTCCAGTTACACTAGGGCATTTTTTTCTCAGTTTATCTACAAATACCCTGTATGCAGGCAGGATCAAACAAATCTCTCATTTTGCACGCATGTGCACCCATTTATATTTATTTGCATTTGCATGCATTCGCATTCATTCACATTCATCTACATTCGTTTGCATCAATTTGCATTGAATTCCCCATTCAGGATAAGAGATAAATCCTGAGGCCCCGACAGTTGTCCAAGTTGTCGTAAGAGTGAAGACTGAAAACCTTCCATCAAAATCAATTAGTAATTCTTCAGAATCCAGTGTTCGTGCTGCTAATTTTTCAAAAAATCCAGTGTTCGTGCTGGTAAACTTTTAAAACCCAGTGCTCGTACTGGTAACCATTTAAAACCCATTGCTCGTACTGGTAACCATTTAAAATCCAGTGCTCGTACTAGTAATCTTTCAAAATCCAGTGCTCGTACTGGTAATTTTCCAAAATCCAGCGCTCGTACTGGTAATCTTTCAAAACCCAGTATTCATACTGGTAATCTTTCAAAACATAATGCTTGTATTGTCACATTTTCAAAATCCGGTGTTTTGCACTGGTACACTTTAAAATTCAGTGTCCATTAATTTAGTCTTCCTCACGAATTCGAGTTCCGACTGGAATTTCTTTGCCTTCTAACCGGTTTAGTCTTCCTTTGGGGTTCGAGTTCCGACTCGAATTTCCTTTCCTTCTAATTAATTTGGTTTTCCTCAGGAATTCGAGTTCCGACTCGAATTTCTTTTCCTTCCAACCGGTCTAGTTTTCCTTCAGGATTCGAGTTCCGACTCGAATCTTCTTTCCTTCTAGTTAACCTAGTTCTCCTTCGAAGATTCGGGTTCCGACCCGAGTTTTCTTTTCCTTCAGAGTTGGTCTAGAAGATCTGAGTCCCGACTCGAATTTTCTTTCAAAATCCAATTCATCTAGTTTTCCTTGAAGAGTTGAATTCTGATTCGAATCTTCCCTCAAGAACCCAGTTTAGCACCTGGTCCATTCAAAGCTCACAAGTTGGAACCATTCCTTCTTAAGCTATGATCCTTAGGTTGAATTCCTATGGAATTGATAGTTCATAGGTCGAACCCCTGCTGAATCAATGTCATTCTCAACTGAAGCAATGTCGTTCTTAGGCTGAATCCCTACAGAACCCATGTCGTTCCCAGTAAACCAATTCACAATTTTGACCTCCAGGTCATCCAATTTCCAATTTCCAATTTCAAACTTCAAATTTCAAATTTCCAATTTCGACCTTTAGGTCAATCAAATTTCAAATTTCAAACTTTCAAATTTTCGATTTCCAGATTTTCAACTTCCAATTTCAAATACCAAATTTCAGAATCCAAAAAAACAAATTTCCAATTTCCAAATTCGACCCTCTTGGGTCACCCAATATCCAAATTCCAATAATTTTCTCTTGCGAGAGACCCTTTTTATAGGGAGAGTTCGAGGGAGCTCGTTCTTTTCGCATGCTATCCAATTCGTTCACTTAGCCCCTTTTTAGGGAGAGTTTGAAGGGACTCGTGTCTTTGTGAACCGTTTGCAAAACAAAATTCCAAATTTCACACAAGGAACCCTTTTTATAGGGAGAGACTCGACGGAGACTTGCCTTCCTTGTGGCCCAATAATTTCAGACTAGGCCATTTCATCGTGAAGGACCCTCTTTTCAGGGAGAGTGTGATGAACTCGTTCCTTCATGACCAATTCACTGACCTCACCAATACCGGCCCCTTTCTATAAGAGAAGCCTAATGTTAGGAAGTTTTGACGAAAGCTTAATTTCTCTTCGAAAGTTCGTTTTGCAAACACCTCCTCTTCAGGGAAGAGAGGAGTAATTTCTAATTCCAATTTTTGAATCGTCTCCTTTGGGGAAAGGAGAAGAGAATTTCTGTCATGGATGGGTTGCGTTGTGCCTCAAATGCTCGCTTTCACAAGGGATTTCAAGAAAATTTTGCCAATTCATCGTCGAATATTTGTTGATTTCAAAATCTTTATTGCACAAAAACATTACTTCAAAATACCTTCAGTATTACTTTCGAAAGGACAAAGCTTTCGCAAAAAGGATTCAAAATTCAAAATCTTTCTATTGGCCAACCAAAAGGATGAAGAATAAATCCCCGATATAGCCAGCAAAGAAAATTCAACGTTGTTGCAAAGCCATGAGTGATTAATATTGATCGCAGTCAATGGCACATTTTTAAAGACCATTCTTGAAAAATAAAGCAGTCGAAATATCCTGGGTGACACAGAAAAATCCACTCAATCTCCATATCTCCTCAATCACCTAAGCTGCAATTAAATATCTGCAAAAGGGATCTCTCAATTGTCGTCAAGATGAAGGCGAATTAAGCAAGTCGACCCCCGGGGCCAAAGAAGATTTGAATCATCTCCAAGATGACGGAGTTTGTGACGGATCCTTCCAGGGAAAGTTCAGATCACCGTCGAGATGAAGGCGAGTGTGATGAGCCTACCGACAAACCCTAAAGGATATTTAATTACTGCTATCATTAAGAGATTTCCAACCAAAGAGCCAATAAACTATCAAGATAATCCCTGAGAGAAAAGAAAGATCAAAACATCTCTGAGATGAAGGAGTTTGTGACGTACCCTTCCAAAAAAAGAAAAGAGAGAAAAGTCAGGACATCTCCAAAATGAAGGATGATGTAATTCTCGAAAAATCCAAGAGAGCGCCAATTCTGTCAAAAAGAGAGTGCAGAAAGATCATCGTGAGAAAAGAATCCCAGGATATCAGACTGCTGAATCTATCAAGAATCTTCTTTAATTTTGTGAAAACTCTTTTATCAATATTCTCTCACCAATAGCTCTCGCAATATCAAGAATACTTTCTTTCCCGTCCATATTAAGGAAATTGATAGCTTCCTCGAAAGAAAGCCAATTGCAAGCAATTTGAATTCGAATCTTGATTCTACGGAGTTAAGCTCAGTCTGAGGTAATACCTTCGGTAGACAAGAAGGAATATTTTCACACCAATGTGCATCAATTTCAATTATTTTGAATCAACAATAATTTTCAACATTTTGATAATATTTTCTAGCTATCCTGGCATGAAGCGAGAGCTTGAGGTTCATCTTTGGCGCATCCTGACATCAGTTGTTATCCCTTTTAGGACTTGATTGCGGGAGTTTTCAAGATTCCTTCCCTTCTTTGGTATAATCTGAGCGCACGGGCTCTCAGATTCGCACACTTCCCTGTGTCCCCACTGTCCCACCATAGACAGTCCAATTTCGGCTTGAGGTTAAGCCACCAGTTTCAGCAAAAGGTAATTTCAAAAGCTATTTAGTCTCAACAATGAGACGCCCAAAATCAAACCCTTTTCAAGCTTTAGGGACCTCAATTTCCTTCCTTTTGCAAAACCCCTATCGTATTTATTGTGCGGAAATCCGAAGGTTCCATCACGGTCTCTTCTTTCGAGGATTCCGTTCATTTTCTGCCCAATCAGGTTAAGGGTATAAACCTGAGCCTCCTTTGATGAGGTATTTCATTTTCTGCCCAATCAGGTTAAGGGTATAAACCTGAGCCTCCTTTGATGAGGTATTTCATTTTCTGCCCAATCAGGTTAAGGGTACAAACCTGAGCCTCCTTTGATGAGGTATTTCATTTTCCACCCAATCAGGTTAAGGGTATAAACCTGAGCCTCCTTTGATGAGGTATTTCATTACCCGATCAGGTTAAGGGTATAAACCTGGGCCTCCTTTGATGAGGTATTCCATTTTCTGCCCGATCAGGTTAAGGGTATAAACCTGGGCCTCCTTTGATGAGGTATTCCATTTTCTGCCCGATCAGGTTAAGGGTATAAACCTGGGCCTCCTTTGATGAGGTATTTCATTTTCTGCCCAATCAGGTTAAGGGTATAAACCTGAGCCTCCTTTGATGAGGTATTTCATTTTCTGCCCAATCAGGTTAAGGGTATAAACCTGAGCCTCCTTTGATGAGGTATTTCATTTTCTGCCCAATCAGGTTAAGGGTATAAACCTGAGCCTCCTTTGATGAGGTATTTCATTTTCCACCCAATTAGGTTAAGGGTATAAACCTCAGCCTCCTTTGATGAGGTATTTCATTACCCGATCAGGTTAAGGGTATAAACCTGGGCCTCCTTTGATGAGGTATTCCATTTTCTGCCCGATCAGGTTAAGGGTATAAACCTGGGCCTCCTTTGATGAGGTATTCCATTTTCTGCCCGATCAGGTTAAGGGTATAAACTTGGGCCTCCTTTGATGAGGTATTCCATTTTCTGCCCAATCAGGTTAAGGGTATAAACCTGAGCCTCCTTTGATGAGGTATTCCATTTTCAACCCGGTCAGGTTAAAGGTAAAGCCTGAGCTTCGTTCCATACGAGGTATTTCCTGTCTCATCCAGGTCAAGAGCAAAACCTGAATCTTACTTTCTTTTGAAATAAAATTTTCTCCTTATTCTCCATTTCATATCTACCATCATCATTTGAATTAATTCTTTCATACCCAGTCAGATTCATTTAACTGGGGCATTTTTATAATCCAAATTTGGTGTGTTTTCTTTGCCACTAAGCTCGGCTTTCAACCGGCTTAGCAGCAAAGAGGGGCATCTGTAAACACCCCAAATTTTCATCCTTATCCAGTGCTTACATTTCTTGTGTCATTGCATATCACTGCATGAATTCAGCATACCATTTCATCGCATTGCATGGCATTACATCTCATTTTCGAGATCCAGTACTCTTGTTTTCAAAATATTTAATCCAGATTTGAGTTTTTAAAACTTTTCTTTCAAAATCAATTTTAAAACCTGGGTTTTTAATCAACACTATGTCATTTGCCAACCCCCAGGATCTTATATTTTGAAGTATTTTCTCAGAAAACAATCTGGATTCATTTCAAACTCAATTTCAATTGATTTCAATTCTCAGATGAAACCCATTTAGGTGGTGTCACTTTTGGATTTCTTCATTTATCAAAAATCTCAAAAATTTTAGAGTCCTAATTGGATCAGGACTATTTTTCCAGAGTCCTAGTCGGATCAAAACTCTACTTTTCACTACCTTTTTACTTGTTTTCGGAGAAAACCTTTCAAAATCTTCTGTTGTGGCCAAAATTTCAAAGTCCTAGTTGAATCAGGACTCTTCTTCAAGAGTCCAGTCGGATCAGGACTCTTCTTCAGAGTTTTAATCGGATTAGAACTCTAATCTTTTACTGCTATTTTATCTATTTTCAATCAAATCTTTCAAAATGAGTCAGAAACTTAGAGTTTAAGTCAAAATAGGACTCTGTTCAGAGAGTCCTAGTTGGATCAGGACTCTGATCCTGATTTCAATTTTGAGGGAATCTTTCAGAAATCTTTCAATCTACCAAAACTATTACACTTTTATCAAAGAATTTTAAAATTCTGAGGTTTTATCTCAGAGTCCTGATCAAATCAGGACTCTACCCCAGAGTCCTTATCAAAGTAGGACTCTATCCAAAATTGATTTTCATACTTCATTTTCACTGGTTTTCAAAAGCTTGGCTTAAATTTCATCCTTTTCTTACCAGAAAACTAAAACTTCTTAGAATTCTGATCGAATCAGGACTCTTCCTCAGAGTCCTAATCAAATCAGAACTCTGAACCAAAACTTCGATTTTATCTTGCTTTTAACTGTGTTTCAAGATTCTCTAATTTGTTTTCTCAGAAAATCCAAAAATCTGAGAGTCCTAGTTCAATCAAGACTCTGTCCTCAGAGTCTCAGTTGAATCAGAATTCTGTTTTATTCCAGTATTCGTTATTATTTTCACTGTTTTGACAAGTTCTTTCATTTGTTTTTCAGAAAATACCAAAAAAAAAAAAAATTTAGAGTTTTAATTCGATCAGGACTCTGTCCCAGAGTCCTAGTCCAGTCAGGAGTCTGTTTTGAAGTCTGTTTTTATTCCATTTTCATTTATTTCCATTTGTTTTCAAAATTTAGGTCATTTTACAGAGTCCAGTTAGTTCAGGACTCTATTTTAGAGTTCGGTCGAGTTAGGAGTCTAACCCTGACTGTGTTTTCTGACTTATTTCATCATTTCTTGATAAAATCTTTTGAAAATTCTTTCATTTGGTTTTTAAAAATCTAAAATCTCAGAGTCCTAAGAGTTCAGGACTCTAACCCGGAGTTCCAGCTCGCTTGAGACCCTATTTTCAAAAACCTTGAATTTCAAATATTGATTTTAACCCCTTTTCAAAGCCATTTTCAGTGTTTATTTCAAAATTTTCAAAATCCGATGTGGGCCCACTCAGTTGGCACCATATCCAGAGGAGTTCTAACTCAGTTAGGATCCTATGCCATTTCAAAAATTTCAATTTCAAAGTTTGCTTTTGAAAAGCTTTTGAAAACCCCTTTAATTTCAAGTTTTAAAATCAACTTTTTTGTAAAAACTCAAGTAGGGCCCACTCGAGGTGGCGCCATATTCGAGTAAGTCAGGGCTAGACTAGGGTTAGTCGGTGTCTTGGTTAGTGTTGGAGGTTTAGAAGAGTCAAAACCCTTTTGAAAAAAAATCATTTTGAAAGTTAGTTTTTAAAACTAGTGTTTTTAAAGGTTTTTAAAAGATGTTTTAAAAACCCAAATGTGAAAAATGCCAAGTGGCATCACATTTGGGGATTTTCTAGGATAGTCTAGGGGTTAATTAGGCATTAGAGTAGATAATCTAGGCTAGGGGTAGGATAGTCTTTTCACCCCAAAATCGCCCCCCCCCCCCTTTAGAGTCCAATTTTCTTAAAAAACTTGATTTTTAAAAACCTAAAAAAATCTTTATAAAAGGGAGCATAGGGGGGGACGATTTTTAGGATTCATCCTTGAGGTTTCTTGGAGCTTCTATCTCCTCTCCAGCCCTCCCTCCATTGATGCAACTCCAAGGTAAATTTTTTCCACCTTTTCTTATTTTATTTAATGCTTTTTAATGATTTAAACCTAGATCTAGGCTTGGACACCCCTCCTTATGAAGATCCAACCATGGTTTCACCTCAAGAACCATCAAGAACCATCAAGAACAGTCCAAGAAGGTGATCTAGCCCTGTTTTGTGTGTTTTACAGGGATTTTAATCCATTAGAATAGATTTTAGCATTAGTCTTTACATTATTAACCAATAAAATACATGATTTACCCTTTTAATCGGTTAAATCTATGTTTTAAAGGTAATATTGAATTCCAGCCATTGATTCCCTGATTTTATTTTATTTTCATGGTTTATTCATGTTTGTTTTACGTTGTATAGCATAGAAATAATTTTTATTTACTGTTTTATGGTTTATTTTATTGTTTTACATTAATTAATGCATGGTTTTTAAGTTTCTTAAGATTTCTGTGTGTTTTATGTTTAGAACAGTAAAGATAATGTTATTTCGGATTGAAATACTTGTTGTTTATTTCTGATTTTTTTATATGTGATTCATGCATATGTGGTTGAACTACTGTAAAAAAATCAGAGGTTTTGGACATCGGGAACCCTGTCGAAAAAATCAGACATAAAATCGGGTTTTTAAAGCTTTAAAATCGTGGTTAAAATCAAGAAGGTAACTTTCTGTTATGATATTCCTCTCATCCTATATCCGATTTTAGATCTGTAAAATTTCATGGATTCACATTGATTAGATCTATCTGCTGTGAAATTTTCAGAATTTTTTATTACAGTTTAGTATTTTTCCTCTGTCAGAGACTCTGATTTTCAATTTAAAACTCGTTAGGGTTTACCAAAACCCTAATCAGACTTGTGTTGGTCATAAATCCCAAACCACAGATTCGATTCATGATCTGTAAAAAGTGAGTATTGTTATTTTTATGTCTACTGTTTACTACTAAAATTTCAGAGATTTTTGTTTAGTTTTGCTATTTATGTTTGTATTTTCAATCTGAAATAGCCGTTTTAATCCCTGTTAAATGTGTTATATCTTAGTTCAGTTTGACGGAAGGGTTTCTCCCTAACCGGAGATGCTTTTTTCGTAATGTAAATTGGGAAATCTCTGTTTTCCTTCCTAGTTTATTTATGTAAAATTTCATAGATTTTCATAGAGGTTTGACCCCTGGTTAGGGTCCTAAACTGAAACTGGTTGGTGAACTAGGTAAAAAAGAGCATATTTTTAGGGTTTGATGCTATTTTCGGATTAATTTAATGCCAAAAAAATATTTTTATAATTCTAATTTGATATTAGGGTTATAAAAAGTGCAGGTACCAAATTTGATGAATTTTGGAATCCGATTGATGGTTGAATTAAGCAAGTTGCAAAACAGGATCCCTGAAAGATCCAAAAACATTGCTAAAATCACAGTTTTTGTGATATTATTGGATTTTTGTGCATAAGAATGTACTTTTAGGGTTTAGTTATGTTTTAAATCATATTAGGGTGTTTCATATTTAATTTTGTGGTAATTTGATTTCATTTAGATTTTAAAACCAAAGTTTTTACCAAAATCTATTTCAGAAAACCCTGATTTCAAGGCCATAGTCTTGCTATCAGGGGCAATTTGGTCATTTGACCTAAATTTCGAAATCCCTAACCCTAATTCTCATATTTTAATCATGTCCTTTCATATTTAGATTAGTTATTTTAATTTGAACTTCAAAACTTGCATTTTACCAAATATCTTTCTGAAAACCCTAATCTCAAGGCCATAGTCTTGTTATTAGGGGTATTTTGGTCATTTGGACCCCAATTTCGAAATTTCATATCTTATACTCATGTTTATTCAAGTTTAATTCATATTTTTATAATTTTGATTTAAGGGAATCAAGGAAAAGGCTTATATCTAGCAAAATCCAGCAATTTCCAAATATTGCTGGATAAATCTAGAAAAGCCCACATATATTCACTAACCTAACTTTCTAGTTTTGCAGGTACATTGAAGACTTTATTTTTCATGTATTTAAATTTCAATAGTGATGTAAATTAAATTAAATTTGAAATAAGAATTTACATTTCCTGCTTAGCTTAGGCTGCATTGCATATAGTTTATTTTCTTTTTAATAATGTTAATGTGTGATGGATGATGATTCATGCATATTCAAACTCACCATGGTCTACACGAATGGAACATGCACTAGCTTTTATGAAGTTTATAAACTTGGTGGAATTCGTATTTATGGCCATGGTCAGAATATGAAGGATATCTAGATTTATAATCTTCACATTAGCCACATTCAGCCTACACTATTAGGCTAACTTCAAAATGCACTGCATTTCTTAAAAATACAAAAAGTATTTCTCAATTCCTCAAAATCATATTCATTCATTTCATGTATTTCCCAATTCCAATTCAAATTCCAAGTCAAAGAAATCAAATTCTTCAAAATTTCCTAAGTCTTATTCAAAATCGATTTTCTCAAAATATGGATTTGCCAATGACATTTCAAGTATTTCCCAAGTTTCAAATTCGATTTTCTAAGTTAGATTTTCAATTTCAAAGTCTGAATTCAAAGAAATCAAGTTTTCCAGAGTTAGTTCACATTTCTCAAAATCAATTTTCACAAAAACCTCTAGATTCTGCAAAAAATCGATTTTTACTTTCTCAGAAGCACATTTCAAATCCCAATTCACGATTTCCCATGTGATGTCTATTCTAAGTACTTTAGTTATTCAAAGCAAACATCATGTTTTCAAATATGCATTTTCAGAAACTCATAGCACATGCCTGATTCTTTGTGCATTTAGGAATTAGAATGTGATTTAGACAAGTTGAATAGAGCAGAGTATAAGATTGATCCTTGGTTTGATTACCCCTGTTAAAGGTGGCAGGAACGGTCGAACCTCGTACCGACAGGCGAGTCCCATTCTACGGAATTTTCCCGCATTTTAAAACGGAGGCGAGTTATTTTCAAAAACTTTTTCAAAGGTCAGTTTGACTCGCAAAAGTAAAAATTTTGCGATGATAACAGGCACCAGTTTCAGGATTCTCTTATCATACCTACCCATGTGTTGGTGCACAGGAGTGCATCTGAGTTACTCCATCCAAACTGGAAGGAAGAAGCAGAACCCAAGATTTTATCTAAAAGCTGTTATCCTTCGCTTTCACTGATATCTGTGGCGAGTCGTTTGTTATTCATTTCACTAATTCTCTGTGAATATGGAGCTGGTGTTAACATGTGGCAATTGAGCAAATGTCTCAAGATCCTGTGAACTGATCTGGTGTTATTTCGTTTGACCCATTTTAATCATTTTGAGTTCAGCATTCATATGGCATGGATGAATTGATGGCTCGGCTCACTCTAGATATTTGGACTTCACCCCGTCTTACAGGAAAAAGTTGCCTTGAAAATTCTCTGAATGGCGCAAAACTTTGCAGTTTACCTTCTTGTGTTTGCGTCTGGGATTCCTTAAAACATTAAAGATGATCTTCTAAAAATATCAGATCCTGTATATGACCACAGATCTCACCACAGGACATTGGATTCATTCTTTTCACAGTGGTTCACAAAGAACCACTGTGGGTTTTTTTTTTATTATTATTATGGTTATAGTAGTTCACCAAGAACTACTATAACTAACATTCTTTTTCACAGTGGTTCACAAGGAACCACTGTGGCCTTTTCATTGTTATAATGTTTCACCAAGGTTTACCATAATGGTTCACAAGAAACCACTGTAGCCTTTCATTTCCATAAGTAATGCATCATGAGCTGCTATGGCTATTGCACTTCATGATGGTTCACCTTGGACCATCCTGGCCCTTGCCTCCACCCCTTACACCTGCATCTGTATATTCACTGCATAAAGCATGACATTTGCAAGCACACCACTTAAACACCTCTGCACCTTCATCTGTACACTTCCACTCTCTGCATTCAAAATGACCTGCTCAACATTCTCACTGTAATTACTCCCTGCATACAGTTTCTAATGATACTGCCCAGCTAACATATGCTTTACCCACTGTCTATCACCCATCTTACCTCTAATAATACCTTTCCCACATCACCCATCTTCATCCCTTTACACAGTATGTGCACAGCCGTGCCTCTGCTTCCACTGTGCCTCTGCTTCCCTCTCCCACAGTGTACACAAACCCTGTGTACACACTCCAACAACTACACCTTCACTCGTATCAATCTCGCATTATCATCTTTTCCTAACACTAGAACTTGCACATTTAGCATCTGCATTTTCTGCAACAATTTTCCACACACACTTCGTTACTTACCTTCCCCTTTACACAAGTCCCATATCACTGCCAGCACATTCCCCTGTCCCAGCCTTATTTAGTTTGCACAGCACCATCACCTCAGCCCTCCTTCAAATACGAGTTTTGCAGTAAGTTCACAGCTGCTGTAACACCCTTCATGTTTTCAGCTCCGCCTTACAGCGGCATGAGCTTCACATCTACAGCCCTCCATGGTCATACATATGCCACACCATCTTGCTGCTCTGTTTTAGCTTCATTCTGTGTAATCACTGGCATGACCATTGCATCATATTTATGAATCTCCTACACTTCCATTTTCAACAAAGATATCCCTGCTTATAATTTAGCAAAGTAATACCTAAACAAGGTATGTACATCCCTTCATTTGATACAGAAATTTTAGAATATCCCTCCCCACTAACCTAAACATGTCATATATATATATATATAAGGCACATCTAAATCTTCCTTTCATGAGCATATCACTTACCATATGTATATATAGGTATATATGTATATATATATATATATATATATATATATATATATATATATGTACCTAAGCATTTCACTTAGTATATACACATCTTATTTAACATGATCATTTTAGCTCAAACATAGCATCTCACGTCCTCCTCTATATCTTGTATTAGGCTAACTCAGTGTTTTGCAGGGAATATGTGGAAAAGGCTATTTCTTGGATTTGTGTTTCAATTTTCACTTTTTGTAATAAGTTAGATCTTAAATGAGAATTTACGTTTCCAGCTCTTAGATAGAATGAATGAGCATTGTAAATATCATGAATTGCTTGTTTTCATGTTTTTTGCCTTTATTTCTCAAAATCTCACAATGGTGAAATACGAATGGCACGTGCACCATTTCGTAAGAGGTAATTAATCCTAAGTTGATGATTTACATCAGTGGCCATAGCCAGGATGTAAACAAAACTTAAGATTTTTATCTTTTATAAAATAACATTGGATCCACACTGGATCCTTTTCAAAATTCATCATATTTTCTTTAAATATTTTTCCTCTTTTATTAGAGTTTAATTTAAAATTAATTCAATACATATACCAATGGCCATAGTCAGGGTATATTGAGAGTTAATTTCATTTTAAATTCTATAAAAGCACCAAAATGTGTTTTATTCTTCACTTGAATTTAAATATAGATTATTATATAATACATTCAATGACCATAGTCAAGGATGTATTATATTTTTCAATCTTATTTCAATTCAGGTAAAGAATGAAATACGATTTTCAAAATCCAATTTCAAAATTTAAATTCATTCATCATTTAGGATAGAACTGCATCATATTTTCAAAAATTTCCTTTTTCAAAAACTCCAAGTGATGTAAATATCTTCTTCAATCAATCCTCACTTCTTATAAAATCCAATTCATCCTTTCATTTTCAAGTTCTATTTCATTTTTTTCAAATCTCAAAGTTCAAATTAACTTTGAGATTTTCAAATTCACTTTATATTCAAATTCAGAAGTTCCAAATTCATTTTTTTCAAAACTACAATCAAATTCAAAAAGTTCAATTTTACTTTGAGATTCTTGATTCATCTTCTAAATTCCAAAATTCAAGTTTTCAAATTCAAAGTCCAATTTGACTTTGAAATTCATTTATATATTCAGAGTTCAAAATCTCAAATCAAAATTCCAAGTCCAAAGATAGATCCTAATCTCAACTTGGATCCAGATTTCCAAGTATAAATCTCCATTCTTTGGATCTCAGATTATAGATCCAAAATCCATTCTAGGATCCCGATCCCGATTCTACATTGGATCTCAGATTTCAGATTCAAATCCATCTTAGGATCCAAAATCCAATTTCATCTTGGATCTCAGACTTCAGATCCAGTCCATTTTAGGATCCAGAATTCAACTCTATCTTGGATCTCAGACTTCAGATCCAAATCCATCTATGGATCCAGAATCCGATTTCACTTTGGATCTCAGACTTCAGATCCAATTCCATTTTTAGGATCCAGAATCCAATTCCACTTTGGATCTCAGACTACAGATCCAATTCCATTTTGGGATCTAGAATCCAATTCTACTTTGGATCTCAGATTTCAGATCCAAATACATCTTGAAATCCAAATTTCAAATCAAGTTCTATTTTCAATTTCAACTTTCAAAACGAATTCCATTTCATTTCCAGATTTCAAATCTAAATCCACTTATAGATCATATCTGGATTTCTTAAATTCATTTCTATACCATTTGGATTTCTCAGATCCATTCCAAGTTCAAACTTCAAGTTCAATTCCATTTCAAGTATTCATTTCAAAGTCCAAGTTCAACTTCAAAGTCCATTTCTGACTTTGAAGCCTCATTTCCTCTTGTTATCATCTGCAAATCATTCTCTTTCCCAAAATCAAGATTTATTCTTCCAACTCTGATTACTTCAAAGACTTAGAACTTCTCTGATCTATCTCAAGTTCTAAGTTAGATTCAATCATTTCTTCACTCTCTTATCAAGTTCATCTTCGAATACTTGGAAATTTTCAAAACATCTTTCAAAAGAGCATACACCCCTGCATTGCACAAGCATGATTCTTTGTGCATTTAGAGTTAGAATAAATGCTTAGATTATATTTAGGCAAAGCAAAAGGCATAAATTCGATCCTTGGTTCGATTACCCCTGGTAAAGGCGCCAGGAACGGTCGAACCTCGTACCGACGAGCGAATCCCGTCTCTCCATTTTCCCGCAATATTTCAAAATGGAGGCGAGTTAAATTTCTAAATATTTTCAAATTAAGGTCAAGTGAGACCCCGTAAAAGAGTTCCTCTCTCCCTTATCTTCTTTTTTTTCTCTTCTCTCTTCTTTTTTTGTCTTTGCTTTTCTCCCTTCAAAAAGGAGGAAAATAGAGGTTAGAAAAGGAAAAAAAAAGGAAGAGAGAGAAACCACAAGAGAGGAAAAATTTTGCGATGATCACAACCTCACATTCTGTGAGACATGCACCCGGCGTCTGTTATTACAAGTCTAGTGTGGTAATCGGGGAAGCTACAGACCGAGTCAACCTCATGCGAGCAACACACAGCTAGGAGAAAACACTCGCATAGGTAATGATTTCAATCCATACTACTGCAGTAGTGAGGCCCTAAAAAGGCAACCTCGACCTCCCTGACTCTGAGTGACTGGAGGCCAAAGGACGCTACAGCTCTTGTCAAAACACGTGTCGTAGTAACGACAAGTCACTCAGGGTTGTATCATTCACCCTCTCCCAAGGTGAACCATTTTGTGAATGGGGCGAAGCAAGTTTATCTTTCTTAAGGCTCATGTTCATTCATACCTCACAACGAGGAATTTGCCTCGTGGTCCCCGCAGGGTACGCAAAACGAGGACTTGGCCTGCCCATTCACGTGCTCAGCCTCACGCGGCCAACGGAGCACACTGCTCGTGAAAGCAGTCAAAACACCATATTATTTGTTCTCTGTTTAGGGTATATCACACAAGAGTCCTACACAACACAAGGGCCACAACCCGAGGACTCCAACTGAGCCCATAACAAGTCATATCAGTATTTATACCCTATGGTGTTTAATCTTCTATCCTTTTATTTCATAAGGTAAGTGTACCTAATGCGCTTACCAATGCCTCAAGCAATGTACCTCCTCAGGGTACGCACTACTCAGTAACAGTGTCAGAATGTGCCAACTACAAAGTGTAAATGTAACATAAGCTTTCCGTCATTGCACAATAAGGTTATCAGAGGCATTGCATGATATTAAAATGCACTATATCGCATACTTCAGTGTTAAGATTGCATTTCACAATATTCTCATACGTATGGGAATTACATTCACATTCTCAAAGGTTTGAAATTGAATTTAACCAATCATCCCGTCTAATGGGAATAACATTGGTTTTCCCAAGGTGGATCATCGCTCTTGCAGGGAAGATGCAATTGCGACCCAAAAGATCATTACACGTGGTTTGACACACTTATGTGTTTGTAGCAAAATCTTGGATATTCCGTCTTATGGGAATAACATTTGCTATTTCCACGGCATGGGGTGCCGCACCTGCGGACCCGAAGCAAGGATATTTAAGCCACACTTGTAGTTCAACGTAGTTTCCAAAAAGGTGGATTTGTAATAGTGTTTGTCTGTATTCTTTAACTAGGCATTGTACGTAAATCAAGGCATAAGGATCTTCCTTAGGCCACACGACACACTTACGTGTCGAAGGCGATACTGAAATAACCCATCTAATGGGGATTACATTAGCATTGCCACGGTTCGGGGTGCCGCACCCGCGGACCCGAAACAAACCGTTTGTCGAAGCGAACGTAAGTTCACAATAGGCAAAACATACCCGAAACAAAGTGTGAAGCCATCTAAGGAAAGACACTAGGACGCGACACCGGAGTGTCGCATGTCCATTCGGTCATACCGAATCAGTCATTTAAGTATTTGATAAGCAGGTGTGAACTTAGCTATACCTATATGTATGTGTATTTACATACGTGTTCCCATGTGTAAACACCCCAAATTTTCACCCTCATCCAGTGTTTGTCCATTTCATATGTAATTGCATATCACTGCACACATTTTGCATATCATTTCATCGCATTGCATGTCATTGCATGTCATCCCATCTCATTTTCGAGATCCAGCACTCCTGTTTTCAAAACATTCAATCCAGATTTGAGTTTTAAAGCTTGCTTTCAAAATCAATTTCAAAACCTGGGTTTTTAGTCAACATTCTATCATTTTCCAACCCCAGGACCTCATATTTCGAAATATTTTCTCAGAAAACAATCTGGATTCATTTTAACTTCAAATTTCAATCGATTTCAATTCACAGATGAGGCCCATTGAGGTGGTGTCGCTTCTGGATCCTCTTATTCATCAAATTTCTCAAATTTTTGAAAGTTTCAGTCAGATCAGGACTCTATCCCAGAGTCCTAATCCAGTCAGGAGTCTGTTTGGGGGTCTGTTTTACTCCCATTGTCAGTTTTTTTCCATTGTTTTCAAAATTTAGGTCATTTTACAGAGTCCAGTTAATTCAGGACTCTATTTTAGAGGTCGGTCGAGTTAGGGGTCTGACCCTGACTATGTTTTTTTGACTTATTTCATCAATTTTTGATAAAATCTTTCGAAAATTCTTCCATTTGAATTCTAAAATATAAAATCTCAGAATCCTAAGAGTTCAGGACTCTAACTCGGAGTTCCAGTTCGCTTGAGACCCTATTTTCAAAGATCTTGAATTTCAAATACTGATTTTAACCCCTTTTCAAAACCATTTTCAGTGTTTATTTCAAAATTCTTCAAAACTCGATGTGGGCCCACTCAGTTGGCACCATATCCAAAGGAGTTCTAACTCGGTTAGAACCCTATGCCATTTCAGAAATTCTAATTTTAAGATTGCTTTTGAAAATCCTTTTGAAAACTCCTTCAATTTCAAGTTTTAAAAATCGCTTTTTGAAAAACTCAAGTAGGGCCCACTCGGGGTGGCACCATATTCGAGTCAGTCAGGGCTAGACTAGGGTTAGTCAGTGTCTTGGTTTGTGTTAGGGGTTTAGAAGAGTTAAAATTTATTTTGAAAACTCATTTTGAAAGTTAGTTTTTAAAACTAGTGTTTTTAAAGGTGTTTTAAAACTCAAATGTTAAAAATGCCAAGTGGCATTACATTTGGGGATTTTTTAGGAGAGTCTAGGGGTTAATTAGGTATTAAATAGGATAATTTAGGCTAGGGGTAGGATAGTAACTACACCCCAAAATCGCCCCCCCTTTAGAGTCCAAAATTTCCAAAATTTCCTTTTTTTTTAAAACCTAAAAATTTTCTATAAAAAGGGGCTATAGGGGGGACGATTTTTCCAGCCACCTCTTGAGCAAATCTTGGAGCTTCTCTCTCCTCTCCAGACCTTCCTCCATTGCTGCAACTCCAAGGTAAATAATTTCTTCAATTTTTAATATTTTATTTAGTGTTTTTAATGATTTAAACCTAGATTTAGCCTTGGACACCCCTCCTTATGAAGATTCAACCATTGTTTCACCTCAAGAACCATCAAGAACGGTCCAAGAAGATAATCTAACTCTGTTTTTGTGTGTTTTTAGAGATTCTAATCCATTAGAATCGATTTTAGCATTATCTTTTGCATTATTAACCAATAAAACATGTGATTTACCCTTTTAATGGGCTAAATCCATGTCCTTAAAGGTAAAATCAAATTCCAGCCATTGATTCCCTGATTTTTTATTTATTTAATGGTTTATTCATGCTTATTATACGTTTTACACCATAGAAATAATTTCTATTTACTGTTTTATGGTTTATTTTATTGATTTTCATTAGTTAATGCATGGTTTCTTAAGTTTCTTAGATTTCTGTGTGTTTTAGGTTTAGAACAGTAAAGATAATGTTATTTTGGATTGAAATATTCACTGTTAATTGCTGATTTTTTTATATGTGATACATGCATATGTAAATGAACTACTGTAAAACAATCAGAGATTTTGGACTTCTGGAACTCTGTCAGAAAAATCAGACATCAAATCGGGGTTTTAAAGCTTTAAAATCGTTGTTAAAATCAAGAAGGTAACTTGCTGTGATGATATTTTTCTCATCCTATATCCGATTTTAGATCTGTAAAGTGCCATGGATTCACAATGATTAGATCTATCTATTGTGAAATTTGGGGAATTTTTGACTACTGTTTAGTATTTTTCCTCTGTCAGAGACTCTGATTTTTAATTTAAAACTCGTTAGGGTTTACCAAAACCCTAATCAGACTTGTGTTATTCATAAATCCCAAAATACAGATCTGATTCATGATCAGTAAAAGGTGAGTACTATTATTTTTTTAATCACTGTTCACAGTTCAAATCTCAGATATTTTGAATGAGTGCTGCTATTTATCCCGAAATTTTCAATTGAAAGTATCAGTTAGGACCAAAGTTAAAATCAATGTATTCAAGGCCGGATTGCCGGAAAAGGATCTCCCTGGTTTTAAAGGCTTATTCAGATCTGTAAAGAGTAAAAGTTCTTTTTTCCTGTCTATTTGGTCTCTGTCAAAAATCAGAAATTTTCATGGAGGATTGACCCCTGGTTCAGGTCTTGGACTGAGACTGGTTGGTGAACTAGGTCAAAAATGGCAATATTCAAAGACTTAATGCAATTTTTGGATTAATTTAATGCCAAAAAAATATTTTTATATATCTAATTTGATATTAGGGATATAAAAAGTGCAGGTACCAATTTTGAGGATTTTTAGAATCCGTTTGATGCTTGAATGGCTTGAATTGCAAAACAGGGTACCCGAAGAATTCCAAAACACTGCAAAAAATCACAAAATTTGTGATATTCTTGGATTTTCGTGCATAAGCATATATTTTTAGGGTTTAATCATGTTCATAATCATATTAGGATGATTTAGGTTTAATTTGATGCTTATTTGACTTCATTTAGTGCCTAAAACCTAAGTTTTACCAAAATATTTTCTAAAAAACCCTGATTTCAAGGCCATAGTCTTGCTATCAGGGGTAGTTTGGTCATTTGACCTCAATTTCGAAGTCCCTAACCCTAATTTTTATATTTTTAATCATGTCACATCATATTTAGTTTGATTTATCTTCATTTGAACTTCAAAACTTGCATTTTATCAAATATCTTTCTAAAAACCCTAATTTCAAGGCCATAGCCTTGTTATTAGGGGTATTTTGGTCATTTTGACCCCAATTTCGAAATTTCATATCTTATATTCATGTTTATTCAAGTTTAATTCATATTTTTATAATTTTGATTTAAGGGAATCAAGGAAAAGGCTTATATCTAGCAAAATCCAGCAATTTCCAGATATTGCTGGATAAATCTAGAAAAGCCAACATATATTCACTAACCTAACTTTCTAGTTTTGCAGGAACATTGAAGACTTTATTTTTCTTTATTTCCTGCATTTAAATTTTATTAGTGATGTAAATTGTAATTAATTTTGGAATAAGAATTTCAATTCCTACATAGAATAGGATGCATTGCATATAGTTTAATTTTGCAAATTTTAATATCTGATGAATGCATTATTCATGCATATTTTTACCAATTCACTATAGTCTACACGAATGGCACGTGCACTAGCTTTTATGAAGTTTATAAACTTGGTGGAATTCGTATTTATGGCCATAGTCAGAATACGAATGATACCCAGATTTATGATCTTCACATTAGCCACATTCAGCCTACACTCTTAGGATAACTTCAAAATGCACTGCCTTTCTCAAAAATACAAAAAGATTTTCTCAATTCCTCAAAATCAAGTATTTCAAATCCATATTCATTCAATTCATGCATTTATAAATTCCAATTTCAATTTAGAAAAATCAATTTTCCAAAATTTCTAAGTCTTATTCTAAAATCGATTTTCTCAAAACTCTAAGTTTTCAAATAATATTTCAAGTATTTCCCAAGTTCTAAGTTATATTTTCAATTTCAAAGTTTGAATTCGAAGAAATCAAGTTTTCCAAAGTTATTTCACATTTCTCAAAATCGATTTTCACAAAATCCTTATATTTCTTCAGAAATCAATATTCACTTTCTCAAATACAATCATGATTCATGATTTTCAAAGAGTTTATTTTCCAAATATTTTCCAATTTTTCAAGCAAACATCATGTTTTCAAATATGCATTTTCAGAAATTCATAGCACATGCCTGATTCTTTGTGTATTTAGGAATTAGAATATGGTTTAGACAAGTTGAACAGAGCAAAGCAGTAGATTGATCCTTGGTTCAATTACCCCTGGTAAAGGCGCCAGAAACGGTTGAACCTCGTACCGACAGGCGAGTCCCATTCTTCGGAATTATCTCACATTTTAAAAACGGAGGTGAGTTATTTTCAAAATCTTTTTCAAAGGTCAGTTTGACTCGCAAAAGTTAAAAATTTTGTGATGATAACAGGTTTGGCGATCGTGATGGGACCTGTCTTCGCCTGATCAATTTAATGCTCTACTTAGTTCAAGTTGTCAAAATCGATTTTCATAGAATGTCAGCTTTTAATTTATGCTATCATGTGAACCTAGGGGCCTAGGCTTGAACCCAGCTGACATGGACTGCATGTAGACTTGGTATGGTTTGGTAGGACCATATTGAGGAGGAAATTTTCATGCTCACATAGACTTAGGTCTAATACAACCCTCCTCAATCTAGGTTTGATTGAAAACAATGTTTGCTTCTTCAAATATTTCAAAATTCTATCTCTTTAGGACTTAGAGCCCTCTGTTTTCTTGCATGTGCTCATATTTCAAAAACCACCCCCACCTATATTGTCCCGGTCTTCACGTTGCTGGGCTCTCTTCCAGAACCATAGTTCGGGACAGAGCCTCACCACTGGGCCACCTATTTGGGTGAAAACCCCCCTGCCACGTACCAAGGGCCATAGTCCAACGTATATCGGCAGGTGCTCAAGGATGTTGAAAAACTTGAACCTAGAACCGGAGAAATTGATTTTATGCCACATACATTGAGCCTTGGCTTGAGTATATAGGCATAACTGGATTGGATACAGTTGATCTGAACCTTAGCGTTAGGATTAAGGTCCTACAGCTATTTCAAAATTTGTGCATCTAGAGTCAGCTTTTAGGGAATGCTGTATATGCATACTTGTTTATGCAGGATGTGATTGAATATGTTATAGTCATTTCCTTTGTATTTTCCATATTTTCCCAATTTTCTAAAAAAACTGGACGATTTTCTCAAAAGTTCCCCAATCTATGTCCATGTACTGTCCAGGTTTTAAATCCTGGACGATTTTCAAATACTTCATTTTCTGAAGTACTTCTTTATATTTCAATAAACCCTGGATGATTTTCCAAATTTCCCTCCATTTTCTTCAAAACTCCAGGTTATTTTCCATCCTTTCTTTCTTCTGGATCTCGAATTTCCTGCTTTATTTTTATCCTGCCTGCATTTTCCTCAAATTTCCTGTATTTTCCCAAGTCTTATTCCAATTTTCTATGTTTTCCAGTCTGATGGCATCCAGTCAGCTTGATTCAGTCTTCCCTGAGGGTCACATCTCCTACGATGTGCGACAAAGTCTTCCCGAGCATCGAGTCCTCAGCACCGGATCCTTCTTTCCCCGGTGGTACTATTTATGGTTCAAGAATTTCTCTCGTATGTTTCCGGACCACTTGGACGATTATGGGTTAGAACTGGCGTCCACAGTGGGAAAGCAGACAGTCAACGGCAATTTGATCCAGGCACTAGCCAGTCGAGCACTTCTACCTTCTGGTTCCCGTGGGGCGAGATGACGGTGTTGATAGATGAATTTTCAGAAATCATGGGATTGCCCGAGCCAGCCGGTCAGCCTGGAGATCCATTGGAGAAACAGTTTTTGATTAATGTCAAGGGTCTGGACCCTAAAGATGCTTTAGCTCGCATGACAGGGCGTAAGTCTTGGCCGCTGATCGCGGAAGATGGAAATGAATATGTGAATCTGCTCGAAATCTACAAACAGTATGGGACATTTGCAGAAGTCAGCTCGTTGTCTAGAACAGCTCGAGAGAGAATTCAGCATGCGATGGTCTTATGCACTGTGGGACTCGCTCTCTTTCCAGATGGAAGAAATTATATGGATATCAGAATAGTTCAGCTTCTAAGGAGATGGGGAAGTCGACAGACCAGCCGCCTCTCCATTGCCATGGCCGCACTCGCCTTTCTATACCGAGGGTTGACTCGTTTCGCACTCGGAGAATCAATTCTAGTCGATGGGTGCACCTACGCGTTGCAGTCTTGGTTCCTCCGGCATGTGCCAGCCCGAGCAAGTTCCTTCAGATACAATGGTAAAACGCTTCTGCCAGTTGCGCGATACCGATTCTTGATCGACAACCTTCAGGAGGAAGAAGTCGTATGGGACTACTTTGATCGTTAGGAATCACCTCCCAGATATACTTACGCTTATGGCAAGCGGTTCAGGCTACTTGGCCCCTTCTTCTGCGCATACTATCATCCAGAGCGGTGTGTCAGGCAGTTCTCTCAGAGGCAGAAGCGCGTAGAGATTCGTCCACTAGCAGGGGTTCTACCAGAATTCAACCTCGCATCAGATCAGTGGTCCGGAGCATACCATTCTGCCAGACATGGCTGGGATTCCTTTGTCAATCTTACTATTTTTCCTGGCCCTCGAGTGTCGTCTGATTATCCGGAGTGGTGGAAAATTGTCTGTCCCCCTCCCCTCTGTCAAGTGTATTATTGATAAAATCATGTTTTTCCCCTCAATAAAATTCCTTTATTCTACATTTCACCTTGGTTTGATGACCTCGCCTAGGTAACAAGGCATATTTCCAGTTGTTTATTTTGCAAAGAATAGCAACGCAATTGTCGTAATTCCAGCGACGACTCAATCCCTAGTAATGGGATATTATTTCAATTGTCTATCAAAATTCTCAACAAATATTTTCCTCCAACCAAATTTCCTTCAAAAGCCTAACCATCAGTTCTACCTTGCAGAGAGCATCAGCAACATCTAAAAGAATACTCGTGATACTCGATGGTTCATATAAGGTCCGGAAAGAAAACCCTATCAGTTGAAGGCATTGCATACTCAGTCGCTTCAGAAGAGGAAATGGACTCACCCCGTGGTCAAGGTCAGCAAGCAGAAGATGACGTAGATCCACAGATGTACGTCATGTTCAAAAAGATGATGAGTAAGATGCTGGCAGAGCAAGCTGAAGCCAGTACTGAGCAGATTCAGATAAAGCAGAAGGACAAGGGTCATGCCACTAAGAATGTGAAAATTATCAAAAAGCAGAGTCATCACGAGGAAATGTCTGACGAATCAGAATCAGCAGATGATACTAACAAGGAATATGAAACTAAGCAGAAATTCAAAAGGTCGTCCCAGGGCCAGGGGTCGGCTTATAAGTCCCGGACTCAGTCTGTTGACGACCCTACTCAGTCACAGCTAAAAGACATGATGAAAATGGTCAAAGATCTGCAGACCCGCGACAAGGGCAAGAAAGTCTTCACCAGCGAAGACTTCCATGATGGTTTGGACGGGGATGATAATCTAGATAATCTCCCCAAAAAATTTATCAAGTTTGATGGTTCTGGCGACCCTAAGGCTCATCTCGCCATGTTTTTCGCTGAGTGTTCACGATTCAAGCGTGACAATCGGGCACTCTTCCTTTGCTTCCCTCGCAGTCTGGAGGGAACGGCAGCTAAATGGTACTCAGAGCATGTCAATCCAATCGAATTAAAGGAATTTGACAAGGTGGTGAACATGTTCATTGAGTGATTCCTCTTTAATGCTGAGGCGCTCCCAACCCTCAGCCATCTCTGTGGCCTGAAGCAGAGAGAGAATGAAAAAGCTAGAGACTTCATCCACCACTGGAGGTCGGCTTGTAATAAAATGAGAGATCCCATATCAGAGGGGCACGGTTTGTCCCTAATTCTGAGTAATTTCTCGCAGCCGCTGAAAGGCCTCATCTCCACCGCACCGTCCAGAACCTTTATTGAATTAACAGAGCGAGCCGAATGGCTCGAATTGAGCATGGAGAATGGTTTTTACGAAGACTTTACCTTCACCAAAAACAACAGCCAGAACGAGTCAAAGAAGAAGACTCACTTCACTAATTCTGTCAATAATAATAAATGGAATCATCGCAAGGGACAGAATGGAGACTTCTGTTATGGGGCAGGAGGTTCAAACAGGAATGATCAGAAGGGGAAGCCGATCCCGCAATTCAGCAAGCCGCTTCAGCTAGAGCAGGGACCAAAACCCGGAGAGAAAGTGAAGCATGAAGGATGGAGCTATGACAGGAAATTCACTCCATTAGATCAATAACTCGAGACTGTGCTTGAGTATATGTTGACCAAGGAGATGGTCAAGTTGCCAAGGCTTGTCGATCCTCCCGTTCCTATGGGAAAATTCAAAGATCAATTCTGCAAGTTTCACAGAACAGTGGGGCACAATACCGAGAATTGCTTCGTTCTCAAGAACATAGTTCAAGATCTTATTGACAAAAATCTTCTGATAGAAGGTGTCGAAGACGAGAATATAGATATTTTGAAAGAGCCATTTCCCCGTCATTCCTCAGCATTACCCTAAAAGGGCCGGAATAGGCTTTTGTGACAGAAGATCTCAGAAAGGCATTGTTTTCGTCAAAGGAACACATTAAAAGAATCTATGTCTTTTCTTTTCTACTCTTTTATCGGGATGATATCCCATTTCATTTTCGTCATGGTCATTTTGGTCAATTCTATCTTTCAATAAAGTTGCAAATTTCCTTTATTTATCTGGGTGCCATTCGTCTCTTTACTTATCAATATTAAATCTTCACAAAATTGACATTATTTTGCTCTTTTATTTTCCAATTACTCTCTCAATAAAAGCAATTTATTTCATGATGAGCGATTTCCCTGAATCAATTTACCCTCCAATTTTCAGAATGTCTTCCCGATCTATCAAGAAGCTCGTCCTTAACTCAAACGCCTGTTCGAAATCAGCAGTGATTCATCAGGTCAAAATAAGGGCAAAATGCAGTCAGATTACAAAGCAGTCAGAAGAATCCGCAGAGTTTGATTCAACTCTTCAAGAATTGCCAGAATTTGCATCAGTTCAGAAGCAAGACGAGCCATCATCCTTAGTTCAAGGTCCGACTGAGGATATCAATATCGGATCAGAAGATGATCCTAGAATTCTCAAGATTGGCAGTGGTTTGAGTCCGGTAGAGAAAGAAAGGCTCACTAATTTCCTCAAGTAGCACGAAGAAGTATTCGCATGGACTTATGAGGATATGCCAGGCTTAGATCCTAAATTGGTGGAACATCGCCTCGTTCTAAAGCCTGATGCGAAACAGTTAAGCAGAAGTTAAGAAAAATGGATCCTCGAATCGAGCAACAGGTCAAGGAAGGACTTGAAGAATTTCTTAAAGTAGGATTCATTCGAGCAATAGATTACCCGGATTGGTTGGCGAATATCATAGCAGTTCCTAAAAAGAATGCTAAAGTTCGAATCTGTATTGACTTCCGTGATTTTAATAAAGCCACTTCGAAGGATGACTATCCGCTCCCAAATATTGATCTCTTAGTTGACAGCACAGCGGGGCATGCTATGTTCTCCTTTATGGACGGATACTCCAGATATAATAAAATCAAATTGGCCGCTCGTGACCAATCCAAAACATCCTTTACCACGCCATGGGGTACCTTCTGTTATACGGTTATGCCTTTTGGGCTTAAGAATGCTGGAGCCACTTATCAGCGTGTTATGACTGTTATTTTCCATGATCAGATGCACAAAATCATGGATGCATATGTTGATGATATTCTGGTGAAATCCAAAGAACAGGAAGATCACATCGAAGCTCTCAATCAAGTTTTCAAGCGGCTCATTCTTTACAAGCTAAGACTCAATCCACAAAAATGTGTTTTTGGAGTTGAATCTGGCAAGTTGCTAGGCTTCTTGGTCAGCAAGAAGGGGATAGAGATGGATCCCGCTAAGGCCAAGGCTATCATTGGCATGTCGCCCCCGACTAATCTCAAAGAATTGTGTAGCCTTCAGGGACGCATGCAATCAATTCGGCGATTTATTTCTAATTTGGCCATGAGATGTGAGCCTTTCAATCATTTGCTCAGAAAAGGAGTAAAGTTTGAATGGGGACCAGAGTGTCAGCAATCGTTCGAACGCATCAAGAAATATCTTCTCAATCCTCCTGTTTTAAAGCCGCCAGAATTGGGGAAGCCCCTATTGCTATATATTTCAGTTAATCAAGTTGCTTGCGGCGTATTCTTGGCGCAGTACGAAGAAGGCAGTTTGATAGAGCATGCCATTTATTATGTGAGCAAGACCTTTATTGATTATGAGAAGAAATACTCTCAGATAGAGAAGACATGTAAAGCTCTGGTTTGGATGTGTCAGAAGTTGAGGCATTATCTACTGGCATCTGAAGTCAAGATTCTATCCAAATTAAATCCTCTCAAGTATATTCTCAAGCAGCCATTTCTCAGCGGATGAATTGCCAAATGGCAAGTCCTATTGATGCAATATGATCTGGAGTATGTCTCCCAGCAATCTATCAAAGGCCAAGCAATTGCAGATCAATTGGCAGATTTTTCTCTGGCAGAGGATGTTAAAGCCGAGGATGATTTCCCCGATGAGAGGATCTGCAATATTCAACAATCCTCAGTTTGGAATTTATTCTTTGATGGTACCAAGAATATGGCAGGCATAGGAATCGGGATTCTGCTAATCACACCAGAGAAGGAGATGATCCCCTTTTCTCTCAAACTGGATTTTCAGTGCACGCATAATATGGCCGAGTATGAAGCTTTGATACAAGGTCTGAAAATTCTACAGGACTTCAATGTCAAAAGAGTGCATGCTTATGGCGATTCTTTGTTAATCGTCAATCAAGTTCTAGCCGAATGGCAAGTGAAGGATAAAAAATTACTTCCTTACCAAAAGATTGTCTCAGCTCATGCCAATAAATTCGAAGAATTCCAACTTTTTCATATCAAGAGAGACTTCAATCAAGTTGCAGACAGTTTAGCCAATTTGGGATCAATCATGTCTTTCAAGAGTGGAGAATCTTGTCGCTCATTTGAAATTGGCCGACTTGATCAACCTGCTTTCGTCCCAATAGAGCAGATAAACCAGACTGAGCAGAAGAAGAAGCCTTGGTATCATGACATCAAGAATTTCATTAAAACTGGCGAAGTTTCTCTAGAACTCTCAAAGAAAGAGCAACGAGCAATTCAGCGCATGTCTGCTCGATATTTTATTCTTGCCGACGTCCTTTATCGTCGTGGATTCAGTTCTGAATATTCCAGATGTTTGGACGAAGACGAGGCCAGAGAAGTTGTGCAAGAAGCACATGAAGGTATTTGCGGTGGTCATGTTGGCTATCAGACTCTCGTCAAACAAATCATCCGAGCAGGATACTACTGGAGAACTATGTAGCAAGATTGCTATCATTTTGTGAAGAAGTGCGTTCAATGTCAGATGCATGCGCCTTCCATTCATGCGCCAGCGACATACTTGCAATCTGTCGTCTCGCCATGGCCATTTTCCATGTGGGCTTTCGATGTTGTAGGCCCCATCACTCCTTCAGCTTCCAATGGTCACAAGTATTTTCTTGGTGCAACAGAATATTTTACTAAATGGGTAGAAGCAGTCACTCTACGCACAGTAGAAGGTCGACATGTGGTCTTATTCATCCACAAGAATATCTTATGTCGTTTTGGCATACCACATGATATTGTGTCAGATAATGGCAGTCATTTCAAGAATGAAAGAATGAGAACATTCTGCTCAAAGTTCAGAATTCATCATCATTTTTCCGCTCCTTATTACCCTCAAGGGAATGGTCAGGCAGAGGCTACCAACAAAATTTTAATTCGAATCCGGGAGCGAACTTTGGAAACAGGCCGTGACTGACATGAAAAGATTCATGACGCACTATGGGCATACAGAACCACCATTCGAACTCCAACTAATGCTACTTCGTCAGAACTTATCTACGGAACCGAAGTAGTACTGCCTCTACATGTTCAGAAACCTGCTCTGAAATTTGCATCACTTCTAGAATTACCTCTTGATCAGTATCAGCAACAACGACTGGTACAACTTGATTTGCTCGATGAAAGAAGGCTCAGAGCAGCAGAACATGCTCAATCCTATCGCCAGAGGATAGCTAGACAATATGCAAAATCCGTCGTTGAAAGAAAATTTCGAGTCAATGATCTAGTACTCAGATCAACAACTTATCTCAGGCACCGCCCGGGTGGCAAGTGGTCGCCAAATTGGGAGGGTCCTTATGTTGTCAAAGAAGCACTACCTCGCAATTCATATCGGCTCATCAATGCCGACGGAATAGAATTGCCAGATCCCATCAATGCTCGACATTTGAAAAAATTCTATATTTGAATCCTTTCCTATTCTTTGTAATTTTTTCAAGTAATCAAGTTTTCTTTCCCAGCTATACTGGGGCATTTTTAAAATTTCGTTTTTATCTACAAATACACTGTATGCAGGCAGGATCAAACAAATCTCTCATTTTGCACACATGTGCACCCATTTACATTCATTTGCATTTGCATGCATTCATTTGCATTCATCTGCATCGATTTGCATTTGCATCGAATTCCCCATTCAGGATAAGAGATAAATCCTGAGACCTCGGCAAGGCGTTCAAGTCATCGTCAGTTGGTAACCATTTAAAATCCAGTGCTCGTACTGGTAATCTTTCAAAACCCAGTGCTCGTGCTGGTAATCTTTCAACATCCAGTGCTCGTACTGGTAATCTTTGAAAATCCAGTGCTTGTACTGGTAATCTTTCAAAACCCAGTGCTCGTGCTGGTAATCTTTCAACATCCAGTGCTCGTACTGGTAATATTTGAAAATCCAGTGCTCGTACTGGTAACCTTCCAAAATCCAGCGCTCATACTGGTAATCTCCCAAAACCCGGTATTCGTACTGGTGATTTTTCAAAACATAATGCTTGTATTGGCACATTTTCAAAATCCGGTGTTTGCACTGGTACACTTTAAAATTTAGTTTCCCTTTGGGATTCGAGTTCCGACTCGAATTTCCTTTCCTTCTAATTGATTTAGTTTTCCTTCAGAATTCGAGTTTCGACTCGAATTTCTTTTCCTTCCAACCGGTATAGTTTTCCTTCAGGATTCGAGTTCCGACTCGAATCTTCTTTCCTTCTAGTTGATCTAGTTTCCTTCGGGATTCGGGTTCCGACTCGAATTTATTCTCCTTCCAAATTGATCTACCTTTCCTTCAGGATTCGAGTTTCAACTCGAATTTCTTTTCCTTCCACAATGGACCTGGTTTTCCTTCGAAGATTCGGGTTCCGACTCGAGTTTTCTTTTCCTTCAGAGTTGGTCTATAAAATCCAAGTTTCGACTTGAATTTTCTTTCAAATCCAATTCGCTTAGCTTTCCTTTACAAGTTTGAACTTCTACTCAAACTACCCTGGAAGTTGGTCTAGAAGATCCGAGTTCCGACCCGAATTTTCTTTCAAAATCCAATTCATCTAGTTTTCCTTGAAGAGTTGAATTCCGATTCGAATCTTCCCTCAAAAACCCAGTTTAGCACCTGGTCCATTCAAAGCTCACAAGTTGGAATCATTCCTTCTTAAGCTATGATCCTTAGGTTGAATTCCTATGAAATTGATAGTTCGTAGGTCGAACCCCTGCGGAACCAATGCCGTTCTCAATAGAACCAATGTCATTCTTAGGCTGAATCCCTATAGAACCCATGTCATTCTCAGTAAACCAATTCACAATTTCGACCTTTTTAGCCAATCAATTTCCAATTTCCAATTTTTAAATTCCCAATTTTCAGATTTCCAACTTTCAATTTCAAATACCAAATTTCAGAACCCAAATTTCAAAATTCCAATTTCCAAAATTCGACCCTTTTGAGTCACCCAATACCTAATTTCAATCATTTTCTCTTGCGAGAGACCCTTTTTATAGGGAGAGTTCGAGGGAGCTCGCTCTTTTCGCATGCTATCCAATTCGTTCACTTAGCCCCTTTTCAGGGAGAGTATGAAGGGACTCGTGTCTTTGTGAACCGTTTGCAAAACAAAATTCCAAATTTCACACAAGGAACCCTTTTTATAGGGAGAGACTCGACGGAGACTTGCCTTCCTTGTGGCCCCATAATTTCAGACTAGGCCATTTCATCATGAAGGACCCTCTTTTCAGGGAGAGTGTGATGAACTCGTTCCTTCATGACCAATTTACCAATCTCACCAATTCCGCCCCCCTTTCCATAAGAGAAGCCTAATGTTAGGAAGTTTTGACGAAAGCTTAATTTCTCTTCGAAAGTTTGTTTTGCAAACACCTCCTCTTCAGGGAAGAGAGGAGTAATTTCTAATTCCAATTTCTGAATCTTCTCTTTTGGGGAAAGGAGAAGAGAATTTCTGTCACAGATGTGTTGCGTTGTGTTTCGAATGCTCGCTTTCACAAAGGATTTCAAGAAAAATTTTGCCAATTTGTCATTAAATATTTGTTGATTTCAAAAATCTTTATTGCACAAAATTATTACCTCAGAATACCCTCAGTATTACTTTCGAAAGGACAAAGCTTTCGCGAAAAAGGATTCAAAGTTCAAAATCTTTCTATTGGCCAACCAAAAGGACGCAGAATAAATCCTCGATATGGCCAGCAAAGAGAATTCAATGTTGTTGCAAAGCCATGAGTGATTGATATTGATCGCAGTCAATGGCACATTTTTAAAAACCATTCTTGAAAAATAAAGCAGTCGAAATATCCTGGGTGACACAGAAAAATCTACTCAATCTCCATATCTCCTTAATCACCTAAGCTGCAATTAAATATCTGCAAAAGGGATCTCTCAACTGTCGTCAAGATGAAGGCGAATTAGGCGAGTAGACCCCCGGGGCCAAAGAAGATCTGAATCATCTCCAAGATGACAGAGTTTGTGACGGATCCTTCCAGAGAAAGTCCAGATCACTGTCGAGATGAAGGCGAGTGTGATGGACCTACCGACAAACCCTAAAAGATATTTAATTTCTGCTATCATCAAGAGATTCCCAACCAATGAGCCAATAATCGTCAAGATAATCCCTAAGAGAAAAGAAGGATCGGAACATCTCTGAGATGAAGGAGTTTGTGACGTACCCTTCCCAAAAAGAGAGAAAAGTCAGGACATCTCCAAAATGAAGGATGATGTAATTCCCGAAAAAATCCAAGAGAGCTCCAATTCTGTTAAAAAAGAGAGTGCAGAAAGATCATCATGAGAAAAGAATCCCAAGATATCAGACTGCTGAATCTACCAAGAATCTTCTTTAATTTTGTGAAATTCTTTTATCAATATTCTTTCACCAATAGCTCTCGCAATATCAAGAATACTTTCTTTTTCATCCATATCAAGGAAATTGATAGCTTCCTTGAAAGAAAGTCAATCACAAGCAATTTGAATTCGAATCTTGATTCTACGGAGTTAAGCCCAGTCGGAGGTAATACTTCAGGGAAAAAAGAGGGAATATTTTCACACCAATGTGCATCATTTTCAATTATTTTGAATCAACAACAATTTTCAACATTTTGACAATATTTTCTAGCTATCCTGGCATAAAGCGAGAGCTTGAGGTTCATCTTTGGCGCATCCTGACACCATCCCTTTTAGGACTTGATTACGGGATTTTTCAAGATTCCTTCCCTTCTTTGGTATAATCTGAGCGCACGGGCTCTCAGATTCGCACACTTCCCTGTGTCCCCACTGTCCCACCATAGACAGTCCAATTTCGGCTTGAGGTTAGGCCACCAATTTCAGCAAAAGGCAATTTCAAAAGCTATTTAGTCTCAGCAATGAGACACCCAAAATCAAACCCTTTTCAAGCTTTAGGGACCCCGATTTTCTTCCTTTTGCAAAACCCCTATCGGATTCATTGTGCGGAAATCTGAAGGTTCCATCACGGTCTCTTTTTTCGAGGATTCCGTCCATTTTCTGCCCAATCAGGTTAAGGGTATAAACCTGGGCCTCCTTTGATGAGGTATTCCATTTTCTGCACAATCAGGTTAAGGGTATAAACCTGGGCCTCCTTTGATGAGGTATTCAATTTTCTGCCCAATCAGGTTAAGGGTATAAACTTGAGCCTCCTTTGATGAGGTATTCCATTTTCTGCCCAATCAGGTTAAGGGTACAAACCTGAGCCTTCTTTGATGAGGTATTCCATTTTCAACCTGGTCAGGTTAAGGGTTAAGCCTGAGCTTCGTTCCATACGAGGTATTTCCCGTCCCATCCAGGTTAAGGGTAAAACCTGAATCTCATTTCTTTTTGAAGTAAAATTTTCTCCTTATTCTCCATTTCATATCTACCATCATCATTTGAATTAATTCTTTCATACCCAGTCAAATTTATCCAACTGGGGCATTTTTATGGTTCAAATTTGGTATGTTTTCTTTGCCACTAAGCTCGGCCCTATACCGGCTTAGTAGCAAAGAGGGGCATCTGTAAACACCCCAAATTTTCACCCTCATCCAGTGTTTGTCCATTTCATATGTAATTGCATATCACTGCACACATTTTGCATATCATTTCATCGCATTGCATAGCATTGCATGTCATTGCATGTCATCCCATCTCATTTTTGAGATCCAGCACTCCTGTTTTCAAAACATTAAATCCAGATTTGAGTTTTAAAGCTTGCTTTCAAAATCAATTTCAAAACCTGGGTTTTTAGTCACCATTCTATCATTTTCCAACCCCAGGACCTCATATTTCGAAATATTTTCTCAAAAAACAATCTGGATTCATTTTAACTTCAAATTTCAATCGATTTCAATTCACAGATGAGGCCCATTGAGGTGGTGTCGCTTCTGGATCCTCTTATTCATCAAATTTCTCAAATTTTTGAAAGTTTCCGTCATATCAGGACTCTGTCCAAGAGTCCTAATCTAGTCAGGAGTCTGTTCGGGGGTCTGTTTTACTCCCATTGTCAGTCTTTTTTCATTGTTTTCAAAATTTAGGTCATTTTACAGAGTCCAGTTAATTCAGGACTCTATTTTAGAGGTCGGTCGAGTTAGGGGTCTGACCCTGACTATGTTTTTTTGACTTATTTCGTCAATTTTTGATAAAATCTTTCGAAAATTCTTCCATTTGAATTCTAAAATCTAAAATCTCAGAATCCTAAGAGTTCAGGACTCTAACTCAGAGTTCCAGTTCGCTTGAGACCCTATTTTCAAAGATCTTGAATTTCAAATACTGATTTTAACCCCTTTTCAAAACCATTTTCAGTGTTTATTTCAAAATT
The DNA here is from genome assembly GCF_984573655.1 of Nuphar pumila. Taxonomy (NCBI): domain Eukaryota; kingdom Viridiplantae; phylum Streptophyta; class Magnoliopsida; order Nymphaeales; family Nymphaeaceae; genus Nuphar; species Nuphar pumila. Next base: position 95,423,492 of record NC_143249.1, read on the forward strand.
CTTCAAAACTCGATGTGGGCCCACTCAGTTGGCACCATATCCAGAGGAGTTCTGACTCGATTAGAACCCTATGCCATTTCAAAAATTCTAATTTTAAGATTGCTTTTGAAAATCCTTTTGAAAACTCCTTCAATTTCAAGTTTTAAAAATCGCTTTTTAAAAAACTCAAGTAGGGCCCACTCGGGGTGGCGCCATATTCGAGTCAGTCAGGGCTAGACTAGAGTTAGTCAGTGTCTTGGTTTGTGTTAGGGGTTTAGAATAGTTAAAATTTATTTTGAAAACTCATTTTGAAAGTTAGTTTTTAAAACTAGTGTTTTTAAAGGTTTTTAAAAGGTGTTTTAAAACTCAAATGTTAAAAATGCCAAGTGGCATTACATTTGGGGATTTTTTAGGAGAGTCTAGGGGTTAATTAGGTATTAAATAGGATAATTTAGGCTAGGGGTAGGATAGTAACTACACCCCAAAATCACCCCCCCTTTAGAGTCCAAAATTTCCAAAATTTCTATTTTTTTTAAAACCTAAAAATTTTCTATAAAAAGGGGCTATAGGGGGGACGATTTTTCCAGCCACCTCTTGAGCAAATCTTGGAGCTTCTCTCTCCTCTCCAGACCTTCCTCCATTGCTGCAACTCCAAGGTAAATAATTTCTTCAATTTTTAATATTTTATTTAGTGTTTTTAATGATTTAAACCTAGATTTAGCCTTGGACACCCCTCCTTATGAAGATTCAACCATTGTTTCACCTGAAGAACCATCAAGAACGGTCCAAGAAGATGATCTAACTCTGTTTTTGTGTGTTTTTAGGGATTCTAATCCATTAGAATTGATTTTAGCACTATCTTTTGCATTATTAACCAATAAAACATGTGATTTACCCTTTTAATGGGCTAAATCCATGTCTTTAAAGGTAAAATCAAATTTCAGCCATTGATTCCCTGATTTTTTATTTATTTAATGGTTTATTCATGCTTATTATACGTTTTACACTATAGAAATAATTTCTATTTACTGTTTTATGGTTTATTTTATTGATTTTCATTAGTTAATGCATGGTTTCTTAAGTTTCTTAGATTTCTGTGTGTTTTAGGTTTAGAACAGTAAAGATAATGTTATTTTGGATTGAAATATTCACTGTTAATTGCTGATTTTTTTATATGTGATACATGAATATGTATATGAACTACTATAAAAAAATCAGAGATTTTGGACTTCGGAAACCCTGTCAGAAAAATCAGACATCAAATCGGGTTTTTAAAGCTTTAAAATCGTTGTTAAAATCAAGAAGGTAACTTGCTGTGATGATATTTTTCTCATCCTATATCCGATTTTAGATTTGTAAAGTGCCATGGATTTACATTGATTAGATCTATCTACTGTGAAATTTTGGGAATTTTTGACTACTGTTTAGTATTTTTCCTTTGTCAGAGACTCTGATTTTCAATTTAAAACTCGTTAGGGTTTACCAAAACCCTAATCAGACTTGTGTTATTCATAAATCCCAAAATACAGATCTGATTCATGATCAGTAAAAGGTGAGTACTATTATTTTTTTAATCACTGTTCACAGTTCAAATCTCAGATATTTTGAATGAGTGCTGCTATTTATCCCGAAATTTTCAATTGAAAGTATCAGTTAGGACCAAAGTTAAAATCAATGTATTCAAGGCCGGATTGCCGGAAAAGGATCTCCCTGGTTTTAAGGGCTTATTCAGATCTGTAAAAAGGAAAAGTTCTGTTTTCCTGTCTATTTGGTCTCTGTCAAAAATAAGAAATTTTCATGGAGGATTGATCCCTGGTTCGGGTCTTGGACTGAGACTGGTTGGTGAACTAGGTAAAAAATGGCAATATTCAAAGACTTAATGCAATTTTCGGATTAATTTAATGCCAAAAAAATATTTTTATATATCTAATTTGATATTAGGGATATAAAAAGTGCAGGTACTAATTTTGAGGATTTTTAGAATCCGTTTGATGCTTGAATGACTTGAATTGCAAAACAGGGTACCCGAAGAATTCCAAAACACTGCAAAAAATCACAAAATTTGTGATATTCTTGGATTTTTGTGCATAAGCATATATTTTTAGGGTTTAATCATGTTCAAAATCATATTAGTATGCTTTAGGTTTAATTTGATGCTTATTTGACTTCATTTAGTGCCTAAAACCTAAGTTTTACCAAAATATTTTCTAAAAAACCCTGATTTCAAGGCCATAGTCTTGCTATCAGGGGTAGTTTGGTCATTTAACCTCAATTTCGAAGTCCCTAACCCTAATTTTCATATTTTTAATCATGTTACATCATATTTAGTTTGATTTATCTTCATTTGAACTTCAAAACTTGCATTTTATCAAATATCTTTCTAAAAACCCTAATTTCAAGGCCATAGTCTTGTTATTAGGGGTATTTTGGTCATTTTGACCCCAATTTTGAAATTTCATATCTTATATTCATGTTTATTCAAGTTTAATTCATATTTTTATAATTTTGATTTAAGGGAATCAAGGAAAAGGCTTATATCTAGCAAAATCCAGCAATTTCCAGATATTGCTGTATAAATCTAGAAAAGCCAACATATATTCACTAACCTAACTTTCTAGTTTTGCAGAAACATTGAAGACTTTATTTTTCTTTATTTCCTGTATTTAAATTTTATTAGTGATGTAAATTGTAATTAATTTTGGAATAAGAATTTCAATTCCTGCATAGAATAGGATGCATTGCATATAGTTTAATTTTGCAAATTTTAATATCTGATGAATGCATTATTCATGCATATTTTTACCAATTCACTATGGTCTACACGAATGGCACGTGCACTAGCCTTTATGAAGTTTATAAACTTGGTGGAATTCGTATTTATGTCCATAGTCAGAATACGAATGATACCCAGATTTATGATCTTCACATTAGCCACATTCAGCCTACACTCTTAGGATAACTTCAAAATGCACTGCATTTCTCAAAAATACAAAAAGATTTTCTCAATTCTTCAAAATCAAGTATTTCAAATCCATATTCATTCAATTCATGCATTTACAAATTCCAATTTCAATTCAGAAAAATCAATTTTCTCAAAATTTCTAAGTCTTATTCTAAAATCGATTTTCTCAAAACTCTAAGTTTTCAAATGATATTTCAAGTATTTCCCAAGTTTCAAATTCAATTTTCTAAGTTATATTTTCAATTTCAAAGTTTGAATTCAAAGAAATCAAGTTTTCCAAAGTTATTTCACATTTCTCAAAATCGATTTTCACAAAATCCTTATATTTCTTCAGAAATCAATTTTCACTTTCTCAAATACAATCATGATTCATGATTTTCAAAGAGTTTATTTTCCAAATATTTTTCAATCTTTCAAGCAAACATCATGTTTTCAAATATGCATTTTCAGAAATTCATAGCACATGCCTGATTCTTTGTGCATTTAGGAATTAGAATATGGTTTAGACAAGTTGAGCAGAGCAAAGCAGTAGATTGATCCTTGGTTCAATTACCGCTGGTAAAGGCGCCAGGAACGGTTGAACCTCGTACCGACAGGCGAGTCCCATTCTTCGGAATTATCCCACATTTTAAAAATGGAGGCGAGTTATTTTCAAAATCTTTTTCAAAGGTCAGTTGGACTCGCAAAAGTTAAAAATTTTGCGATGATAACACCATGTCATCGTACTCAATAAGATACGACCTTACATGTATACATATATATATATATATGTACATATATATATATATATATATATATATATATATATATATATATATATATATATATATATATACTCATTCACACCAAAATACATATATATATATATATCGAATTCTCTAAAACCCGAGGCATGGGTAGTTATGCCAAACCCTAATTAACTCACGAGAGAGTGCGGGACAAGTCAAAGGTCAGCCCAAACCCACTATGGTTCGGATCGCAGTCGGTGCAGACTGGTTTGATAAGGTAGAATATTGACAGCCATAATAATGGTGTAACAGGGCTGCGAGTGTGCCAATATGAAGGTCCACACACACTTGCTGCCAACAGGCTCTAATTAAGGGTGGTCTGGTCCTACGGACCAAACTGTCGTGCCTACCATCCATGTCAGGTCCTACTCACGGTTTGGACCCTACCTGCCAAGGGTTTCGGTTGGGGCTAATTCAAGCCCCGACAAGGGCAACTATGGCTAAGTCTGCGAGTTGAGCACAAAGAGCTGGACCAAGTCGGTCTGGTCTATAAGACCGAGCTGCGGTTAGCCAGCAATAAGTCTGAACCATTTGGTTCAGACCTGGACTCACAAAAGGGTCAGCTTGCATGGCCCGGGTGCCCAACACCATGCGGCTGGCACCCGACCCATCCTAAAACACAACCATGGCTGGCACCATGTACCAACCTGGTTTCTAACACATGCACAGGTCTGAACCATGATTCAGACTTGTATGCAACCGAAAATGGCCGAAAGAAGAGGGCCTGGGTGCTCGGCACCACGAGGCTCCATCCAGCTCCCACAAAGGGGAGGGGTAGGTAGGTAGGTAGGGCTGGCACCTTGTGCCATGCCCAAGCGCTCAAAACATTAGGTCTGAACCTCGGTTCAGACCTGAACCGAAGGATCTAGTAGGAAACAGAAAAAAAAAAAAAGAAAAGTTAGGTGCCAAATCCCTAAGCGCATGCACCGGCTACCCGTGTGGCACCAACTCCATTTTGGAGCAAAAAGGATGGACAAAGGGGAGTCTGGTCCACTTGACCAGACCAAGCCACCCTTGCCAGCGTGAACCAGAGCCCCAGAGCTCGGTTCATAGCAACTAAGAGGGTGTGCTGGGCACGCCTAAAGCCGGCCCAGCTGCTCTAGTCCGGGTTCCAAAGGGAAAAACCGAAATGAAAATAAAAAGTAAAAATAATAAAAAAGAACAAAGGAAACAAGAGAGTTACACATCAATCACCGGCAGCCTGGCCTTCGCCAATTCAAAGGGGGTGGTCACGTTGTGACCCACGCCCAAGGGCTAGGCTGCAACACCAGTCCCATTGTGTTGGGACTGGGTTTAGCAGAAAACCCAAAAGAGAAAGAAATACACACACACAAAAAAAATGAAGGGGCTGACGGGTTGGGTGTAAGCTGGACGAGCCCAGCTTAGTCCAGCACACCCCTATGATGAGGGTGCCATGAAGTAAATCAGCAATCAAAGGAAAAATGAATGGCATAGTGTAAACACTCCAAATTTTTCAAAACTTTGTAAATATTCCCTTTTTGCCCCATATTCCATTTTCTGAGTAACTGAGTCACCTTTAAATCTAAATTCCATTTTATTTCTCAAGTTTTACTAAAATTAAATTCATTTTATATATCTGACTCAATTTCGGATCCGGATCCAGATAAAAGATCCAAATCTGAGCTTCGTTGTCCAATTTTTAAATCAAATTCTCAAAATTACCAAAATCACCTTTTAAAAGGCTCAGACAGTTCATCCGGTATCCGTTTGGATCCATCACGTTATATTCCTTGATTCGAGGTTTAAAACTCAAATATTTTCTCAAAACTTGGATCCAAACCCATTTTCTAAAGAAATTTCTCCAAAATAGCCTTGAATTCTCAGAAAAACCCTTCTTTTGTAAATATTTCTTAAAAATTATAAAATGATTTCTAAATCCCTTATTTCTCCCTAGTTTCATAGTTTTATTTCAAAAAATACCAAAAAAATGGAAAATACAAAGAAAAAGAAAAAAATATATATATATAATAGAAAAGAAACAAAAATCGGTTTTTGAAAACCTCTTTTAAAAAAAAAAAAACAATCTTTTAACTAAAACCGTTCTTTTGCAAAAACTTTTGAAAAAGACCACCGTTTTGAAAATCATTCAACAGGGAACCACCTTTTGGCAAAAGCCTTTTCACGAAAAAATGTTTTTTTAGGGTTACAGGAGCCTCTTCTCTCTCTCTTTTCACAAATTCTCCCTCTAGAAGTTTCCTCTTCCTCCCTCTCGCTTGAACCCTCAGTCAGCCTTCCATCACCAACAACCTCCATCTTCACCTCCCTAAGCCCTTCATCGCCAACAAATCCCTTCTCAATTTTTCCTTCTTCCCCTATTTAACAAACCCCATTACTCCTTCACCTCCATCCATTCCTCACCCCTCCTGGTTCGCCCATTGCCCTCTGATCCATTCCTCACTCCTTCTGGTTTGCCCATTGCCCCCTTCTCTCTCTAATTAAGATCCGTCTTCACCCCAACATTTTTCCCCTATCTTTTTCTTTGCCTTCTTCTTAACTCCTTGGTTTTTCTTCCATACGACTGAAGGAAGCCAGCCATTCAAAAGCATCTGCAACCGAGGGATACAGGAGATATATGTCTTAACACGCTCAAGTTGCTTGAAGTTAAACATCTGTTTATCAAAGGGGAGGAGGCAAGCACCAACAGAAAGCTCGGCGCATCAGGAGTGGTACCTAGACAGTGGCTGAATAATCTCAAATATGGATTATCCGATTTCAATTAAGTGGGTGTATAAATGTCTGAGTCGACTACCCAATTTATGGTAAGTTTTCCTTTTTTTTTTTTACAGGTAAGTGCAAATTTTTGCCACATTCAATTTTCAAAATAACCTGAATTCTCTTGTTTCGATTACTTAATAATTCCATTTCATCGTATCTTGCTTCTCTATCAGAATGTATTCCTTGACAGTTCTTAATAGATTATTAAAGATCAGCATTGTGAAGATCAATGACTATCTCAGTATTGTTCAATTGCCAGCCGAACTCTGGCCCCCAATAACCACAAGCTTTTAACTGAGTTCTGATGAGCTTAATTGAGTTTATTGGCAGGGTTAATCAAGCTTACTGAGGTTGATATATATAGTTGTCTGATATATTGAATCTTTGCTACAGACGTCAGCTGCTGCTGAGCATTTTTATATGTGATCATCTGGATCGATGAATTGACCTCCAGCAACCTTTCAAATTTTTGTGCGTGGCCACCCTCCAGAAAGATCCTCTCCACAACCCCTGCCAAACATCACTGGTATTAAGCACTGCTACAGATGTCCACTGGGCCCTCTCCCCAAACTTGGAAAGATCTGTCGGTCCATTCACAACCCTTATCCAGGGTGCTGTAGCTTTTCATTTTGGTCGCTGGAATTGCTCGGTGTGCATCAATAGTCAATAATCTGGTATAATTTCCTGCAGCTGTGAATTTCGATAAAGACTTGAAGAGCAACTTTTTGTGGGTAAGTTGCTATATTACTACAAGTATAGTTTTTCCTTCAAATTATAATTAGATTTTGTTAATAGTGTTGTTTTCCTTGAAGAACAACCTTGATTCTCCCCTTTTGATTTACTGTAATTAAAAAGGGATGCTCTGCTTTATGGTTTACTGAAAACATGTGTCTGAAGATGGTTCATTAGGCTATGATATAATCAGAGGATTATGTAAGATCGGTGGTTCAAGTTAGGTTGGTCATGGTGATTTTCCTATTATCTACATGGTATATAAAATGACCTAGGTCACTTTCTGTAGATAATGTTATTCTGTTTTTTTTACATAATGTTCATCTGTGTAATTATGCTTTCTATGTATGCTATCCTGCATTGTATATTTCCTACATGTCGCGATGCAAAGTCATTCTATGAATTTATTCATATCCATTGGCCGAACTCCCAATGCATGATTCAGTTATCTTATATACCAAAAACCCAAATTTGGCTTGCTGAATTCAACTGTTTTACATGAGATATTATAAATAATGCTGAAAGAACTTACTGTTTTGCTGTGTAAAAATTTCTGGCATGTTGTTTCAATAAGTTGTAGTGCTGAAATCAGCTAGAGATATCATCGGTAGATATCCTTGAAAAATTCCTCCATTTATAGTATTATAAATCAGTTCATAGCTGCTGGAGGGGGTCCACAAATCTCCTCTTTCCTGGTAAACTGAGCCAGGTGGTTGGAGTTGATCACCTGGTAGTCCATCACTGCCACCTGAGTTTCACCCCTATCAACCACACTCCACAACACCTGTGCACTCCACAGTCCAGAATTACATATATTTCAGGTTGCATATACAGTTAGTCCAAGTCTGTGTTATATATATATATATATATATATATATATATATATATATATATATATATATATATATATATATATATATATATATATATATATATATATATATATATATATATATATATCCGGTCCAGCCTATGTACTATATATGCCTAGTTGAATATCCGTTCAGACTTGCCCATGTCTCATATATCATTATACATGCATTTCTCATTAGGACTAAGCATTGTCTTTAAGTATATATGTTGCAACTTCTCACTAAATTCATGCATCACACTTAGGAAATCCCACCCACTTGCTTCATTAAATACAAGAATATGCACATCAGTATGGAATTCCACATTTATTTCTATATCTTGCATCTTGCTTTGGGTTAATTCATTTTGCAGGGAAAGCATGAAGGATTTAAACCTCCTATCAGAAATTTTATAACTTCAATTTGAGACTGTAAAAAGTTAGATCTTAATGAGAATTTACATTTCTAGCTTTTAGATAGAATGAATGAGCATTGTAAATGCCATAAATTGCTTGTTTTCATGCTTTTTACCTTTATTTTCCAAAATCTCACAATGGTGAAACACGAATGGCACGTGCACTGATCATGCATATATTTTAGGGTTATTTCATATCAAAAACATGCATGATTTCATAAAAAATTGATTTAAAACCCAATTTTATGCTGGTTTTGAGTAAATGAGGTAAAACAAATTGAAATTAGAAAATGCTTGAAAAAGTAGCTTTATTTTGCAATTTAGTTAATAAAATAATTTTGGTTTTCTTTATAGAAAAGAAAAAAAAATTATTAAATATATAGATTAGAATAGTTATATTTTTTTAGAAAAAAAAATAATCAAATGAGGTTTTGAGGTTTTTAGCAAATAAAAACTCTTTAAATAGTTTTTTTTTAGATTTTTGAAAAAAATAAAATAAACCAAACTGTTACACAGTTTGTGATTTAAAAAAAAAAAACTGAAAAAAAATAATAGCAAACTGGTTTAACCGGTTTGCGTTTTTTTAAAAACTGAAAAAAATCTGTTACAAACCGGTTCAAACAAGTATGCTTGTTTTTAAAACCCAAAAAAATGAAAAAAAAAGGGCGTCTCCCCCATTCACGCCAGAGCTTCCCTCTTTCCCTCTCTTCTCACCGTCCACACCATTGCCGGCCCTTCCTTACCTCTTTCTTCCCCTTCTCTCTATTTCTATATCTCCTCCAGCCGGTGGTGGTGGTGGAATCTCTTCAGTCCGGCGACGGCGTGGTGGTGGAGGCTGCCATTCTTCCCTAACCCCTCTATGTTCATGGTAAGGTTTGCATCTTCTTCATCTACTTCTTCTTCTTCCGATCTGCATCTTATTCTTCTTCTTCTTCTTCTTCTTCAGATTACTTCTTCTTCTTCTTCTTTCAACTTGTTCTGTCATACTGTGTTCGTTCGAAAAAAAAAAAACAAAACAAAAACAAGAGAAATAAAAATAAAAAGAAAAATATAGATCGAATTAGGTATTAAGCATTTGTTTTTCTGTTTCTTGTATTAAGCATCTGCAAATCTGTTCAACCGATTCTGTCATTCTGCGTTTGTTATTTTCCTGTTTTGATTTTCTGATTTCTTGATTTTTCTTTAGTTTTCTATGTGTGTGTCTGATTTCTTAATTCATTAGTTTTCTTTCACTTCGTAATTTTGATTTTCTGTGTGTAATTCGTAAATCTGAATGTTTTGATCTTTGATTTTCTGATTTTTCTGTTTCACTTGGATTCATTAGTTGTTTTGATTTGATTTCTTGTTTTTTTAAATCCTGTTTTCATCTTTAGCATAGATCTGATTTTGATTTTTAATCTCTTGTTACTGTCATTTTTTATTTTTTTTCTGTTTTCATTTACGAGTTTCACTGTTTTCAGTTCAGCAATGTTTTGTTTGCTTTCATTTCAAGTATGAATTTCTGTTCATTTCAATTTCTTTTAATTTCCTGTTCATTTCTTTTATGTTTTGCTTAAGTCCATATGATTTTTAAATGCCTGCTTGTTGATCTTAATTTTCCTATTTTTAACATTCATTTCATGTTTTTCATTTCCTGTTTTTAAACGATTCAATTCCTATTTTTTTCTCTTTACATTCCGATTTTCCTGTTTTTCTGTTTTTCTACTGTTTTTCAATTCTGTTATCTTCCTATTTTTCAATACATTCAGCTAGCTTAGTTTTTCTATTCAATTTCTTGTTTTCTTACATTCTGATTTTTTTGAATTTTTTTATTATTCAATTTGTTCATCATGCTCGATTTCCTATGTTTTCTTGTTGTTTCATCTTGTAATTGTTAGCTTAGTTGGTTAGTTACCTAAATTGTAGTTAATTAGTTAGATCTAATTAGAAATCATATTTCGGATCTAAACGTGTTATAATTTCATATTTTTAGCATCTAGCTAGTTTAGTATAGTCTATTTCTATCTCTGGTACTGCTCGTGTTCATTTGATTTGTGCAGGATAGCACAAGAGTGGAGCGGAAGCGATTGCGTGACACGAAAGTGCAAGAGTAGAAGCGTCTTTTTACTTTTCAGTTTAGAATTAGGAATTTAATTGGGTTTGTAAATATTGCACTTTACGCCCTCTGCGAAGGTGTAACGCCCCGGATTTCCAAAACAAAGCTAAGTTAAAATTTTCATGAATTTCTTTTTTTTTTCTTTGCAGCGGAACTTAGAAAAACTTTTAGTAGCAGAATAAGACGATAATGAGTCGTCGGTTTTAGAAAACTCCGAGCACGTTGCAGGTATGTGGCCAAGCAACTCATTGACCACCAAGGGGTTCCATTTTATCGAAAACCACATGTTTATTACAACACTACTGCTTAGAAAAGCAGTGTAGGTTCAATAAAAGGAAGCAGTACAACTCTGTCTAGAGAAACCCTGGAACTCGATGCCGCCTTGCTCCGCATATCGCCACGCAGGTCCAACACCTGAAATCCCCATAAAACGGGGTCAGAACCACTGATGGTCTGGTAAGCATGCAGTCATACACCCATTCAACTCAAGTACAATAATGACCACTCAGGGTCGCAATGCGCAATAACGACGCTCAAGCCTCCAAGACTTAGCGTATATCGCAGGAGCCTCCTCAGGGCTATGAGTTGAACATCTACTCAAGTCTTCATGACTTAGAGCAAGCCTTTTCAGGGCTGTGATTTGGATAACCGCTTAAGTCTCCAGGACTTAGCCATGACCTCTTCCGGGTCTTAAAGTGATGTCTAACTCAAGTCTTCATACTTGGCACATCCGTATCCCACGCATCTAAGGACAGCTCCTCGAGCTTCGCTTAGTCGTGCGGATACAACACGGGTCTTTGCCCAGTCGGTCCAGTCGTATACCGAACATGACACCTTCACAAAGGTTATGCAGGACTGACTCAATACGTCATCCACTTATACATTCAAAGCATCGTTGTACCTAAGCTAATGCATTGTTTGATAATTAACCGCTCCCGCCTTTGGTACGCAGGTAGAGCTATTGTCCGGGCATCAACGCGACGTTCTGGGGGTTGATTATTCTATGTATTTTAGATACCCTAGAGGCCTGTTGACCCTATCCATAGTAGGGCAGTGTGTTTCAACTGGGAGAACCCTACTAGGCCCATATTCGGATGCATCCTCTACTTGCAGTAGTTGGGTTCAATCCTTAGATCTTAAGGATAACCACGACCCCAAAACCCATGAGTGACTGAGGCCATCGTGGACTCTATCAGGTCCAAAGTAAAATACATGTCACTCAAGGCTGTACCATCACTGTCATTCCACAGTGAGCATAATTCCTGAAGGGGTCTGTTAGTCTTACAATTACTTGGACAGAATCTGCATGCCATTTAGGCAGCCCGTGCTTTTAGCACTACGGGAGTATGTACCCGACCCCATTCAGTCCGCCCCAACACAGTCATTACTGAGAGGGTACCCCTAACACGATTTTCAACCGCGGGGTATGTGCGACCTTAAGTCTTATTCATATGCATGCAGAACACCGCTCTTTGGCACTTCGGCCACCACGAGCATCACACCTCTTTGGGTGGAAACAACACACTCTGGCTCTTCGGCCCTTACGAGTCTGGTTGCGTAACCGTTCTCAATGAGCATGCATATGACTCGATCTAAATAGATCGGCTACTCGGCGTATTTTTACGCAACGAGTCCAAACCTAGCCAAGGCGCAACCTCTACTCTGGCTCAGCGGCCCTTACGAGCAAGGTGCCCTTGCAGGCACAAGGATACGAGCCGATCTGGCATCGTTCCATCAACGGACATCATGATGCCGTTCCATTTGGTTCCGACAGCTCTTCTACCAACCATTTCGTCAGCACCTCCCCTGCTCTACCGGCAGTGGTGCGACGAACCCTTCTACGTTGTAGAGGGCAAACCATGAACTGGGTAGCACTCTGCTATATGTCAGAGTATCCTGCTACGTTCTTTCTAAGCTATTCTTAGCTTCTTCAGAAATTTCAGCAGCACTTCCTCTCTTTTACGGAGAAAGCGTGCGTTTCTTTTATCCATTTCAGCGGCATCTCCCCTCTTTGGTGGGAAATCGCTACGCTTAACTCGGGAAATAGACGCGCACCGTTGTGTGTACTTTGCATCCATCAAGGTTGCAGGAACCCTGGGCTATAGCCAGGCCATACGTAATTGACTTAGTCTTTACGTAATGAGCATTTTGCCAAAAACCGAAGCCTTTCCAATAGGGGCTTCATTCGTCAAGCAGAATCTTGAACGAGGAGCGGTCAGGGAATCGCATTGGCGATTTGGAGTTGATCTCCATTTGAATGCTCATTTACGCGCCATATATGTAGTATAAGCAGAAGCCTGTGCTTTATACAGCGACGGCGTAAAGAAATGCATATACTATTGTTCAGGGTGTGTAACTGAACGAAATATTCTACATATATAACAAAACAGAAGCCTTGGCATCGTTCGACGTGACGGCGTAAGTAAATACATTGCATAATCGGAAGTGCAATAATCGGAAATGCAGAAAACAGGGAGCCTTGGCATCATACGACGCGATGGCAAAGGTAAATTACATAGCCTGTGCGATATATGATGCATCGGCAGAATCAGCAGATATACACCTAGATCCGCATCCAACGATAGTTACGAGGCGAGCGCGTGAACACCGAAGTGTCCTAGAGGGCTCAACCAAGAACTAGGGTGAGATACCATTTTTGAAGAACGCATATACTGCTCATTTGAACATATATATCCGACGATAGTTACGAGGCGAGCGCGTGAACACCGAAGTGTCCTAGAGGGCTCAACCAAGAACTAAAGCAAGATACTACTTCAGAAAGTATATGCTATATACAAACAATCAAATACTTGAGAGAGATGGTTTAATGAAGCGAACTTACTTCAAATTGAGGAAGAAACGACTCTGATTGCTTCAAACGCTTCGAACGAGGCTCGACTTCGAAAAAGGATCAACTTCGAACTTCGGACGAAAAAGGACTTGGACTTTGACTTTGAACCAAACCAGGTTCAAGTCAAGTCAACTGGGTTCAGACTTAGGTCAAGTAGGTTCAGACCTAGGTCAGGTGGGTTAGGACCAGGTCAGGCAGGCTCAGACCAGGTCAAGCAGGCTCAGGCTAAGTCAGGCAGGCTCAGACCAGGTCAGGTGGGCTAGGCTAGGTAGGGGAGGTTTGGAAAAGGAGGAGAGAGAGAGGGGTTGGCGATTTTTAAAGAGAGGGGGGCTCCTCTATTTATAGGTTCTGAAACTTGGGCCCTAAGTTTCAGAATCCCCTCTTTACCCTTGGGCTTTTCTGAGAATCCCTTCCATGGAAGGTGCTGGAAGGAGATGGAAGGTCCTGAAAGATGCTGGAAGGTGCTAGAATATTCTAGAACATTTTCTGAGAAATATTTCTGTGGGTCCCACCAATATTTCCGTGGGTCCCGCAAGAATTTCGGGTTTTCAGTGATTTTTTTCCGAAAAATTCTGAGTACGCCATTCCCTTCGTATTGACGTAACTAAGAAAGTTGGCTCGCAGGAATCCTTTGATTTCGTTCAGATAGGAAGTTATGGCTTCCAGAGTGTTTGAGCATATATTCGCAAATCGACGAATATCCTAAGTATAACTGGCTCGCAGGAATTGATTCGTTTCGCATTTTGAGAGAAAATGCTATTTTTACCAGTAAATGCCTCATGAATTTTATTCAGATATTTTCTGAAAAATTGCGGGTCTTACAGAAGGGTATTCATTTGTTGTAATAGTTAGTTGTTTTTACCTTTCTTGAACATTTTACATTTTAATAATTCAGCAATAAAGATTAGTTTATATTTGTGTATTTGAATACGAAATATTCCCGTTCCCTGAGTTCGACCCGGTCTCATCCACTAGTGAGAACCGGTTTTTATTATTTGATGTCTGGTTTTCACATGTTTTTCATTTAAAATTCTTTTCAAAATTACAACGATTATAAAGAAGACATCAAATTTTTGGCGCCGTTGCCGGGGAACTGCGTAATATTAGTATTAACTTTATTGCCTAGTGTTTGTGTTGCATTTAGGTTTAGAACCACGTATGTGCATATCTTAGAGACGAACTTACTTTTCTGCACAACCTACCTACTAGGATCCCCTTATAGGTGACTGTGTACGATTGGTACCGTACACATAGATTTCATATTTTTTTGCATAATCTCTATTATGTGTAACTGCGTGGTGATTATTTAGTTTTTGTTGTTTTTAGTCTACTCGCTTTGTGGTTTGCGTGGTTTGGCCGCTTAGTGCGTTAGTTAGGTAGAAAACCCAAAGTTAGGACGTGTGCTACACCGGTCTACTCCAAGGTGTACGCAATGGCTGCCGATCATCATTTGATCCGTCCTTTGAGGGAGTATTTCATGCCAAATACGTATACTCCCGCCTCCTGCATCACGAGACCTGATGTAGGAGCGAGCCATTTTGAGATTAAGGTCAGTGTGATTCAAATGTTACCTTCATTTTATGGCCTTAGCAATGAAGACCCATATCGTCATCTCGACGAATTCTTAGAGATTTGCTTGACTGTGCGAATCAATAACTTTGGAGATGATGCTATGAGGTTGACTTTGTTTCCGTTCTCTCTCAAAGATAAAGCCAAGCACTGGCTAAAATCTCTTGAGACGGTTCGTATTACTACTTGGGAAGGAATGCAGTGCGAATTCCTCAAAAAGTACTTCCCAATTGGTAAAACGAATCAGTTTCGTAAAGCTATAACCGGTTTTTCTCAAATTGAGGGAGAACAGTTTCACGAGTCTTGGGAGAGATTGAAAGATCTTCTCCGCAAGTGTCCCCATCACCAGGTGCCTCGTTGGCAGTTGGTGCAGTATTTTTATGACGGGCTTACTGAGAAGCACCGTCAAATGGTTGATTCGTCTTGTGGGGGCACTTTTATGCTTAAGAGTGAGGACGAGGCGTGGTCTTTATTCGAGACCTTGAGTGAAAACACGATGCATCATACCTTGTCTTCACGGCTCGATAGGACTACATCTCTGTCTAGTGGTCCTAAGAAAATAGGGATTTCCGAAGTAGGGTCTCAGTTAGATTTGTGTACCAAGGTTGACCAGTTGACTAGGAAGTTAGATCAATTCCTAGCCAATTCTTCGAGAAGTCCAGTAGAAAGAGTGTGCGAGCTATGTGCTAGCCCTGCACATTGTGTTTCAGAATGTTCGACAGCGCCATTATATCCTGAATTCGTTCAGGAGCAGGTGAATGCTGCCCAAGGTTTCGCTAAACCCATGCCTGATTCATTTACATCATCATATAACCCAGGTTGGCGAAACCAGTCCATTTCCCCATCCCATCAGCCCTCCCAGACACAGTATAGACCCAGTAACCCTTCACAAGGTTACTCGCATCCCATTTTTCCACAGGTTCATATCCCAGCCCAATCTGCTTATACTCAACCCCATTCTCATGAGCCTTCACCTAGTCAATCCTTCCAAGATAGGATATTACAAGTTCTGAGCTCCCATACGCAGTTAATAGCCAAGCTAGAGACTCAAATGGGACAATTGGTTGAGACCTTTAGTAGGCAAAGCCAGGAGAACCTTCATAGTCAGTCTGTTGTCACATCCAAGGGAGAGGATTCCATGTCATTTGACTTGCAACCAACTGATTCACATCATGAGCAGGTTAAGTTTGTTACGTCCCTTCAGAGCGGGAAGGCGTATCATCCCATTCAGGAATCGACTCATAAGCCCCATATCATTTCTACTGACGAGTCGATCTCCATGATACCTCAGCAGAAGGGGCCAGGCCCACAACATGCATTATCATCACATATTCATAAAGCCCCATTCTCTCAGCCTTTAGGATCACCGATTGTTTTTAGTAAGCAAGAGGTACAGATGCAGAAGGTGCTTGACCAAGTCAAGCCTGATCATATTCACCACTTGTCTGAAGTTGCATTCATTGATACTCGGTCGGTCCTAGACTCTCATTTCTTGACCAGTCTCTCAGATGAGACTAATCTCTGTTCTTCATGTCGAGAGAGATTTGATACTACATTTAGAGGTAGAAGGGATGGAAACACAGTGCGTAGTGTCACATATGACACTCTTTTCTTCATAGAGCCTCATTGAGCGATACTTCATGTCCATTGATCTCATGGACGATGAAGGTTTTTCCAGGGATCCGTCTAACTAGGGATGTGAAACTTAGCGCTTTATGGGCGGCAACCCATATCTTGTATATTATTAGATTTGATTAGAATTTATAGATTTTATTTTGTTTTTCTTTTTCGTTTTGTTCATGAGTTTTTCATGTTCTTTTTGTTTCATTCATGAGTTTTATGTTTTGTCATATATACATTGCATTCATTACATTCATAAAACGTGCATTTATAATTCATGCCAGGTTATTCTACTCTTTTCCCTCATTTATTTCCTCTCATGTGCATTCACGTAGTTTCATATAAGCATGGGGGAGTGTCACTGGGACAGTGTCATTCAAGCATGGGGGAGGGTGTAGTTTGCACACCTTGATATTTTTGTTGACGTTCTTGCACATGTTTACACATCTCTCATGAAAAGTAGATTTTTAAAGAAAGAGTTTGAACTTATATGAATGTTATTTCAAATCTGATGTTTTTAGAGGATTTTTAAGCCCCGCAAAATTTTTTTTTCTGACATGGATCTAAAAATTATGGTTGTTTATGCGGATTTTGAAGAAATGATGATAGATACATGTTAGAGTTTATTTTGAATCGCAAATATGAACATGCACAGTTCTATTTTTGAAAAACTAAGCAAATGAACAAAAGTGTAAAAAAGAGCTCAAGAGAGAAAAAAAAAAAGCATGCGTTAGGTTGTTTGGATAATTCCACAATCCTTAGTAGATGGAACTTAGATGTAAGTTGAAACTTTTAATTCCATTTCGAAAAGGAGAGTGGAAAACTTCATGATCCTAAGTACCTGAGAACAGATACAAGTTGAAATGTTTGACTCTCACGTTATAAAGGTGAATGAAGGAAGTCACTTTTATGTCTTAGTTGATATCTTTTGGTATACATTGAAAAAGTATAGAAGATATTGACATTGCACAAGGCATAAAAGCAGACCACACGCAAGCTATAAGAGAAGAATAAGTGAGCAAAAAGAAAAAGCGTGAAAAATGAAAAAATGAAGAAAAGAGCTTAAAAAGAAAGAAAAGTTTAGTGCTTAGAAGTGTGATTGAGAAAACCTGTGCAGAAAACATATGAGTGAGGATAAGTAAATAATAATATGTTTTTATTGGATTTTCTAAGAATAAAACATAAATAATTGTGATATTTAGAAAAGTGAAAGAAATTCTTTTTCTGTGGTGGTATATAAAAAACTCTAATTATGTTTTGATTTTTTTTGTAACACGAAATATTTGTGAAAGCAAAGTCTTTAATTACCTACTACTTATGAGGATGTGTAATATTATGCATACATGACAGAGATGTTTGTGGGTAGCATCACTGCAAACCCTCACGAGACCTTACTCGTCCACTAGGGTAACCCAGGGGTTGAAAGGGCTTGTTGCATGAGCTAAATGCAACCGTGATTCCTACGAAAGTGAGTTAGGTGATAGTTTGATTTCTTGCATTTTTCTAGTTTGCTCGAGGACTAGCAAAACATAAGCATGGGGGTATTTGATCATGCATATATTTTAGGGTTATTTCATATCAAAAATATGCATGATTTCATAAAAAATTGATTTAAAACCCAATTTTATGTTGGTTTTGAGTAAATGAGCAAAAATGAATTAAAATTAGAAAATGCTTGAAAAAGTAGCTTTATTTTGCAATTTAGTTAATAAAATAATTTTGGTTTTCTTTATAGAAAAGAAAAAAAAAATTATTAAATATATAGATTAGAATAGTTATATTTTTTTAGAAAAAAAAATAATCAAATGAGGTTTTGAGGTTTTTAGCAAATAAAAACTCTTTAAATAGTTTTTTTTTTAGATTTTTGAAAAAAATAAAATAAAACAAACTGTTACATGGTTTGTGATTTTAAAAAAAAAACTGAAAAAAATAATAGCAAACCGGTTTAACCGGTTTGCGTTTTTTGAAAAACTGAAAAAAATCTGTTACAAACCGGTTTGCTTGTTTTTAAAACCCAAAAAAACGGAAAAAAAAAGGGCGTCTCCCCCATTCACGCCAGAGCTTCCCTCTTTCCCCTCTTTCCCTCTCTTCCCTCTCTTCTCACCGTCCACACCACTGCCGGCCCTTCCTTACCTCCTTCTTCCCCTTCTCTCTATTTCTATATCTCCTCCAGCCGGTGGTGGTGGTGGAATCTCTTTAGTCCGGCGACGGCGTGGTGGTGGAGGCTGCCATTCTTCCCTAACCCCTCTATGTTCACGGTAAGGTTTGCATCTTCTTCATCTACTTCTTCTTCTTCTTCTTCCGATCTGCATCTTCTTCTTCTTCTTCTTCTTCTTTAGATTACTTCTTCTTCTTCTTCTTTCTACTTGTTCTGTCATACTGTGTTCGTCCGAAAAAAAAAAAAAACAAAAACAAGAGAAATAAAAATAAAAAGAAAAATATAGATCGAATTAGGTATTAAGCATTTGTTTTTCTGTTTCTTGTATTAAGCATCTGCAAATCTGTTCAACCGATTCTGTCATTCTGCGTTTGTTATTTTCCTGTTTTGATTTTCTGATTTCTTGATTTTTCTTTAGTTTTCTATGTGTGTGTCTGATTTCTTAATTCATTAGTTTTCTTTCACTTCGTAATTTTGATTTTCTGTGTGTAATTCGTAATTATGAATGTTTTGATCTTTGATTTTCTGATTTTTCTGTTTCACTTGGATTCATTAGTTGTTTTGATTTGATTTCTTGTTTTTTTAAATCCTGTTTTCATTCTTAGCATAGATCTGATTTTGATTTTTAATCTCTTGTTACTGTCATTTTTTATTTTTTTTCTGTTTTCATTTACGAGTTTCACTGTTTTCAGTTCAACAATGTTTTGTTTGCTTTCATTTCAATTTCTTTTAATTTCCTGTTCATTTCAATTTCTTTTAATTTCCTGTTCATTTCTTTTATGTTTTACTTAAGTCCATATGATTTTTAATTGCCTGCTTGTTGATCTTAATTTTCCTATTTTTAACATTCATTTCATGTTTTTCATTTCCTGTTTTTAAACGATTCAATTCCTGTTTTTTTCTCTTTACATTCCGATTTTCTTGTTTTTCTACTGTTTTTCAATTTTGTTATCTTCTTGGTTTTTCAATACATTCATCTAGCTTAGTTTTTCTATTCAATTTCTTGTTTTCTTACATTTTGATTTTTTTGAATTTTTTTATTATTCAATTTGTTCATCATGCTCGATTTCCTATGTTTTCTTGTTGTTTTATCTTGTAATTGTTAGCTTAGTTGGTTAGTTACCTAAACTGTAGTTAATTAGTTAGATCTAATTAGAAATCATATTTCGGATCTAAACGTGTTATAATTTCATATTTTTAGCATCTAGCTAGTTTAGTATAGTCTATTTCTATCTCTGGTACTGTTCGTGTTCATTTGATTTGTGCAGGATAGCACAGGAGTGGAGCAGAAGCGATTGCGTGACACGAAAGTGCAAGAGTAGAAGCTTCTTTTTACTTTTCAGTTTAGAATTAGGAATTTAATTGGGTTTGTAAATATTGCACTTTACGCCCTCTGCGAAGGGTATTCATTTGTTGTAATAGTTAGTTGTTTTTACCTTTCTTAAACATTTTACATTTTAATAATTCGGCAATAAAGACTAGTTTAGATTTGTGTATTTGAATACGAAATATTCCCGTTCCCTGAGTTCGACCCGGTCTCATCCACTAGCGAGAACCGGTTTTTATTATTTTATGTCTGGTTTTCACATGTTTTTCATTTAAAAATCTTTTCAAAATTACAACGATTATAAAGAAGACATCATGCACCATTTTGTAAAAGGTAATTAATCCTAAGTTGATGATTTACATCAATGACCATAGTCAGGATGTAAACAAAACTTAGGATTTTTATCTTTTATAGGATAACACTGGATCCCCACTGGATCCTTTTCAAAATTCATCATATCCTCTTTAAAAATTTTCCTCTTTTATCAGAGTTTAGTTTAAAATTGATTCAATACATATATCAATGGCCATAGTCAGGATATATTGAGAGTTAATTTCATTTTAAACTCTATAAAATCACCAAAATATGTTTTATTCTTCACGTGAATTTAAATATAGATTATTATATAATACATTCAAATGACCATAGTCAAGGATGTATTATATCTTCAATCTTGTTTTAATTCATTTAAAAGAATAAAATAAGATTTTCAAATCCAATTGCAAATTTTTTAAATTCATTCATCATTTAGGATAGAATTGCATCATATTTTCAAAATTTCTTTTCAAAACTCCAAGTGATTTTGAGTATCTTTCTTCATTTCTCAAATCAATTCTATTTTATAGACTCAAATTCAATTCTATCTCATTTTCAAGATTTAAAAATTCGATTTCAAAGTCCAATTCGACTTTGAAATTTCAAATTCATTTCAAAACTTCAAAAATTCCAATATAAGTCAAACTTCAAAGTTCAAATCAATTTTGAGATTCCAAATTCATTTTCAAAATTCAAATTCAAATCAATATCTCAAATCCAATTTCAAAGTTCAATTTAACTTTGAAATCTCTGATTCATCTTCTGATTTCAAAAATCAAGTTTATCTCCCTATCAAAATCAAAGTTTTGAGATTGATTCTGAATCTCAAAATTCGATTCTTTTCTAAAATTTTTAAATTCAATCTGGGTTTTCAAAACCCAGATCCATCTTCAAAAGTCCCATTTGGGCTTTCTAAATCCATTTTAGGATTCGGAATCCACCTCTAATCTTGGATCTCAGACTTCAGATCCAAAAATCCATTTTAGGGTCCAGAGTCCAATTCTCCTTTAGGATCTAGATTTCAAATCCAACTTCCACTTTAGATCTCAGACTTCAGATCCAAATCCATTTTAGGATCCAGAACCCAATTCCACTTTGGATCTCAGACTTGAGATCCAAATTCCATTTTAGGATCCAGAATTCAATTCCATCTTGGATCTCAGACTTCAGATCCAAATTCCATCATTGGATCTCATATTTCAGATCCAATTCCCATTTAAGATTCTAAATCCAGAATTCAATTTCATCTTGGATCTCAAATCTATTTAGGATCCAGACTTTTTGATTTAAATTCCATCTTGAGTTACAGATTTCAAATCAAATTCTATTCTCAATTCCAATTCTCAAGTCCAATTCCATTTCATTCCAGATCCAAGTTTATCTTGATTCTCAAAAATTCCAAAAATTGATTCCATCTCTCAATCTTATTTTGGATTTCTCAAATCTCATTCTAATTTCAAAACTTCAAAGCTAGAATTCAATTTCATTTTTTCATCCAGGTTCAAGATTCTAATTCAAGGTCCATTTATGACTTTGAAACTTCCCTTCTTCTTGTTTTATCTTCATTTCTAAAATCATTCCTTTTTCAAAGATTTATTCTCCAAACTCTGATCAGTTCAAAAACTTAGAACTTCAAAATATCCTTCCTAATCTATCTTAAGTTCTAAGATTAGATTCTACCATTTAGAAACCATTTCTTCACTTCATTATCAAGTCCATCTCAGAACACTTGAAGATTTCCAAAACCATTTTTTGAAAAGAGCATACATCCTTGCATTGCACAAGCATGATTCTTTGTGCATTTAGACTTAAAATAAATTCTTAGATAACATTTTGGCAAAGCAAAAGGCATAAATTTGATCCTTGGTTCGATTACCCCTGGTAAAGGCGTCAGGAACAGTCGAACCTCGTACCGACGAGCGAGCCCCGTCTCTCTATTTTCCCACAATATTTCAAAACGGAGGCGAGTAATGTTCTAAATATTTTTCAAATCAAGGTCAAGTGAGACCCCGCAAAAGAATTCCTCTTCTCTCTTCTTTCTTTTCTTTTCTCTTCTCTCTTCTTTTCTGTCTTCTATTTTCTCCCTTCAAAAAGGAGGAAATAGAGGCTAGAAAGGAAAAAGAGAAGGAAGAGAGAGAAAGATACAAGAGAGGAAAAAAAATTTGCGATGATCACACATAGCAGCATTATCATGGAAAGTGAACAACTAACATGTATAGGAGAAACAAATGAAACAAAAACAAAGACGCCAATGTAGGAAATCAAAGGAAATCTATTTCAAAAGCATGCAGCACAAAAGCTTATGAAAACAATGAAGATTCAATATTCTAAACAGCTTTTCCAACTAATCCGCCATTTGGGCTTGCATACATTGATGCAAGGCGCCAATGGCTTCATATAAATCCGTAATCTACAAAGAAGGTGAGTCTTCACCTTAGCTAGCTGGAGATGAGGGAGGTGCTGCAACTCTTCACGCCAAGAAGAAGCACACGGCTGGAGTGAAGGGGCTTGAGAGAAGAGAGGAAGCTTTGGGAGAGAGAAGAGAGAGAGAAAGAA
The DNA here is from genome assembly GCF_984573655.1 of Nuphar pumila. NCBI lineage: Eukaryota > Viridiplantae > Streptophyta > Magnoliopsida > Nymphaeales > Nymphaeaceae > Nuphar > Nuphar pumila. The sequence goes on from NC_143249.1 coordinate 95,446,446, forward strand.
GGAAAAATCGCCCAAAACAAGGGGGGACCCATTTTTTGTAAAGGCTTTATAGAAGTTTGAAAAAGGTTGGACGGCTGAGATTCAATCATTTTAAGATGAAGGGTTGGGGAGCTCCACGCCCCCCAACAACCAATGCATGTTGGTCTTCCCAAAGGGTTTTGTAGAATTTCAAAAACACCATCATTAAAAACCATTTTTGAAGAGCCTTAAAAGTTGCAACAATTACAAGGGGGCGCCCTTGGCTGCCACCCAACGTGCCCAATGGGTTTTGAAGATTTGAATGCCTTTGAAAACATTACAAATTTGCCATGGGGCACAAGCCCCATGGCTCCCTTTTGAAAATGGCGCCCCTCATGATGGAGCCTAGGCTTCATCATGAGGGTGTTGGAAAGACACATGGCCAATAAAGGCCTAAGCTTTAAAGCCATGCAAGAAATTTTCGAAATTACCATCCATCTGGTCAAGCATTGACCAGCTTGTCAACCATGGCCATGGACGTCCACTATAGGGGTCGTCCATGGGTCTTGGATCCACTAGGTGCTCCGGATCCAAAACCAAAACCCACATATTATGTATGTCATAAAGAAACACTTATTTAATGTATTAAAATAATAATTGAATTCCAACAATTTATTTTATTCTCTTTATAACTTTAATTAACGTAGAATGGTTGATGCCTCTTGAGGAATTCATCTCTCGTTTGTTAAAATTAAACGTTCTAGGTTTCGGGTCCGAAATTAAGTCAAGACTCATAATTCACATGCACTGACAAGGTTTTTTCGTCGTTCGGGTCTCAAATTTGGGGTGTATCACTACAACCCTATTCCAAACTTACCCTAAAAGTTTCGAAGGTTGATTCGCTCTAGATTTCCCGAAATCGCTCTTTTCACATAAAACCACGCGATTTTACCCGATTCTCAAAATAATCAAATCCTCAGAAATTGCCAAAACATAAAAATTCATCGATTTCCACATAATTACACAATATACATCAAAATGAAAGTCGTAGATCTTACATCCTCTCCTCCTAAAAAAAGGATTTCGTCCACAAAATCACCTTTAGGAGGTTACAAAAAGTTCTGGATACGTCTCTCTCATGCTTGCTTCTGGTTCCCATGTGCATTCTTCAATGCCATGGTGCTGCCAACGTACCTTTACTAGCGGAATAGTCTTGGTACACAAAACTTGATCTCGTCAATCAACAATCTCGATAGGCCTTTCTGACAAAGTCAGATCTTCCTACACATCCAGATCTTCGTAATGAATGACATGCGATGGGTCAGGAATGTACTTCCTGAGCATCGACACGTGAAAAACATTGTGAATGTGGGCATATTGTGGAGGCAACTCAACACGATATGCCACTTCACCAATCCTCGCTACGATCTCGAACGCTCCAACATACCTCGGACTCAACTTCCCTTTCTTTCCAAAATGAACATGCTCTTCATCGGCGAAACTCTGACAAAAACCATGTCTCTCACATCAAAAGACAATTCGCGATGTCTCTTATCGGCGTAACTCTTCTGCCTATCTTGCGCTGCCTTCAAACATTCATGAATCTTCTGCACTTGCTGCGTGTAGTGCTGAAGAACAATCGGCGCTTCGCTCGATCTATCGCTGATGTCGTACCAATAAGATGGCGACCGACAAGGTCTACCATACAACGCTTCGTACGGGGCCATCCCGATACTAGCGTTGTAAGATCCACGATTTTAATTTTGATGTATATTATGTAAATATGTTGAAATTGATGAATTTTTACGTTTTGGCAATTTCTGAAGATTTGCTTATTTTGAGAATCGGGTAAAATCGCATAATTTTATGTAAAAAGAGCAATTTTGGGAAATCTAGAACGAGTTAACCTCTGAAACTTTTAGGGTCAGTTTGGATTAGGGTTGTAGTGATACACCCCAAATTTGAGAACCCAGCAACAAAAAAACCTTGTCAGTGCATGTGAATTACGAGTTTTGCTTCAAGTTGGGACCCGAATCTTAAAACGCTTAATTCTAGCAAACGAAAGGTAATTTTCTCAAGAGGCATTGACTATTTTATGTTAATTAAGGTTATGAAGAGAACAAAATGATTTGTTGGAATTAAATCAGTATTTTAATGCAGTAAATAAGCATTACTTTATAAGAAACACAATATGCGATTTTTTTTGGATTTGGATCCGGATCTATTAGAAGATCCAAACCCCTTGGACGACCCTATAGTGGACGTTCATGTCCATGGTTGACCAGCTGGTCAAGGATTGACCAGCTGGATGGCATTTTTTAAAATAAAATTGCATGGCTTTTAAAAGAAGGTCTTCATTGGCCACTTATCTTTTCAAGAAAACCTCATGATGAAGCTTAGGCTCCATCATGAGGGGCATCATTTCCAAAAGGGAGCCATGGGGCTGGCGCCCCATGGCAAACTTGAAAGATTTTTGAAAAGATTCAAACCCTCAAAAATGATTGGGCTAGTTGGGTGGCAGCCAAGGGCGCCCCCTTGTAAAATTTCATAATTTTAAGGGCTTTACAAAATGGCGTTTTTGAAAAGGTTCTAAAACTTTTTGAAAGAATGACATGCATTGCTTGTTGAGGGGCGTAGAGCTCCCCAGCCCTCCATCTTGGAGGGATTAATCCCAGTCGTCCAACCCTAAGCAAACTCTTATAAAAGCTTTAGAAAAAAACAGGCCCCTCTCTTGTTGGGCGATTTTCCTTAGGAACCTCTCTCTCTCTTCTCTCTCCCAAACCTCTTTCTTCTCCTCTTGTCTCCTTCCTCCAAACCGTGAGAACCTCCTTGGCGTGGAGTAGCTACAGCACATCAACCTTTTTCCATCTTCTACAAGTAGCTAAGGTGAAGACTCACCTTGTTAGGTTGGATTTTTGGAATGACAAGGAAACTGGTGGAGCTTTGCATCCTTGCATGCAAGCCCAATGGTGGATTAGCAATAGAGATTTTTTTTCTAATCTTGAAATGCCATGAGTTTACATTAGAAATTATGTTGCATTCATTTTCGGTTTTCTTTACCCTCTTATTTTAGTTTTTGATCTCCTATGTTCACATTAGGAAAAAGAAATGTGTGCTGCATGAACATGCTATCCTTTTCTCTCGGTTTTACCGTCTTATTTTAGATTTTAGTTCTTCTACGCATAATTTCTGGTTACTTTAGCAAGAAATGTTTATGTTTTCTTCTTTTTGGATACATGGCGTTTTCCCTTGTCATATGCTTCTCCGGGGTGTGTTGGACCGAGCTAGGCTCGTCCAGCCTACACCCCGTTTTAGCACTCTTTTGGAGTGCTGGAGCACCGACTGGTGTGCCCCAGCCGTCGTTTTTTCCGTCCGTGCTTCCATCCTTTGGGTGTCGGGCTCAACCCAGTCCCAGCACGTTGGGACTGGTGTTACAGCCGAGCTTTTGGTCATAGGTCATGGCGTGGCCAGTTTTAGGATGTGGGAAGGCCAGGCCTCCGACAACTAGCAAGTTTTATTCCTTTCCTATTTTTGTTTCAGCTTCTCTCTTTTGAACCAGGGAGTGGAGCAGGTTGGGCCGACTTTGGGCGTGCCCAACACTCCCTTTTTGCAGCCATGAACCGAGCCCTTGGGCTCTGGTTCATGAGGGCAAGGGTGGCTCGGTCTGGTCCAATGGACCAGACCCCTTGTCCTTCCAACTGTGCTCTAGATTCGGAGCTGGGTGCCGTGTGGGTGGCCGCACGCCCAGCAAAAACATTCAAATAAAAACCTTTATATATATGTACTAATATATTTCTGTATATATATATATATATATATATCTTAATGTTGTTAGTTTTCGGCATGGGCTAAGGTCCCGGTCTGAACCAAGGGTTCAGACTCGCACCATAGCTGGTTTGACCAGTGTGGGCGCAAACCTAGCCCAGCCCGTTTTTCTCATGGCTGGAGCTGGGCGCGCATCGCTTGGGTGCTATGCCCCCTTGGCGTCCCATTAGCACTTAGTGGGTGCAGGTCTGAACCGTGGTTCAAACCTGAACCCATTAGCAGCCCTACTAGCACCTAGTGCTAGCCGTGGCTCCACTTAGTTGGAGCCGAGGGCCAGCCGCTTAGTGTTGGACACCCCCGAGGCCTCTCTTTTGGCAAAGCCCCTTTGGGCTCTGGTCTGAACTGAAAGGTTCAGACCTTAGCATGTTGTGACAACAGTCTGGTCCTATGGACCAGACACCTCGATCAACCTTAGGACCCCTTTCTCTTTGTTAACCGGTTGGCCCTTGTCGGGGCTTGAACCAGCCCCAACCGAACCCCCTTAGCAGGTATGGACCGATCCATGAGTTGGACCCGACCTTGATGGTAGGTACAACAGTCTGGTCCGTAGGACCAGACCACCATATTAATTGGAGCCTGTTGGCAGCAGGTGTGCGGACCTTCATTTTGGCACACTTGCAGGCCCGTTATGCCATTTTTGTGGTTGTTAACACTCTACCCTATCAAAACCAGTTTACACCTACTTGGAACCGAACCATAGTGGGTTCAGGTTAGCCTTTGACTTGCCCCGCACCCTTTCGTTAGTTGGTTAGGGTTTTGGCATAAGTGTACATGCCTTGGGTTTCAAAGAGTTCAATATATATAAATACATACAGGTGTATATATATGTATTTTGGTGCGAATGTATATATGTACGTATACATATATATACATGTAAGGTCGTGCCTGATTGAATGCAATTGTAATGGGAACCATATATAAATACATATACACATAGGTATAGTTAAGTATACACATATAGGTTAAAATATGTAATGATCGATTCGGTATGACCGAATGGACTTGCGACACTCCTGTGTCCCGTCCAGACACTTCGTTAGATGTTTCCGCACTCTGAGCTAGTCATGAATTTCTTATTGTTGACCTACGTTCACTTTGGCAAACGGTTTGTTCCGGGTCCGTGGGCGCGGCACCCCGAACCGTGGAAATGCTAATGTAATCCCCATTAGATGGGTTATTTCAGTATCACCTTCGACACGTAAGTGTGTCATGTTGCGTAAGGAAGATCCTTGTGCCTTGATTTACGTACAATGCCTTGTTAAAGAATACAGACAAACATTATTGCAAATCCACATATTTGGAAACTACGTTGAATTTCAAGCGTAGTTTAAATATCCTTGCTTCAGGTCCGTAGGCGCGGCACCCCATACCATGAAAATAGCTAATGTTAATCCTATAAGACGGAATATCCAAGATTCGCTACGAACACATAAGTGTGTTGAACCACGTGTAATGGTCTTTTGAGTCGCAATTGCATCTTCCCTGCAAGAGCGATGATCCACCTTGGGAAAACTAATGTTATTCCCATTAGACGGGATGATTGGTTAAATTCAATTTCAAACCTCTGAGAATGCAAATGTAATTCCCATACATGTGAGAATATTGTGAAATGTAATCTTAACCCAGAAGTGTGCAATATAGTACATTTTAATATCATGCAATGCCTCTGATAACGTTATTGTGCAAATGATAGAAAGCTCATGTTACGTTTACACTTTGCATATCCTGACACTGTTACTGAGTAGTGCGTACCCTGAGGAGGTACATGGCTTGAGGCATTGGTAAGCGCATTAGGTGCACTTACCTTATGAAATGAAAGGATAGAAGATTGAACACCATAGGGTATAAATACTGATATGGCTTGTAGTGGGCTCAGTTGGAGTCCTCGGGCAATGGCCCTTGTGTGGTGTAAGGACTCTTGTGTGATATACCCTAGACAGAAATAAATAATATGGTGTTGTGACTGCTTTCACGAGCAGTGTGCTCCGTTGGCCGCGTGAGGCTAAGCACGTGAATGGGCAGGCCAAGTTCTCGTTTTGCATAACCCATGGGGACCACGAGGCAAATTTCTCATTGTGAGGTATGAATGAACATGAGCCTTAAGAAAGATAAACCTACTTCGCCCCATTCACAAAATGGTTCACCTTGGGAGAGGGTGGATGGTACAACCTTGAGTGACTTGTCGTTACAACGACACGTGTTTTAACAGGAGCTGTAGCGTCCTTTGGCCTCCAGTCACTCAGAGTCAGGGAGGTCGAGGTTGCCTTTCTAGGGCCTCACTACTGCAGTAGTATGGATTGCAATCCTTGCCCATGCGAGTGTTTTCTCCTAGCCGTGTGCTGCTCGCATGAGGTTGACTCGGTCTGTAGCTTCCCCGGTTACCACACTAGACTTTTAATAACAGACGCCGGATGCATGTCTCATAGAATGCAAGGTTTCCTTCGCATACCCGAAGGAGTAATCAGAAGAATTTAAGAACTAACCAAACAGCTAACCTGGAGTTTCTGTACCTGGTGGTTTTTGGGTTTTGGTTGTTGTTGGGATATATTCCCTATTTTATACTTTTTGTACTTACATTTTGTAAACTCTTTAAATTGTTGGGATGTTTCCCCTTTTTACTTCGTAGCTACACTTTTGTACGCACAGTTGGTTACTTGTTGCACTCACTTGTGGTGGCCGCCCAGACTTACGGCTTTGTTGTTTTCTCACACCTGCTTTCCGCTGGTTCTCTACTTAAACCTTTCAAAAAAAAAAATTCACTGAAATTTCCAAGTTTTCCAAGGTCGGGGTTTGGGGCACCATAGTGTTTGGTATCAGAGCAGAGTTTAAGTGTGTGGTCAGAGCTTCATCGTGCATCATCCATCACACTGTAAGTATAAGTTAAGCTTCTTTATTTCCTTTATTTCCTGCTTTTTAGATAGTTTGTGCTTGTGGTTCTGTGTATATGATAGATGTCGACAAACCTGACCTACGGCAAGATTGTGGAGGCTCTTCAAAACCTGACTCGAGGCAAAGAGGCTCTGATTGGAGTTGTGCGACATTTGGCACGAAATGTGCATATGTTGGCACCTCCATGTGTCAGGTGATGATGCATAAATATTACATTTTCTTAACACATTTTCACTGCAAAAATGCATCATCTATAGGTTTAGGGCATACACTTAGGTGCATAATGATGTTATAGAGCTATGGTTCGAATTTCATCAAAATAAGACTTAATTTGAGGAAATTAATGCATTTTTAGTGTTGCGGGTCAAACCTCAGAGTTGAATCGGGTATTCAGGATCCAAACCACCCATCTGGGCCTTAGATCTGGACCAAAACACTTAGAGATCCACCCCAGCCAACCCAATTCACGTTTTCATAGAATATTTTCTAAAAACCCCCTCCTACTTGAGGCGCCCAGTGAATATTTTGATTTTAACACTCTTTCTGGAAAAACGCCCAAAATAGAGCAAAACGTTAAAAGAGGGAGAACACTCCTAGCACCATTTTGTCTTTGCTTTGGTTTTCATGCCCTAGGGGCATGAATCTTGGTCCAGCCCCTTCTCACCCCTCACCTCATGCCATCCCCATTAGAGCTTGAAGAAAAGCTTGAGATCCAAGCTTTCTCTCCTGCCTTTCGTTCATACCTTTCTAGTTCTTTTCCCTCTCTGTTGGCTAATCACCATGGTGGCTGTGTTTTGCAGGTGCAGCAGAGGTTGGAGACACCTTCTCTTGCATGGAAGTGCGAGACACTCCAACAAGAGGGATTGGCTCTATCCCCATCCGATCTTCTAAGCCACCCGATCGAGAATCAGCTTCATCCTCCATCTTCGGTGGACTTCAAACGTGTTGCAACTGTACAATACTGTTTCATGGTGTATTTCCAGCATCAACGAGGTCCCTTGCGGTGCGAATCCAAGCAAAGTCCGCTCTGCCTTTCCCCTCAGTCGTCGGATCGCCCTGGAGGTTGGTCTTCTCATCCCTTGCTTCTAGATAGAACCCAAACTGTGCGTGAGTGGTGTGCTATGTTTTTATATTTCTCGTCAGCCTTAGTATAGAGGTTTCGTGCATGAACCAGCACGTAGAGGTGTTTAGGTATTGGCTTTTCAGTTAATCGTGATTTCCATTGTGTTATTGGCGTTTTGGGTATATGCGTGTGCCATCGAATTTCTTGTTTCATACTTGCGTTTTTCTCATTATATTCTAGTAATCTTTAGGTCTGATTGTGTAGAATAGATGTTTAATTTTGACTTTGTTTTAGCTCTTGTTGAATTTAATGTATAAATGTGAAGATCGATTATTTTAGGATTGTTAAAATAGTTAGTTCAATGTTAGTTTGCTGTGGTGTTTTGTAGTCTTTTAATCTGATAAATTAGTTTCAATTGTTAATGTTTGTTTAGATTTCAATAGATTTAATCTGGTCGTATTGTTGGTTGTAGAGGAATTTTTGTTTTAGTTCTAGCTAGTCGAGTGTAATAGATTTATGCTTCAGCGTTTTCTGTTTTATTTAATTATTTTACAGCATAGTAGCTAGATTATTTTAGTGCTTCATAGTTTAAGATTCCAGTTTTAACGTGTATTCATGTCTTCTTTTAAATCGTTGTAAGTTTGAAAATATTTTTATATGTAAAACATGTGAAAACCAGACATCAAATAATAAAAACCGGTTCTCACTAGTGGATGAGACCGGGTCGAACTCAGGGAACGGGAATCTGTTGTATTCAAACACCCAAATTCTAAACTATTCTTTATTGCCGAATTATTAAATGGAAAATGTTTGAGAAAAGTAAAAACAACTAACTATTACAACAAATGAATACCCTTCGCAGAGGGCGTAAAAAGCGATATTTACAAACCCAATTAAATGCCTAAATTCTAAAATAAAAGAAAAACATATTCTATTCTTGCACTTCCGTGTCATGTATGCGCTTTAGCTCCACTCCT